>NC_137033.1:5121805-5441805 GCF_032717465.1 Coenobita brevimanus | reverse complement strand
CACCTGCAAACCCACCCACCACCGCAATCTCCCCAAGCATTCTTATCCACTCTTTCCTCCCTCTGTCCTTCTCCACCCTCCCTTTACCCCCTGTTATGGTCTCGGCATCCTCCCTCTGTTTATTTCCCTCACTTTCTCCCAACACTCCATTTCTCCCCTCTCCCTCCTTCCCTTTCCATCCCTCCCTCATCCTTCACCCCTTCCACTTCTCTCTCTCCCCCAGCCCCTCCCCTTCCCCTCCCTTCCCACTGCCCCTCCCACTAGCACCTCATCAGTATAACCTAATTATCCCCTGCAAATGTTATCTGGCTGCGTTAATCTCCTATTTACATTTCGCATTTTCCACTCTCTCCCTAAACTCCTCCATCATGCTCTTTACATTAGTGTGCCTTTTTACCCTACTGCTCTCTCTCTCTCTCTCTCTCTCTCTCTCCCACACTGTGTCTGTGGCTCTGCTCCTGTCTCTCCACCTTTCTTTTTGTCTCTGTGTCTTTATATTGTCTCTGTCGATGTGTCTCTGCTTCTTTGCGTATCTGCTTATATATCTCTGTTTCTTGTTCTGTGTTTTATCTGTGTCTCTGTTTCTTTTTTTGTTTCTGTCTCATAGTACCCCTGTCACTGATTCTGTGAGTGTCTCTTTCCCATTCCCCCTTGGTCTCTGTTTCTGTATCTCTGTCGTGGTCTGCCATCTGCCTATGTGTTTTTCTTTCCATGTCTTTCAGCTCTCTCTCTCTCTCTCTCTCTCTCTCTCTCTCTCTCACACACACAGACACACACACACACACACACACACACTCACATTCACTTAGACAATCATACACAAACACACACGTAGGAAGCAGTTGCACAAACTCTCACACCAGCATTGCTACACTAACAAAAACAGATATAGACATGCATATTGGCTCCAACGGATTAAAAAGTAAAATAATTACGCTTGTTCTAATACCGTCCACAACAAAGAGGCTGCTTTAAAAGGTGCTGTATCTACTCCACCTGACCCCTGAACCACATGCTCGTGTATATTTACTGTATGTCCGGATTCGTGTTGAATCTGTTCTTCGACTTGTTAAAATAGCTTCATTCGTTCCAGATATAATAAACAATCTCACTGTAACTCGTATCACTCCTTTTGGCATTTCGCCGAAAATTTTTCCAGCTAGAGGGGCCCTCTCAGTGGAGCGCATCTGTTCGACAAGGGCAACGTAATTGCCGAACCACTCTTCATAATGGGTTAGGTTTTCTCAGCATTGGTTTCACAAGAAATTGTTTTCCTCATCCATAATTTGTAATGTGATACGAATCGGTCCCAAAAGTTAACTGATTGTTACCTGGGACATGGTCCAAATCTCTCTTTTCGTGTTTCAGTAATCCTGTTAACAAACAAACAAACAAACAGGGGTGAAAACTTACTCTTCTTGTCGCAGAGAATAACTTTATTTGTTTCTTTTCCGCTCTTTTTCGCTCTACTGACTCTGTTAAACTTTTTACTCGTACCTTGGCCATTCATTCTGCTCAGAATGATTTCGATGTTTTTCTTCCATCTCCCCCTCCCTCAGATTTCCTCGTGTCAGTAATAGAAACTCAATCAGATGTATGTTCTGCCCAGTGTGACCTCAGAACTGGAAATGCTTAAGATTATATTGGATCCCTCCTGAGGCCCCAATGATCTGTGCTTCCGTGCAGGCAACCTACGTACGTGAACCTTTGCATATGTCTGTCAACTTCCACTTGCCCAACTAGCAGGAAGTTTCCTCTTATTCAAAACCCGTCCTGACCATAGGGTGACTGTTCCCAGCCCTTTAACTGTCGTCCTATTTCTTCAGTCTCTTCAATTTCCAAAGTCTTTGAATCTAAATGAAAAGGAAGATTCTGAAGATCAATTCATCTCAAAAACTTTCTGACTGCCAGTGAGAGACCCGTTAGGGACGTTCCAAAGCCCATCTTCTGACATTCTTTTCTGATTCTTGGTCATTCTCCTTTTGGGACTTTAGTAAAACCACTGTCATCATACATGACGTCTCAAGTGCTTCTTACAGTATCTAGCAATAATCTTCAATTTTCAAGTTGCTCTCTTACGGTTTTTGCCTTTCCATCTGTGCCTTCACCTTTAGTTTCCTTTCTGGTCGTTCTGTAGCTGCTGTTGTAGATAGCCACAGTTCTTCTAAATCTATCACTAGTGGTGTTCCTCATGGTCCACCAACTCTTCCTTATTCATCAGTGGTCATCTGATCTGTACAGTACTTCTTGTTCTATGCACTCATAGGTTGATCATTTTGTCCTCGGGGGATATTGTGCATGGGGGGGATAAAGTCTGAGGGGATTTTGTCCTCGGGGGATATTGTGCGTGCTGGAAAATTGTCCTAGAATCGAGTCTAGGTCGTTTTGTCAGAAAAATCGTAATTTTCTCGGGTTGATTTCGTAGTTACCTTTACAAACCATTGGTGTAAAACAAGACACCGTCTGCGGGATGACTTACTTTCATTCCAACAGAAAGAGACTTCGTCTGTTTACTTATCTTTTACAAACAGAAACGAATAAATATGTGTGCGTTCATCCACGTCCAGTTTGAAAATATCGCTCTATGAACAGAAAGCCCCCTAACAGTATACCATATATGTATGCTGTATACTGTATGTATATATATATATATATATATATATATATATATATATATATATATATATATCCATCATCCAATTCTACGTTGCCCCATGAGGAGCGTAGGAGCCCGGGGCTAGGCAGTTGGTCCTGACATTTAAGATGAGAGTGACCAACCTCACTCATCCCTGAGTGGCATTACGTGAGCAATAAACCCCAACCACCCCTTGGATATAAACCTACCTATCTATCTATCTATCTATCTATCTATATATATATATATATATATATATATATATATATAGTTTCAAATACTCACTCTCCATCATCCACCCATATCTTCCATATGTATACCCCGTAATATTCAGCAATACACAACTCGGTCCATCATCAGATCTCTGTATCCTTGAGGTATCTTTCTCTCGGGATCTGGCTTGGAAGAATAATATTACTTCCCCAGAAAATCTGCCTCTCAGAGGTTGGTTGTGCTAAACAGACTCTGTATCTCTTTTTACCCTGTGTAGCTACTGACGTTATGCAGGACCTTTTTTTTTTTTTTCCCCTTGTGTAAAGTATTACCTTCATGAGTGAGAAAGCTCATCACATACAGCTCCTCTAAACTGAATGAAAAAGAAGGCTTCTCTGCTCATCAGCTTTCCCTCACTTACCGAGTAAGTTTATCTCTCTCTTGCTGCAGAAATGGATCTCTTTCCTTGCACTACCGTCATTTCAAAGGTCACTGGTCTTTTTCACTGTCTCTTAGTATCCTTTTTCCGATTACAGTGAGCATATAGCACTCGTTCAGCATCGGACTTTCATTCCTTTTCTGTCCATCTCTCTAATGCAAAGGCCAACCTACTCTCACTCCTTTATGTACAGAACTGGACAGCTCCGAAACTGTTTTCGTCATCTTATTGTCCTCTGCCTTTGACCTCCAGTCTTTTAAATGCAATGAGTGCAGACACTCAGAACTAATGAATGTTTAATTTGCCTCACTCTTGTTCTTTTTCTTTTCTGGAAAGAGCAACTCTTTTATAGCCTTCCGACTTCCAGTTTGTGGCTCGTTTTTTCTCGCTTAAAAAGCACACACACACACACACACACACACACACACACACACACACACACACGCACACGCACACGCACACGCACACGCACACGCACACGCACACGCACACACACACGCACACACACACACACACACACACTGACTCAAACAGACAGCACTGCAGTACTGCATCTGCTTTCCTGTGCCACCTCTATTTCAAAGGCCAGTAATATTCTTAACTGTCTATTCACATTTTCTCCCGATTATGGTGGGTACTCAGCACTCGTTCAGCATCGCACTGTGTAGACATAACTAAATATATTGCACAGCCTCACATTCAGATATGAAGAGGCTCACAAGCAGGGAAATATGCACAGAGACACACTCATGCTAGCTGACATACACTCACTTCCCGTCACACGCACAGACTTTTTTATACACGTACAAAATTTCTCAAACATTCATGTACTTTTCGTACGGCTCACATGCACATAGGTTCTCACCCATATATCCATTATGCTATACTATCTATCTGTCTGTCTATCAGCCATTGTCCTCTTTGCCAATCAACAGCTTTGAGGTACGAGGCTAGGCTACTTTGCCCCGACTTCTAAGGTGAGAGTGATCACCTTCAGGCTCACACGTCTGTGAGCGGCATTTATGTTAGCAATAAACCCCAACAGCCTTTCGGATGCCAGCCCATACAGAGGCCCATCTGGCTGGATCGTCTTAACCCACTAGATGATAAAGTTTCATTTGATTATATAGTTACCACTGGACGTAGTAAAATGGTTCCTGGATTACAGAAAACATTTTGCCTGTCACTCATGGGAGAGTCGCCTGACGGTAGCACAGCCCTAGCATGTATTCAATATGGACGGTGGGTGTTAGTGCCGAAGTGGTGACATGTAGAGGTGCATGGTGTGTAGGAGGACTGCTGGGCCTTGATAGCAGGCTGTGAAGCCTATGCCCAGAGTCGGACACATAAAAAAAAAAAAAAAAAAAAAAAAACTACTTCGAATAAGTGGATGGTGGGCCCCCCAACCAGCTACCACTAATAAATTTCTGACCAATTCATACCCTTTCCAACCTCTCCAGCCTGAGGACATAATTTTTACTTTATTCTTGCTGCTGCCAGACGATTCTATTCAGCATACTTCAAACACCGTCACACCAGTCCTTAATGCGACAGCTCTAACATGCATAACTGTAAACATCGACGGTCGGTATTAATTCCGATACAGTGACATGTGAAGGCTTGTGGCTCAAAAGAGGATTGATAAACCTCAGAGAATGACTCTCAAGCCCATGCCCCGCGTTAGACACATACACAAACAAAAAATAATATCTGAGTAATGGAAAACATCCTCTTAATGAATGGGGTTAATGTTGACCGTGGCTTGTTCTTTCTGTCCTAGAAATTTCCCTTAAAATAAACTGAATTCAATAAAATACACAAATCGCCATCTTACTTGATGAAATTAATACCGGGATGTGGCATAGTACTAGGGGGAGGACAATAAAATTTCACGAGAATTTATTGTCATCGAATGCTGAAATAAGCTGTCTTTAACCTTAGTACCTACAGTTTCCTTTTATTGCGTTCTCTTTCTCCGTTCGAAGTTAGAGTTGGAAAATCAAGAATTCACAGCAACAGTAGCAACAATCACGGACTGCAGTAGATTGCTTTGCTTTTTTATTTGTTCTGTATGTACAGTCTATTGATGTACATCGCTGTTCCATTGTAGGGGAAAGGTTGGAAAATCAGCAGTACTGACTGCGGTATGATTGTTTCTACACTTTATATATACTATATATATATATATATATATATATATATATATATATATATATATATATATATATATATATATATATATATACTGTATATATATATATATATATATATATATATATATATATATATATATATATATATATATATATATATATATATATATGAGCCTCTGTGGTACAGTGGTAGAGTGTGCGTCTCGTACACGGGTGAACCTGGGTTCGTTCCCTGCCAGGGCAATAAACTTTGGGAGTGTTCACCCGGCCACGTACTGCATTGGCGGACACAAGGGATGCCGTGGTTGAACCAGTGTCGCTTACTCTAAAGTATGCTTGCACCCAGTCGGCTTGCGCGGGCCGATTACACTTGGTTCACAGACTACACACACATCCAAAGCCACTCCAACACTACAATTACACTTACAAGCACTTCTCACCCTACATACAATCTCTACCAGACAGCCTAAGCCACTTGGTAGAGATACATAGGCTGTATCGTCCCCGCTTCGGTCGGGATAGGCCGGTCCTGCAGTGGATACTCAAACGGCTGATGATGATGATGATATATATATTTAGACCTAACGACTACAGCTAAGAAAGTATTGCTGTTTTAGTGTCCTTTGGTTAATAGGCAGTACTATTGATAAAATTCAATGGCCTTCCGCTGCCAGCACAGTACATCTCGGGTCACCTTTGGCTATGCAACTATATAAGCACAACAAACTTTTGGTGAAGGTTTAAGAGCTCTCTTTCCCCCACCATCATCCCGTAACTTGTTGATTACGTAATGTAATAATTAGTTTATCCTTGTAATTTCCAGGCTAAATAATTCAACTAGAGAAAGTACTGTCCTTCTGGATGGGTAATAAAAGGGCGATATACAACCCCTTCCGTCCAGAAACTCTCTCCTTAACAAAACAAAAATTGCTTGTAGATAGCGAGAACACAATTTACAACACGCCGTCAGTTTAAGAGGTTATAAAACAGTTTTCTCCCTTGTCATCAGTTTTATGGCACATTATATTTTTTTTTAAATTAACGTTCATTGTTTTATGCGTCTGACTCTTGACAACCAATTCCCTGAGGCCCAGCGATCCCACATATCACATACACAGACATATCACCAATTCTACACAAGTATCCACCATCAATATTGCATACATGTTTGAACTGTCTCATCCAGGATGATATGATGACATTAGCTAGATGTTTTATGGCCTGTCGGTGGGTTTTGTGAAAAATTAGCAAAGACTGGTTCAACGAAACTCAAGTCATCAACCTCGTCTCTGCCTCAGCTTTGGAATCCAATTCCATTCCTGTTAGACAACAGGTTATGTCCCTACCAACAAGACCATCGCCTGGCATGGGTGTTAGATTTATATTATCCACAGGTTTTCATTTGTGTAAGGAATTATGCTTCACATATGGTCAGCTATACATACAGTACAATACCTTCCAGCAGTTATATTGTCTCTGGCAGTTCCACTTCCGGCTTTCCCACCGTAGAGTCGGAGGACATTCACTACTTCCATTGGTTTTATGTTACTTAAGAATTATGATCTGACCTGCACAATAAAATTTTATTCGAGCGAACGCCAAACTGTTTTATTTAGCTGAGTCAAACCCTTACAATGCAGACGTTAAAACTATCTCCACTGAAGTCAACAAACAGCATTGTTTCGAGTACTAGCTTGTGTCTGGATACCACTGCGAGAGAGAGAGAGAGAGAGAGAGAGAGAGAGTACCGTGTATTCCTTCATGTCAGTCCCCGTGTGTGAACCAGATATGGGTAATACAGTACCAAGACTTGGCCTGTGTGAGTGGAGAGAGAGAGAGAGAGATGTGGCAGTGAGAAGGATGTGGCAGTGAGAGGGATCTGACAATGTGTGGAATGCGACAGTGTGAGGGATGTGACAATGTAAGAGATGTGATAAAGTGAGGGATGTGACAATGTAAGAGATGTGATAAAGTGAGGGATGTGACAATGTGAGGGATGTGGAAATGTGAGGGATGTGCCAATGTGAGACGCGGAAAAGTGAGGGATGAGGCAACGTTAGGAAAGTGACAATGCGACGGATATGGAAGTGTGAAGGATATGGCAGTGTGAGGGATGTGATAGAGTAAGGGATGTGGCAGTGAGAAGGATGTGGTAGTGAGAGGAATGTGGCAGTGAGAAGCATGTGGCAGTGTGAGGGCTTTGACAATGTGAGGAATGTGACTAGGTGAGAGATGTGACAATGTGAGAGATGTGGCAATGTAAGGGATGTGTAAATGTGAGGGATGTGACAAAGTGAGAGATATGACAAAGTGAGGGATGTGGAAATGTGAGGGCTGTGGAAATGTGAGGGATGTGGAAATGTGAGGAATGTGGCAGTGTGAGGGATGTGGCAGTGTGAGGAATGTGGCAGTGTGAGGGATGTGGCAGTGTGAGGGATGTGGCAGTGTGAGGGATGTGACAATGTGAGGAATGAGGCAATGTGAGGGATGTGGCAGTGTGAGAGATGAGGCAGTGAGAGGGATATGCCAGCGTGAGGGATGTGGCAGTGTGAAGGATGAGACAGTGTGAGGGATGTGGCAGTGTGAGATGAGAGTGTGAGGAATGAGACAGTCTGACGGATGAGACAGTGTGAGGGATGTGGCAGTATGAATGATGTGACAATGTAAGGGATGTGGTAGTGTGAATGATGTGGCAGAGTGAGGGATGTGGCAATGTATTGGATGTTCTATCTTTTCAGATGTGGTGTGAGGGATGTGGCAGTGTGAGGGATGAGGCAGTGTGAATGATGTGGCAGAGCTAGGGTTGTGGCTGTGCAAAGGATACCTCACCTTGAGAGATGTGGCATTTTGAGATATGGACAGTGTCAGACATATGTTAGTGTGAGTGAGGGGAGGGATGTAGTAGTGTGACTGACGTGGAAGTGAGGAATGTAGCAGCGTAAAGGATGTGGCAGTGTGAGGGATATGGTAGTGTGAGAGTTATGACAGTGTGAGTGATGAGAGAGATGGGGCAGTGTGAAGAACGAAACAGTGTGAGTGATGCAGCAGTGAGATGCGTTCTGTCCTCCCATTGTTTTGCAAATATTTACACGGGAATTTGGTGTTACATATTCATGATTGCCTTTGATCCACGTAGTTCAGTGGAGGCGCTACTCTGGCTGCCTCGGTGTCCTCAGGCCGGCAAATACATGGCAAGCGTGCAATATGCAAGCTTTATGTTACGAGCACCGCATAATACCGGTAATATTAGCAGTGCTCGGTGTGAGGCCCGTATTCTCGTTGGCATGGCAGGCTTCGTGACACCTCTTCCTTGGCGATTTATTTTGCGCAATGCACATAAATATTTTATTGCGCTCCTTGCAGGTTTGATATTAGTTTGTATCAGTAACATATATAAAATTGTTTAAAAGGAGCTTGTGGAGTTACATGGAGAGACAGGCAGACAAAGAAGTAAGTTAAGGAGCTTCGTGGAATTAATGTAGATGTGACTGAAGGTGTTAAGAGAAATACACTGACCTGGCTTGACCATGAGGGGAGGGTGGAGAATGAGAAACTAGCTAGGAGTGTATATGAGTGATGTGAAGGGGGAGAGGGAGAGGGAGAGACCAAGGATGAGATGCAGGGGTGGAATGGAGAGAGACATGAGAGAGCTGTGTGAGCTGGAAGGAGGGCAACCAAATGGCAGAAGACGGGGCAAAGGAGGGCCCATTCGTCTGCTGCCACCCCTTAAGGGATTAAGGTGTCTGGCAATATATCGAACATCAATGGGAATTACCAAAGTACAATATGCTGGGTAAGTCGGTAAGTAAAAGGAATTACGAAATCTCGAAATCAGACATGAATTCGACCATGAGATGAGAATGGTTAACCAAACAGTTTCACAGTTGCCTCTGAGCCGCACGGTTCGCTGTGGAATCATGCTTGTTTAATTACTTCCAGCAAATAATTAGGGGGATGCCGTAAATCACACACACCATGAATATGTCAGTCGATCCTCTGCATAATGTAAACGCGTCCGCCTGTGAATTTGAAACTGTGAGCGATATTACTCCTTTTCCTGGAAGACATGCGATTCAGGAGGTCACTCATGCACGAAAACAAGGATAATTTGAGGACGTGTAAGAAATGTAATATTTGTGTGTTATATAAACAGTTTGCAAGAAGATAACAGAGCAAGATCACACACACACACACACACACACACACATCATAATACTACACAGCACTACACTACAAAAGAAAGCATTACATAACACTACACACACACACACACACACACACACACACACACACACACACACACACACACACACACACACACACACACACACACACACACACACACACACACACACACGTATCTCACAAATGTTATCTACCAGTCACGCAAATAGAGGGCCTTGTTGTTTATTGATAGCGATTTGGACCACCTGCACGGCTTACCATGTCCCCTCTCCCTCTCTCTCTCTCTCTCTCTCTCTCTCTCTCTCTCTCTCTCACACACACACACACACACACACACAGGGCAGTATTCTCATCGCCGGAAGAGAATTCGTAATGCTTCTTCCTTTGCGATTTATTTGGCATATTACACCTCAGCTACATTGATACATCACACTTAACTAGCATACAAGATAATATTAACGTAAAATACATAAATAAAGTCGGTAAGGAGAAAGTGCTACAAGGCTCGCCCAGCACACGCGAATAATGCAGGAAGTTCTGGTTTAATTTTATGCCTATCAACTACACGAGAATTATTAAAGTAGATAATTCTTTTAAAATAAGACGTGTAGAAGTGGGTTGATATCCAGGTCATCAACTGTACTTGCTGGGTGAACATACTGGGGTGGGGAGGAACAGAGTACACCAGTCTGGCCGGTCCCTGTTCAGTGTAGAGCCCGGAGTGTGACGGCTTATGTCCCTCGTACATTCTGCTGTCCACGGGTTTGTCTGTGGAAGGTGTATCCTCCAGACTGAAGACCCTGGCCACGTATTCTCGCCAATTATGAAGGCTCTCTTGCACTCCAGCCTCGTCAGTTTATTTTGCACATTACACTTGACTACTCCCTTGTATAGCATATACTGTATATAGTTCTCATTACATACACAAATTACATTATACCCAAATTCTGTCTTGTAATAGTACTCGTTACTTTTTCATAAAAGACACAAATTGCATATATAACGTAGTAGCCAGAACTCAGGTGTCAAATGCAGAAGTAGACTGGTATGGAAGAGGTGGTTGGGAGCTTCAGTAACTGACAAGAATGCGATCCTTGGTGTGGATAATAGAGTACGGTAATAAAAGCTGAATATTTTGTTTAATCCCTTAATTTTTACGACGTTCTTATTTGTGTCAGTCTTCCTTCCTTCAGGCGAGTTTATTCAGGTTAATGGAGTTTTTTTTTTTTTCCAGTGGACGGCATCACACACAAAATTCTCCCCTGAATTGAAAATGCTCATCTGTAGGTAACAAGAATAAAACAGAAGCATTGCACACTCTCTGAAGAGGTTAATACTACAGCCACGTATCGAATATCCTCTGACACAAAAATTCAGGAAAATCCCAGTTATATTTTGTGCTTTTTTTCACCTTAACAGTCTTGGAACCACAAACGGGAAGGAGGAGGCAAACCCCATTCTCTCTCTCTCTCTCTCTCTCTCTCTCTCTCTCTCTCTCTCTCTCTCTCTCTCTCTCTCTCTCTCTCTCTCTCTCTCTCTCTCTCTCTCTCTCTCAATGTGTGTGTGTGTGTGTGTGTGTGTGTGTGTGTGTGTGTGTGTGTGTGTGTGTGTTGTGTGACGAAGATCGAATGTGCCTGTTCTCTTCAAATCGTTGCAGTCTGTGTTCTGTAATGTAGGATGCAGGCTGAACAGTTCCGATAACCATGGGCGTTGCATAAATGTCCATCGACAGTTAGGAGCTTGCCTTCATCTACGCCGTTTAAGTTACCATTCATAAAACCATTAATCTACACGTATACTGGCGCATTAGATTCCTGTTGACGTTCAGTACCTTCATAATGATAAAAATCTGGTTCTTCTGTTCACGCTTACAATGGTGCCAATCACATCCACCACTTTTTAACCCTTACGTTATGATTTCGTGTAATATTAGTTTATTCTCTCTACCTTCAGAGGATATTTTCAATCCTGAAATAATGGGTAGCTGTGAAAGAAGTATATGAAGGTTAAATCTATCAATTCCAGTTCGAAATCTATCAATTCCAGTTCGAAAAGTTGTCAGTGAGCCAAATGAATTCGGAAGTAGCAAGAATGAACTACAAAATGTATGGAAGAAGAGGGCTTGGAATTAGTGTCCATCGACTACATGTGGGTCATTATGGGACAGACTATTAAATACTTCGCTTTAGTTCCAGTTATCTCAGTGTTCTACTTGCAACGTTAAGGTACTGACCAGGTCCCCACTTGTACCGCTGGATATAACAGGGACAAGAAGGAAACAAACTGTCCAACAGTCTGAGCAGCCCCCCAAATAAACTAATGTTCCTCATTTTACGAGCAGGAAGTATTAACAAAAAACATTCTCTTGCTGACGAGGTTAAATCTGCTCTGCTGTTATACACATGGACACTGTAGTGGGTTTCTTTTCACTGGACAAAACTGGGCCACTCTCACAACTTCACAAGCAAATCATTATTGCCTGATAATTTTGAGGCAGGAATGAGCTTCCCCCGTTACCTCAGGCAAGGAAGTTATGTTTTTGCCGACGTTTGTTTGTTTGTTTGTTTATCTGCTGGTTAGCAGTCTGTCTGTTAGTAACTTTACTCAAAAAGTTATGAACGGATTTTAAAGAAATTTTGTGAAAGGGTGGGCCATGGGCCAAAGAAGAAATGATTAAATTTGGGGGCGGATGTATCCTGCTTAATATCTCCAAAAGTTTTCAATGAATTTGAATGAACTTTTGTGGAATAATGAGTCATGGACCAAGAAAAAACTGATAAAATTTTGGGCGGATCCGGATCCGGACCCTATATCCACGGATCCGGATCCGTATCCTCTTTAATGACAATGGTACTAGTGGAGGTATGCGCTCTCTGAATGCTTTCTAGTTACTGATCAAACTGACCTTCCAATCTGACTACACTTAATCAGTAGCTGAGCTGAAAATAGTTACAGATCTTCGTCAGGTTATAACAAACACGCATTTAGAAAGCACTCAGGGAACCCATACCTCCGCCATTGCCAATAAAATTTTCTCTTACGTGATGTAATTCCTCTTTCCTGCCAGACGAATTCTTTTACGGTCTTTATCTGCGCAGCAACACAGTCACTGAGAGCGCATATCTCCACAAAAGTCAAATAAGTTTATGATTTATTCCTGCATCCAGGTCCGGATCCACCTCAAAACTTAATCAACTCTTCCTTGATCCACTGCCCACCTATCCAGCATATTTCATTGAAATCCGATTACTAATATTCTATACTCTGTGCACAAATTCACAAATAGACACGGGTGAATGCTCGTTAGTGACCTCCGTCCAGTTTCACTGGTGGAAGTAATAAAAAAAATTGTTTCTCCGTAACCCTGACTGAAGACAAAACGGTTCCCCTCCAGGCCAGGACACACATGACAGCGCTCCTGCATGGCTTCAACCCCTGAATCAGGGAACATCTGTTATAGCATATTCTTTGCTACTTACAGACGATTGTGTTATTTTAAAGACACTACTGGCAGGGGCCGGGCTGAAACGATCTCCATTAATCCTTCATAATCCTGATTACTGTTCCTAAGCTAAATTAATCGTCTGAAACTAAATATAGCTAACTACCACGGGGTGAAGGGACCAGCCCCTGGTGATGACCGTCGTGAGGGGGATGAGAACAGTATTAATGCAGCCGGGAGAAGTATGGCTTCCACTGAGACGTTATTATCAGCTGCATGTTTACTTCCTTCAGTCCCATGACGTAATAGTTTAGGTTATTCTTGCTATCTCCGACATTTATGTTCACTTTATGATAGAAATTTCGAACCGAAGGGTTTACATATAGCCATCTTTAACCCCTTCAATGCAAGACGTCTCCTTTATGCTTATTAAAATCTCCTGTTGGTGGTAAGAATACCAAAGTACGTCCTCAGAGTGAAGCGGTTAGAATTTTGATTGCGACAGGAAAAAAAACCCTCATTTTCTGACGATAATTTCTTGAAAACGCGACGAAGACAGAACGTGCCTGGCCTCTCTACATTGCTGGATGACTGCGCTCTGTAATCTGGGATGCAGGTTTTCACACCCAGTAACCACAAGCGTTGAGTTTACTACCGTCAAATATTAGTGTGTTGCCTTTCATTTCGCCGTGCAAGTTTAAGCACACAGCACCAAGTTCTGAATACTTTCTCTTGCAGCATCCTCACCCGTATTCAGTGATAAGCCAGGACAGGATAAAATATTCAGATATTCACAAAAATTTCATGAAATTTGCAAACTGTAAATAAAAACCGGTATATATCTACTGAAATAATAGACATATATAAAGGCCACTACATATCAGTCATGGTTTTGTCAGCTTGATAGTAATACTGCACCTCCGTAATCTCAGGTAAGTTGAGACTCTGGGGTTAGCTAGGATAAAATGCAAGAACTTCCCCAGATATGAGAGGGTTAATGGTACATAAGTGTTAGCACTCAGTTTCTTATCACGCATTCACAGCTGATTAAATAGTCTAGTGTTTGTGGAAATAGAATGTAGTGTTTTCCCGATTAAGAAGGAGTGAATTGTTATCATTACTCTTATCATTAATTTATCATTATTATTATTATTATTATCATTATTATTATTATTATTATTATTAATCATTATCGCCCAGCTTCAGAAGGCGGCGCGATAACGTTTTTACCTGCCTCTGTGTGTGTTTGTGTGTGTGTGTGTGTGTGTGTGTGTGTGTGTGTGTGTGTGTGTGTGTGTGTGTGTGTGTGTGTGTGTATCTGTTCCCACAATATCTCATGAACGGTTTCAGCTATCAACATGAATTCTTCAGGGTATCAAGATATGGCCCAAATCTTGGTCGAGTTCGAAAGTGTGCACCCAGGGTCAAGATCAAGGTCACCATAATGGCTGTCAAAGGTCAACCAAATAATATCGCCTGCCTTTAGCACCATATATCTCATCAACAGCTTGAGCTATCAACAGGAGACCTTCAGGGTATCAAGATATGGCCTACATCTTGGACTTGGCCAACAGCATATTCTAGCGGGCGATTAGCATTTGCCCACCGAATTTTTTTCTTTCATATTATTCGTATTAGTATTGCTATTAGTATTAGTATTAGTATTAATTATTGATTATTGTTTATTATGCAGCTCCCAGCTTCACGAGAGGTGATACTTCGTTATGGATGGCAGTACATACACAGTTTGCCTGTGGCCACAGTTCGTGGGGCAAAGTCACCGTTTTAGAAGCATTTGAGAGAACAGGAGGTTTAAAGATAAAAATATGTCAGTTTTATTTCTGTTTATTATTATTATTATTATTATTATTATTATTATTATTATTATTATTATTATTATTGTTATTATTATTTCTACCCCCGAGAGCGTAGTAAGCTGGGGCGGTATTTTTCAACATGTATGCCGCCGTACACACTTAAACCGCTGTCACACGGGGACCGTGGACATCCAGATTTGCTGCTGCGAGTATGAGATGGACAATCAAATGCGGAATGTCGCCAGACTCATTCGTGGACATCTGCGCCTACGTCGCTGTCCAAAACTTTGTAGTCTTCGTCTCTATGAAATTTATCCTTGGTTGTGGCTGAGTAGTATAAATCGTCTGCTATCTTAAACTCCTTCTTTGTCCTGTTGCAGAGGTTTCTTCTTCCCCCTTAAGGGTGAGCACTGCAATATCCGTTGCAATATTCATTAACTGGTTCTCGCTCATTATTGTTGTTGTTGATATAATCGTCGTCTGCCAGAGAGTCGGGACAAGTGCCCTTGGCTGTGGGCAGCTGCATGAGGTGAACTCAACACAGAAGAAGAATGTGGCCGTCAACGCACAGCGTGTGATAGAGAACGCTGATTTTGGACGTCCAGTCTGTTCTGTACACTGCGAACAGTGTCTCCGTGTGATAGTGCCTTAAGAGTCTCGCCCCAAGCCACTGTGACAGTGCACACCCAACCTTTCCTCACACAGCTGCTGGGGAGAATAGTATCGAATCAGCTGGCAGGGACAAGCCTCAAACTAGTTTGCTTATTTGTTTGTTTATTCAATCTGTGTCTGCTAGAAATACTCCCGGGTAAGACTGAATATTTTTATTTTATTTTGAACTTCTTTCACCACCTGTGAGTGTAGCGAACTTCCTGGTGAGTTGTGGGAGGTAAATGAGAGGAGACGAGTGAGCTGGGAACATAATATTCTGGCCAGGGCATCTACATAACATTCCATTGCATAAAACTTGAATGAAACAGTACATGGTTGCAGTCTTTACACTTTGAACATGTGTTGCATGTTGGGGGCAATGTATAACTTGGTCATGCACTTAAAGTTAGTTTCATATAAAAACAGCAAAAGGGATCAAGAGGAATGAAAGTTTTGACAACCTTGCATAGCACATATCAAACTGCGTTTCCTTTTGAAAGCAGTCTCTGCCATCCTAAGCGCGTCTCTCCTTCCTCCGATCACTAAAATAAGTAAGCACTGCACCTCCCATAGCAATGTTAGATGCTATGGGAGCAAAAGTTCGCAGACAGTCTCCTGCCTGCACTGTGTCCTTGTTTCTGTATTTCTAATTCTTCTCCAGAAGCCACAAAGTATCCTATCTTTTCATACATTCATATGTATTCTTCACAGTGTTCTCGTGACTGCATATTATTACATGGGTCTTCTAATCCAATGTGGCGATGTACTGATGCCAAGGTCCAGTGTCTTTTGTATCTATTTTAACACAATTCCTTGTTCCACTTTGTTTCTGCTGCCTGGTTACTTATATCGTTTCTTAACAAGTCTGCCTTGAGATAATGCTGAAATTCACGCTGGTATTGTCTAAAAAATTCACTATTTTGAAAGCATGCGGCGCTCTCATATCCTGTATTTTTCGACTAAGGTAGTTCAGTTACTCGATGATAATAATTTCAGTGTCAGTGATCGTTCCTGTGGCCCTTTAGGAAAATCCCGCTGGTTATGTATTTTGGTAAACATTCAGTACAGTATGTCACATTATATGTCTGGCTGGGGAAGGGTGCCCATCATCCATTCACTTGATATTGTGCTATTATCAGGTGGTAATTACATTGAATGGCGAACCAAACAGCATTTCTATAGCAAAGAAAACTCTATTACTACACTGGGTGGTACTAAACAACCAAATGGATTCTTGGTGGTCAAATGGGTTAAGGCGCTCCAGTGGGGTGTGATCCATAACGATTTACACTTCAGGGACGGTTGAGATTTATTCCAATAAGGCAACCCAGGGTAAGGCGACAGACCACTTAAATGTCTGAACTAAGCAGCCTAACGCCGGACTCCTACCCTTCTGATGCTGCAACAAAGGAATTAATGATAAATAAATTTTTAGTGTGTCAATACCACATAACTTTCCATGCAGCTGTTGTACCCTGGTCCTAAATTCTCAACTGCACTCAGAATCAAGATGTGATGAGTCATGGCATCCTGGTTGTACCCTGGTGTTTAATGCTTTAGCAACACCCTGGCTCCTAGCAGCCCAGCCGCCACCTGACGTTACCTGCACCAGTACACCTGCCGCTGTCTAATATCCATGCAGGAACAACGGCCCAGCGCGAGAATGACATAGGATGAAGACTTTATATTAATTTAGTCAGGCCTGGGGACGTCCCTGCTCCACGTCGTGCGCCTAAAAATGTAAGAGAACCTGCCGGGACATAATTGACCTAAGCTTTCCGTGCTGAGCCTCACTTTCAGGTGAACTCCGCAAAAACCACTTGTTACTTTGAATACCCTTTAACTAAGTGAATATTTTCTTAGAAGTGTGGTCATTATCTTAAAATTTACGTCCACTGTTGGTTTGTACCCTTACAGCAGCGTTATCCGAGTCTTTCATAAGAATGAACTTATTGTTTGCAAAAAAGAGTGAAAGATTGTCGTACTGTAAGATTAGGAAGAAGGTGGGAAGTTATAAGAATTATAAAAGATTAAAAACTGAATGTGACAAACTCCCTGATCTGGGTTATTTTTCATTGTTTGGCCAGATTTTTTTTATGATAGGAAGAAGGAACCAAAGGCCAGGAGCCTACAAATTTTTCCCTCCAAGAAAATACAAAAACAAAATAACATACAGCCAAATTCAAGATCAGTTCATTTCGAGATGCCTGGACACATTGTGTTTGAGAAACTGGAGGTCATAGGCAGTAGGAAATAAAGACAGAGGGAAACAGTTCCAGAGATTGACCAGTTGCATACATGAAAGACTGGGAGTAACGACTAACTCCTGCATTAGAGAGCTTGACAGAAAAGGGATGAGAGTGTGTTGCTAGACGGTTGTTACGCGTCCATCGTAGTGGTGGGGGAATGCAAGCAATGTGTTCACAGGAGCGGTGACCATTGAAGTAGCGATAGAAAAGAGATAAAGATGCAACAATGCGACGACGAGACAGGCGTTGAAGGGAGCCAGTAAGAGGAGGAGAGTTAGAGACGAAAAGCCTTTGACTTCACCTTGTTGAGAAGAGCTGTGTGGAGGGAGCCTTCCCACACATGAGAGTTGTACTCTACACAAGGGCGAATAAAACCCGTGTATAAATTAAACAACTGTGCAGGGGTAAAGAAGGCACGGAGTCTACTTAACACACCCAATCTCTAGGAAGCAGATTTTACAAGAGAGGTAATATGTTCTTTCCAAGACAAACCCCGAGAGAACGAAACTCCATGTATGTTCAAAGATGATGTAGGAATGAGCTGGATATTGTTAAAAATTGGAGGGTACTCCTGCGGAAGATTTTGTCGGGTTGATAGATGTAAAAACTGAGTTTTGATATTTTTTTTTAAATAACAGAGTAGAGGAAGGAAAAACAAATGAATAAAAAAAAATCCATACACCAGATTACTGGTGTCCTCTGTTCATAAAATATCTGTAACAGTTAGACTTGAACAGCTGTGGGCTGAAGTTTGGAGGAAAACAACTCTGGGGAAGCGAGTTCCAGAGAGATGCAGTTTCAGGGAATGAAAGAATTCTGAAGGGCAGAAGTTCTGCAATATGGCTGAGTGACATTCCAGTCATGAGCGCTACCAGATGCCCGTGTAGCACGAGGGAAGGCATGGAGAGGTGGCACCATGGACGCAACTTCGTCTGAGCATTTGCCATAAAAACATCTGTAAAATAATGCAAGGGAGGCAACATTCCTTCTTACTTGTAGAGGAGGTAGTTTATTTGTAATGGCAGGGTTGTTAATAATTCTAACAGCTTTGTTCTGAATTTTGTCTAGTTGTTTTTATGCAACCTCTCCACATCCATTCCACAAGGGTGAGCAATATTCAAGCTGCGAGCGCATATGACTCTTATAAATTATAGCTAACTGCTCGTCAGTGAAGATGTTACAGACTCTGTACAATAATCCAAGTTTCTTTGAGGCGGTTTTAGCAAGTGATCTAACATGAGAGGTCCAGCTGAGGGCATTGTATTAAAAACAACAAGGCTATTTTTACCCCAGTCAGAGATATGAGCCAAGTCAGACATTAGGTGTGCCATAGCCTCATCCCTTGTTTGTTGAAGTAACTGCAGAGATGGACGCTGAGAGAAGCGGATGAAAAGGTGAAGAGTGGAGTCATTAGCTAATGAGTGGATAAAGTTACAGCTAAGGTCACTGATGAATAAAAGGATGAGAGTTTGTACTAGGACAGAGCCCTGAGGAACACCACTATTGATGGTTCTAGAAGAAGAACGGTGGTTGTCTACAATAGCAAATGTAGAACGACCAGAAAGGAAACTAGAGATGGAGGCGCAGATAGAAGGATGGAAACGGTAAGAGGACAGTTTGTAATTAAAAGGTTTATGCCAGACTCGATCGAAAGCTTTAGAGATGTCAAGTGCAATGGCAAAGCTTTCGCCAAAATCCCGAAAGTAGGTAGTTAAGAAGATCTCCAGTGAAGCACTCCTGGCAGAACCCATACTAACGATCAGAAAGAAGGTTGTAATAGGAAGGATACATTAAAATTTTCTTGTTAAGAATAAATTCGAAAACTTTCGAAATACAGGGTGTTCAAGCAATGGGGATATAAAGAGTTGGGAATTGTCACCCTTCTTTGGGACAGGCTGAATGAGAGAAAACGTCCAGCAAGAAGGAGAAATGAAAGCTGATAGGCAAAGGCGAAGGAGGTTACCTAGGCGGGGTGTAAGCACAGAAGCACCATTCTGGAGGACAACAGGAGGGACCCCATCAAGCCCAAATGCCTTATTAGTATTGACGCCAGTGATGACAGAAAGTACATCAATTGAAGAAATTTTAATGTTAACCATGAGGAAGTCAGAGGGGGGAAGTGATGGAGGAACAGCACCGGAATCATCAAAGGTGGAATTGGAGGAGAAAGTCTGAGAGAAGAGTTCTGCTTTATCAGTTTAAGAAATAGTTACAGAGCCATCATGATGGAAAAGAGGAGGGAAGGATGATGAGGTAAAGTTGTTAGAAAGGGTTTTGGCAAGGTGCCAGAAGGAGCGAGAAGAATTGAGATGGAGAGTTCAGAGCATTTAGTACGAATGAAATTATTTTCAGCAAAGTGAAGAACAGACTCAGCACGATTCCGGGCAGAAACATAAAAGAGATGATATTCAGGGGTGGGTTGGCTCCAATAACTTTTGTTGGCCTTCTCCTTGTTCGGGACAGCATCAGAACAAGCGTGTTTAAACCAATGTTTTTTTTTTTTTTTTCATTAGTCAAAGGATATGAGAAATGTATGCTTCCATGCCCGAGAGAATAACCTCCTAATGCGCAATAAGTTCTCAAATAGCTCTCGGCCATAGAAGCAAAGATCATTCCAGGGAAAATCAAAGAAGTATTGCCTGAGGGCCTTCTAATCAGCAGGTCCAAAGTGCCACAACCAACACTTCTTTGGAGGGTCCTCAGGCCTTACTGGAGTGATAAGGACAGGTTAAGGTGATAAGGTTGTGATCGGAGAACCCCAGTGGAGAAGAAAGATTGACAGCATAAGCAGAAGGATTAGTTGTAAGGAAGAGGTCTGATATGTTGGAATTCTCTCCAAGGCAGTCAGGGATACATTATTTTTTCATCTCGAAACAGATTTACTATCAGCAGCAAAAATTGTTCCTGTTCATCCATCAGAATTAAGTTCATCGATTAGTAGGTCATTGAACCAGTTAATCAATCAATCCTCTCAATTGCCATACGTAAAAACTATACAACATAGAATATAAACATATGCACATCTTTACAAAGGAAAAAAAAAATGTGTCAAGACAGTGTGAGTAGAGACGGATCATCAACGGTGTTACGCGTTATGCATATATGGTGAGGAAGAAAATACTGATGAATGCTGAAAAATAGCTTTTGTGATGGTAGCGAAGTCAGTGTGAGGGTAAAAGGATGTTTAAATGATTGCTTCAGTATCACTGTTGGAGTGAGACGAGGAACGAGATAACTGTTCCGTATACGGTGCACTGGAGAGGTCAGTGAGGAATGGTGAAATGTTATGTATTTCGTTTCTGATTTATGTGGATGATTCAATGCTTGGAAACTGTGAGTCAACCTTTTCCAAAATGGTTCAAAGTTCCTTGAACATTTGGAACCACAGATATCTGAAGCAGAATATATGCAAAAGCAATATCAACTTACATTGTAATTTGTAGGGGAACAATGAAGGACAATGTGATAAGTCTTAATCATTTCCTAGTCATGGTTTTTCTATTTAATTCCAGCTAAAGCCACACTATTTTATTCAAGTTAGAGTAAGCCAGGGGAAAGTGAGAGTATTAACTACTTTGGTGAGTTGGTAGAAGTGAGGGATAAGTGAGAAAAAAAAAAAGTAAGTATAAATAAACTCACGCACAAGCAGTGGAATGCTGTTACTTGGGCTATGTTCTTAGGTAAGACACGAAAACTATTATCGTACGTAAAAGATGTAGAATGAGAGAGTCTGTTAAACAAAGGGAATGGGTATGTATGCCCATACAGACACGACTGTGCCTCACCACTCTGCGATGAGGTCAACATCTTTCCCTCTTATAATGCCAGTACAAAATACAGCTCAGAAATAGTCTACTATGCCCACATTGAAATGGAGCTCCTCACACCACAACACACTCACCTCTTCCACCACAGTCACAACACGGACAGTCCAAAAGACCTTTGGAAAAAAAAACGCTTGAAATGGCCGGCTTCCTACAGTTCATGTCCAGAAGAGGGTGTGGTTGAAACAAAGAAAAGATTGAGTGTTTAGATGATGTGGTTACAGAGAAAAAAGATACACTAGGATTAACGGGATACATTTGAGTGTGTAAAAGTAGGAAGGGGCGTGTATATCCAAAATGACAACAGTGCAAAATAAAAGTTGAGAAAGAGATGTACGATGAGGAAAAAAAAGAACTGGTGAAATACAAAATACCAAACTATTGTCAGTGATGGAGAATGAAGGAGCGATGAACTGATTAGGTCAACGAGACCAAGAGGTCAAAGTCAAGGCCATATGGGGTTGACTTACTTTATCCATGTGGGCTTGCACCGTGAAACTTTTGTGGATGTGATATCTTCTCAACCCAAAGACGGATTTTCATCATGCTTTTGCAAGTGGTGCAGTATGAAGAGATGATGAACCGATTATGTCTGCTAGGTCAAGGGATCAAAGGTCAAGGTCATAGGGGGTTAATTTAGATCATCATTGTGAGTGTGATATCCCCTAAATCCCTCAACGGATTTTGACCAAGCTTTTGTTATTGATACAGTATGAAGGGATGATGAACTGATTAGGTCAGCAAGGTCAAGGGGTCAAAGACCAAGGTCATATGAGGCTGACTTAGTTTATCTTTGTGGGTGTGCATTTGTAACACTATTGTGTACACAATATCCCCTGAATCCAACGACAGCTTTCTACCAAGTTTTTGTCAGTGATACAGTATTAAGGGACGATGAACCAATTAGGTCAGCAATGTCTAGATGTCATACTTAAAGGTCATATGGGGTTGACAGTTTATCCTTGTGGGTTTGCGTCTGCAACACTATTGTAGGTGCAATATTTCCTGAACCCATGGACGGATTTTCACCAAACTTTTGTCAGTGATGCAGTTTGAGAAGATAATGAACTGATTAGGTCAGTTAAGCCAAGGGGCCAAAGGTCAAGGTCATAAGGGGTCAATAATTATGGATCTGATTATCTCATGAACCCCTCGATGGATTTCGACCAAACTTTTGTCAGTGACACCGTATGAAGGGACAATTAACTGATTACGTCAGCAACGTCAAGGGGTCAAAAGTCAAGTTCATATGGGATCGACTTACTTTATCTTTAGTCTCATTTCAACCCAGAAAGAACCCTGTCATGGAGGTTGTATGGCAAGTCGATGTGCAAGGATCGGCGGAGGCAAATCGAGCGAAGCTTTGTGTTGACAGTTAGGGGCCTCAGTTCTTTGCGTTTATTTTGTTTTGTTTTTCCCTTTCCTTGTTTCAGAATCTTTCTTACCCCTTTGATGATTATGATTATGATGCTGAATAATTGCTCTGTCGATGAAAGTATTTGACTCGGCAGTAAGATGATGTAGTAGATCGTCTAGGTATGAAGGTTTTATTCCCTAAACAAATCGTGACATTTATCACTCGGGCGCTTATAACACTCTCAGGAATATAAAATCCTTAAAATTTTCTGTCGTTATCTGGAACTGATACTAGAGTCGCCTCGACGGTAACAAGATTAATGGAAAGAGTGTTACTACATTAAGGCTCCTGTTCTTACACTCAATTGAGCAAAATCGTCAGGCATTAACTATAATAGATTATTAAAGGTTTCTCTGTCATAAGAAGACCAAAGATACCGTCTTCATAGTCTCAGGCCGCTCTGATTCACGCCAAGCTGGATATAACCGCTTGGTGTTAACTGAACAGAAAAATAAAAATTGTCCCGACCGTGAGAGGATTGTTTTGGAGGGAAAAACGTATCAGTTAATGGATACATTGCAAAAATGTTTTTAGTTGCCAGTAAAACAAGTTGTTCGCAAATATAAGGCATTTCCTGTGTTCCAGCCGCTTGGAAAATCACATGATGAAATGTATTATTGTTACTGAATACGTTTGTGATTACTAATATTGTACTACTTTTTCTTACATCCAAGTTCCAGTTCCTTCTTCTTCGAGGTTGTGACTATGTTCTACTCAGAAGTATTGAGGATTGTGCAAAACATTGCCTTATTCCCTATTCTACCCTTTCATGTCTGGGATAACGCTAGTATTCAGTTTAAGAATAAGCCAGATTATTTTATTCAGGTATGAGTGCAAATATTAATGCTTCTATCACAATTTGCCATCTTATGATCAGGACAACTTTAGTATCCTGTTTTAGCCGACATCAGGCTATTTTAATCAGCTAATTGAGTCATAACATCCTGAGAGCGCTACTGATCATCGCATACTGATTTCATTACCAGGATGTTTCAATCTCTTCATATAAATAACAATTTGCATTAGGTTCCATGAAAGAGTTACTACAGATAATTTGGACTAATTAATGCAATTCTTCAGATCAGCAACGCGCAGCAAGTTGACAAAATGAGTCATAATATGGTAAAGGGAGTTTTGAATTATTATTAGATTTCTTTATGAAAAGCTAACTTTCCGACAATATTAACTTTACAACAATGACGTATCGTTTAATTTCGTTTTTGATATCTCCTGATAACTTATTTTACATTAGGAAGTAAATGAGACTTTTAAGGGAAATACAGTAAAGAGCTAGAAGGGAAGGAGAAGTGGAGGAAACAGACAAGGAAGGGAGTACATGGGAATTTGAAGGACACAGGAAGGGAGAAGTATACAGAAGGTGGAATAATTTATAAGTAAAAGGAGGAATGGACAAGAGGTTACGGTAATTTAACAGCAGGGAATAGATACCGTCAACATCAACGACCTTCACTGTTTGAGATATTCCGTAAGTTATTTAAAACTGTTTAGTCGTTCCAAGAACGAAACATAAAATGTCATATTACTGTAGTTCTTAAAAGTAAAATACAGTAATATAAATTTATTCATTCTTTGATGGAAGAAGGAGAAGGCTTATGATAAATGCCTATCGACAACACGAAAACCATTAGGGTAAGCAATTAATCTTATGCTGTCTCTGTGTTCCCCAAGAATCCGACACGCAACATATGAATTTACTTCCAGGTCCCCAGTTGTACCGCTGGGTGAACAGTGAGAAGAGGAGTAAGAAACATTTGGTGGTGAGATGGAGTATATGATGCAGGAGGCCTGAGTCATGAGGAACCTGAAATGTCGTCTGTGAATCGTCGATGAATCCGTTATTTTCATCTGATGGAACATGGCAATTCCAAAAGTCTGAAAACTAAGTCGTGGTTACATAAAATTCGACGAGCCTCGAGAGTGAAGCAGGAAGAAGTCTCCGTTACTAATCAGATTGACTCAACAGTCTGACTGAACATATCAACCAAGCTGATAAGAGTTCAGGATCATTGTAAAGTTAAGAAAATCATGTTACAGGAGGGTATTCGCTCTATAACAATGGCATGGTGTGTATAAGGCAGGAGGGCAGAGCGGTGAGCCCCGTGCAGGTAATGTGGAACTGTCGCCAGTGAATCATTGCCACATGCTCAGACCTGGAGCAACACGGGAACCTGCCAACATAATGAACATGTAGGCGGGTTCACTCTGACTCTATTATTTTACACAGTGAGAGAGCCATTTAAACACCCAACAATTTAACTGAAATCACGGGACGCAGAGAATGAGATAAAACGTTGTGACATTGAATGCAGTTAGAATAGTTAGCAACTTAATTACAGCTGCATATATATATATATATATATATATACATTCAGGAGTTTTATTAAGCTTACTTACCAGAAATCTTTTCGACCAGAGATTTTATGTTGTCAAAGATCTTTCCTGAGCTTTTGGAGATAGCAAGATAAGAATTACGTCCTTTGGTAGTTACGTGTGTGTGTGTGTGTGTGTGTGTGTGTGTGTGTGTGTGTGTGTGTGTGTGTGTGTGTGTGTGTGTGTGTGTGTGTGTGTGTGTTTCCTTTTTGGCCCCAGAAATCGATGAAAAGGCCTAACTCGAAAATCTTAGAAAGACTGAGGCACAGTACATGCATATACAGGGGATGCAAACTTTCAGACAAATCTGCCTAGATCTAAATTCGTGGGGCCGTGGCAATGAAGCTTGCTACGTAAGACATGAGGAAATGGAGAAAACGTGGAACACCTTCCCTTCGGCAAATGAAATCAGTATTAGTGCCATAATGGTAACAAGTAAAGTTATGTAATAGCATACGTTGGTGTGAAAATGATAAACTAAGCTCGTACATGGTTGTCTAGAATGTCACTACATATTATCTACGTGTCAAAATTTTTTAAACGAAGCAGAAACAGAGCTCCGGAAATTATCTACTACTTTTACCATATTCACAAAATGAAAGAAGGGTAACATGCTTCCTGACGCTGTTCTAGCAATAATATGAGAGAGAGAGAGAGAGAGAGAGAGAGAGAGAGAGAGAGAGAGAGGGAGAGGAAGAGGGGGGGGAGAGAGGCAACTTTTCACTTGTGAACTTACTATGACAATTAATACAAATTAAATTTTTAAAAGGCTTCCTCATCCAAGCCTGTCAACAATATACCCTTTAAACCTAAGCAAATGAAATGTTTGTTATACTCTGGCAAACGAGAAATGATTTCACTCGCCACTGGGAGCCCTCAGTGTTTATCACTTTGAATCCGGTAACGTATTTTCTGTTTTATTTCTACCTTGGTCATTTTGGTACCATATGTTTTGAGAGAGATTTCGCCATCTTGCGCGGGGGAGGGGAGCGAAGGTTAGATACAGCCTTGATTTCGCCCTTGAATGCAGAAAAAAAAAAATCATAACTTAAAGGGCTTGTATGTAACAAGAATACACCTGAAAAACTACTGATGAGATGCTTAAGTGTTAATCAACTAAGAGAAATACTTACCAGGCACTTGGTATGAATCAGTCATATGCTGAGAAAATTAAAGTGATTTGCACTGCAAATCAAAGGTCATAATCCACCATACTTATAGACAAATAATACAGAGCATTAAGGCTGGTTTTTGTCCCTTGTGTGCGAAGTACAGATGGATGGAAGTCAAAGATACTAAAGGACTGAATATTTTATCAGTTTCCCCCGTTCAGGAGTGTGGATTATGAAAAAAAGAGTGTTCATTAAAAACGCAAAAAGTATGGGAGCTCCAAATCCCTATACACCATTTCATCCTCTATATGATATGGATATACATATAACCTTTACCTAAGATATGGCCACACAGATTAACTAAGGGTTGTTTTTCTTGTTCTCGTGGAAATACAAACAACATGAAGAAATTATGTTGTTTAAGTTGCGAAGATCATTGTTCCGTAATGAGTTTCAACAAATAGGTGACATCGTTCATAAGCTGTAGAAATGTCGTTGGGCCTTGAGAGGAGTTCAATAGCTATGACGTCTGAACAGAATATGCCGAACTGGTCCTAATCGTTTCACTACAACAGGTTCTTACTAAGCTGTCAGTAGCCCGTCTGAATGTGGCAGAAATATATAGAAATATCGTCACTGTAGTGAAGGGGTTAAGTAAAGTGTTTCACTTTTCTTTTTTTCCACATTTCATCTTGGGTGCGCCTTTAGAATTTAAACACTGCCTAGTGTAAGGGATGAGTCGCTCAGTGAAGCCAGAACTGAGGGAGGGTAAAGGTGATACACACATAAGGTACTGCATAGAGGTGACGCACCTAGTTTGGTGGCGCGAGCCATATGCAGGAACAGGTATATCATGCTTGTGGTAGTTAACCCACTGACCCTGGGGACATCTTTCTCAAATTCATTCCTACTTTCTCCGGATTATTTTAATAAATTTAGGGTATATTTTCCAACCTGGAGGGGAGTTAAACATGGCCTTAAGAAACCTTCTCAGCAAGAAAGGTCACGTCTAATCTGAACAAAATCGTCAGATAGGAAGAATATATAATGAAAATAACGTGCCAGGAATCAAACTGTTAACCTTGTAGCAGTAATAGTAAGCCTGGAAAGAGGACACGTATTATGACGTCTTTTTGAAGATTACTGCTACTGTTGCCTGAAGATTATATTAAACTTAAGAGAGCCCCCTCTTAGTGAAGGAATTTGTAATGCTTTCCTCTAGTTCAAGATGTCTCCACTAAGTTAAATAGTATCGTCTGGACATGGCGAAACTCTTATATTTAAGACGTCCTTGAAATGAAGGGGTTAAAGTATCTGAAACTTAATCAATGATCATCATTTTGTTATATGTGGGCCTTAGGCAATTTTACCACCAGGAAAAAATAACAACAAGACGTTATGATTTTCAACATCTCTCACTTGTTTCCAACAGTTTTTCGAGTAGATTTTAATCATTCCTTCTGAATGGAAATATTATTCTCTAAACATTTACATTAATAGGAAATGAAAAGAATGTACTCCTATGTAAAGATCATTTTACCTTTTCACTGTCATGAACACACTGGGGCTTTTTTTTCAGGCTTAATTTAGATTAGTTAATCCAGGCGAGGAAATTTGAGCATTCCAAAGGTTATTCGAGGTATTTGTCTATCCTCTGACTACAATAATATCTCTCAGGTAAATAAAGTGTTGTGGTATCCCGAATAACATGTTCATAGAGTGTGAGAGGGATAATACACTACCTATACCAGAGAACTTGTGTGTGTGTGTGTGTGTGTGTGTGTGTGTGTGTGTGTGTGTGTGTGTGTGTGTGTGTGTGTGTGTGTGTGTGTGTGTGTGTGTTTTATTTTAATATGTGTCCTACCTCGGGCATAGACTTAACTGTTTGTTCTCAACGGACCTTCAATCTTCCTGTGTCCTAGACTCTTTAACATGTAACCACTTTCTCATTAATATCCACCGCACCATGCTGAATACTTGATAAGGCTCACTGCGGACTAGTGAAATGGTATTCGTTGCGTTGTGTTTGTGATACGTTGCTTGGTCTTGCGGAAGATTAGTAAGGCGTGTTTTAATGCTGCAGTAGTGGAGAGTCTTTATTATATCGAGCAGTCTCTTCTCACTGCATATCAACTTTCCATTCGGTACAAGAACAGCCGCTTTCAAATGGAACGAATTCACTTCATGTGCGAAACAGCAAATCTCACCAGGAAAACGTCGACTGAGGCTGAGAAATGGTATAGACAGTGTTGGTGGTGAGGCTGAGGGTGTGGAAGCTGTGGCGATGGGGATGATAGTAGCGTTGATGGTGGTATCAGGTGAAACTTAGAGACTGTGGTGGTATGGTGATGGTGTTGGTGATAGTGGTGGTTGACGGTTGTAACAATGTTGTAGGGATGGTTGTGATAGTGGTAATGTTGGTGTTAGCACAGGAAGGAGCTGGTAATACAAGTAGTGGTGATGGTAGCAGTCGTGTTGTAATGGGCAAGAGATGGTGGTGGTAGTGGTGATGATGGTGGTAGCACTGGAAGATGGAGATGGTGGTAGTAATGGTGGTGATGGTAGTTGTGGTGGTGATTTGAGTGGCTGTGTTGGTGTTGGTGATGGTAGCTACAGAGGTAGTGACAAGGCAACGGTGGTGGTATAGTGGTCATGATGGTGATTGCAATGGTAGGGATGATGATGCTAGTGATGGTTGCTGTGGTAGTGATGGGGTAGGGATGGTGATACTGATGGAAGTAGCGGTGATGGAGAGGATAATGCGCGTGGTGGTGGTGATTATTGTGGTGGTATTGTGGTAGTAGTGGTAGAAATGGAGGTAAAAATGGCAGTGGTGATGGTTGTCGTGATGGTGATGGTTGTTGAGGTTGTGGTAGTGATGATGGTGGTAGTGATAGTGATATTAGCAGTGATGATGGTAGATACTTTCGATCGTGATGGGAGTAGTGGAGGTGATGAAAGTAGTGGTGATGGTGGCAGGGGAAATGATGGTGGTGGTGATGGCAGTGTCTGCGAGTGGTGGTGATGGTGGTGATAGTGACAGTAGTGATAATGGTGACAGTGATTATGGTGTTACTTGTTGATAATAGTGGATTTAGTATCGGGGATGGTTGTGGTGATGTTGGTAACTGTTGTGGTGGTGATAACAGTAATGATAAGGTGAGAAAATGGTGATAGTGGTAGTTATAGCAATAATGGTGATCATGACAGCGGTAGCGTATTGATCGCGGTGGTGATGGTGGCAGAGATGATGGCAGTTATGGTGGTGGTAGTGGTGATAATACTGCTGATAATGGTAGTAACTGCGTTAGCCATAGTGGTATAGGGGTTGGGATAAAATGGTGATAATAACTGTGGTGGTGATGGTATTTGTGTGATGACGGAATGGTGATAGTAAAGATGATGATTGTACTGACCATAACAGTGGCTATACTAGAGGTGATGGTGGTACTGATGGTGATGATTATGGTAACTGTAATGGTAATGCTTGTGGTGGTGGTAGTGGTGATAATGATGTTACTAGTGATGATATTGGCAACAACAATTTAATGTTAGTGGTGATGGTGAAGATAGTACTTGTGATTTGAACTGTGATGATGGCGATGGTAATGATGCTAGTGGTGACAGTAATGGTAATACTACTGGTGACGGTAGCAATAGCAATGATAATATTTGGGGGGATGCAAGGATAGTAGCGGTGGTACTTGTGGTGGTAGTAATCGTCATTGTGCAGGTGATGGTGGTAGTGCTGACAACAATGGTGATACTAACGGTGATGATAATAACAGTCATGGTAATCGTAATGGTGTAGTGGTGAGAGTGATTAGAATGATAGTGCTAAACGTGGTGGCGATAAAGGTAATTATGGTTGTAGATGTGGATATGGCTGTGGTTATGTTGCTAGCATCATGAGTCATTGTGGGTGTGGCTGTGGATATTGTTGTGATTTTGTTGATAATATAATGAGTCATTGTGGGTGTGGCTGTGGGTATTGTTGTGATATTCTTGATAATATCATGAGTCACTGTGGGTGTGGCTGTGGGTATTGTTGTGATTTTGTTGATAATATGAGTTACTGTGGGTGAGGCTGTGGGTATTGTTGTGATTTTGTTCATAATATCATGAGTCACTGTGGGTGTAGCTGTGGGTATGGTTATGATTTTGTTGATAATATTATGAGTCACTGTGGGTGTGGCTGTGGGTATGGTTATGATTTTGTTGATAATATCACGAGTCACTGTGGGTGTGGCTGTGGGTATAGCCGCGTTTTTGGCGTCCAAGCTGGAGCTTGGAATTCGAAGTGAGTCTTGGGGCGCTTGACTTGTGTCCTCAAAAACAGTCCAGGATACGTAGAACCGAAAAATTACACTTGCCATCGCAATGTAAACAGAGTGGTTCGCCGAAGAATATCATCTGACCAAAATGCAATTTACACGTAGCCCCTATCTGTGCTGAACTGGCTCTATATGTCGTTAATATTAGCCACCTGCACCCTAATGCTATGTACAGTATATCGTGCTAATTTCATGATATTTTTCACTTACTTTTCATTGCTGGCCATTTTCATTTTCCCCAAGCTGTACCAAGACTCCTCCCGACAACGCTTGGGTGAGATGCGAAGACGGTCTTGGTTTCGATGACAAATGCTTGGCCCGGCTTCGTATCACCTTTGCCGACAAAAACGGCGCAGCTTGGTTTCACCGAAGATAGCTTCGAATCCAATCCGTCAGCTTGGTCGACAAAAATGCGGCTTATGGATGTGGTTGTGCTGATAGTATCAGGAATCATTGTAGAAGCCGTGGTTACGGCTGTGGTTGTAATGGTGATGGTATAGTCAGCCGAAAGTCGTGTCTTCGTTCCGAATCCCGTAAATATTCGAACAGATGTGGCGAAGCAGCAAGGAGAGCTTCACAGGTCTGGTAACTGTATCAGACCAGGTGGTATTGGATGTGAGTAGTGTGAGTGTGGAAGTGGGGTAGTGGAGGTTGTGTGCTGTAGTTATTTTTGGCAGTATAGTCTAGCAATACACCGTTGAGTTAAGGTGTTAAATGTGATATTACACCTGATTTAATACCTGTAAATATGTAAATGTATCGTCAGACTGAAATAATGCCTACAGTAGAGTGTGTAGCCAGAGATAGCAGAAATGACGAGGTGCTATCCCGCACCCTCTCCACCTTCCTGCCACACCCCCTCTGCCGGTTATCAACTAGCTACATAACATCGGAGCAAAGGACAGACACCTGTGTGTTTACTGTATGTTTACCTTCTGAACATGACAGGATATAATACATACCATGTGTGGTGTGGCACAGAGGCATGCGGTACTACAGGTATTAAATCAGATGTAATATCACATTTAGCACCTTTACTCGGCGGTGTATTGTCAGACTACACTGCCAACAATAACTACAGCACACACATCCTCCACTACCCCACCTCCATCCCAAAACCACTCACCCCCACCACCGTCCGGTGAGTTAACCAGGAGCAATGGGACGTGAATAACCGATTCTCAATCCAGCGAGTATCAAGGCAGGAGCTGAAGAGTAAGGGTACGACACGTGGACGACGTGCCAGGATAGCGATGGACCAACCATCCACCATGGCAGCCAAGGTTGTGGGGCACGTTAAACGGTACAACGTTCGGAAGGGCTACGGCTTCCTGATTCGTCGTGATTCAGGGGGGGAAGTGTTCCTCCACCGCTCCTCCATCGTGGCCCCCAACCCTGCCCATCCTGTGCCTTCGGTTGTTGCTGGCGAGGTGGTGGAGTTTGTGGTGGAAGAGGATGCTAAGGGCCCTGCAGCTGCTTTCGTCACCGGCTCTGCAGGCCAGGCAGTGCGGGGCTCTCTCCACGCCCTCCCCCGTCGTAGACGTCGTCGTCAGCTTCCACCTGCTGCTCCTGCCTCCTTCCCTACTTCCTCTGCCTCCTTCCCTACCTCCTCTGCCTCTACCATCATAGCCATGTGTGTGGAGGTTGCCAAGGCTTTCTCGGGGGGAGACCTAGCAGTTTTTGCCCAGCGCCTGCCCTTCATCTTCCAGGTCAACGGGCTCCCTGCCATCTCTATCCCAGAGTCTTTTTCCTCCACACCCGTGGTGCAGAGAAGGCCTGGGAGGAGGGCTGTTCGACGTCATCCTGGGCCATCTGCGACCCCCACCTCCTTGGTCCCGAGGGTGCTGCAGCTGCAGCCCTCTACTCCACCGACGAGGATACAGCTGTCGGGCCGTACAGTCTCCCGCCGGTCTGCCTCTCAGCCTTTCTCAGAGGTGCCCAAGGAGGTGGGGGATGTCACACATTCTTCGCCATCTGAAGTTGCAGCTCCTGTTTCTTATGCACCTCCACCACCTCCACCACCAGAGGACCAGACACCAGCGAGCCTCAAGCCTCCACCACCACCACCAGAGGACCAGGAACCAGCGAGCCCCAAGCCTTCCCGTTCGTCACGGCACATCTCTTGGGACGACTTTGCCTCCCTTCCACAGCTGGGCCTCGAGATCTTCGAGGACCAGCTGGTCCAATACAAGGACCTGGCACCGGAGGAGCCTGACGAGCGGGAATTTACTAAGGGGGACTTCCTGCGAGCCTTGCTTTCCTTCAACGAGCTACGCAGGGGGTCCCTCCAGGCTGTTACCGACCCCGAGGAGTGTCGTATCATCTCCTACACCCACTGGGTCGTGAAGTCCCACCTTTCTGCTGGTCCTGACTCGAACTCGGACTCTGGATCCCGTTCCTCGACGGTGTAGTACCCAATCTTTCTGCTACTGCTTCTTTGTCACTGCCTCCCTCCAGCCTCAGCCATCTAGTTCCTGCAACAGCCTGCCTGCCCTACTTCTGCTTCTTGTACCTATTGTGGACTGTGGGTGCATCTGAATGTTTATATATATGTGTATGTATATACAGTGTGTGTGTATGCTGTAACTGTTTGGCTTAATGGCCACAATAAGGCCGATAGCCAAAAAAAAAGGCCATACCACGTTGAGTACACCGCTTCCCGTCCGATCAGCGAAGTTAAGCAACGTTGGGTCTGGTTAGTACTTGGATAGGTGACCGCCTGGGAACACCAGATGCTGTTGGCATAACGTTCTCCCTACGTGTCAAGTGGGGTTGGTGGAGGATTAGTGCACCTCCCTGTAAAACAATTAACTCTAAGCCTTGGCCACCCCGTTTGGGATACAGGGCGTCTGGCAATGAATGAATGTATATACAGTATGTGTGTATGCTGTAACTGTTTGGCTTAATGACCACAATAAGGCCGATAGCCATAAAAAAAAAAAAAAAAAAAAAAAAGTCCGGTCTGACACAGTTGCCAGACTATCCCTGCTGCTTCGACTTATCTGTTTGAATATTTACGAGGTTCGGAACGAAGACATGACTTTTTTGGCTAACTATACTGGCAGTGAGTGATATTGGTTGCCGTGGTTGTGGTTGTGGTTGTTGTAGTGATGGTATTGGCAGAGTCATAACGGTTGTTGTGGCTGCTGTGGCTGTAGTTGCGGTTGTGGTGGTAGTAATTCGTAGTGGTAGCTGTGCTTGTAGTTGTGTCTGTGGCTGTGGTTGTGACTGAGGCGGTAGTAAGTCGTAGTGATAGCACTGTCAATAACTATAGTTGTGATTGTAGTTGCAGTTGTGGTGGTAGTTGTGGTGGCAATGCGTCGCAGTGGCAGCTGTGCCTGTAACTGTAGCTGTGGTTGTGGCTGTGGCTGACGTGCCTCGGCCCCAACACAGTTTCTGCACTCCACCTTTTTCCTCCCTGGGCACGGACAATATTTTCTCCTGTTTCTCTCTCTCTCGGCCGACGCTTCACTCCCGCTTATCCACCTCATCCATCAAAGTCGCCCTCAACTTACCGGACCTCCCCGCGTTTTCACATTACCAAACAAAAAATTCTGCTGGAAAATCGTGGTATATCTCTCCCGTTCTGATAAAAAGTGTTGCTTACGGTGGCTCTTTTCGCTTAATGATTTAGGGGGACAATTAATTAAAGCTACTGACCCTTCCTCGCCCTGACTCATTAAAGTAAATGGCTTGTGTAATGGAGGATTGGTGAGTTATGGAGGTCTGCATGTGAGAATGAGGTGACCAAAGCAATGCGCTTTAACTTCTTTCCTCTGATAATGTATTTTTGCATCATATTTTTGTCATCTTCAGACAATTTATTGCATTTAGTAGAGGTGTCTCGCACCTGAGTGGGGAAATAGAGCCTTTATTTATTCCTTGACTGCAATAGCACTCCCTAAATCTGAATAAAGTAGTTCGGTAGTGATCTGGTTACAAAGAAAAGACGTCAGTGGATTGGGGTGGTTAACTCCTTCACTGTGTAGATTATGTATTTTTTGTAAATAGTCTATGCAACCACAGGAAGATTTTGTTCATAGGAAAAACTAGTAATGAAGCTTAATAATGGGAGCATCTAAACTCCTCCAATTCGAAACGTCTTCCCTAAAATAAATATCATCGCCTAGTGTTGACAAGAGTAGAGATTTTAATGTCATCAAATGGAAATGGTTAAACAAGGATTAAGAGCGTCGGCTTTTGTGGTCTGATTCAGTTTAAGTTTTAGGATAACATACTGTAATTTTACTGATATTCACGTGGCAGGTAATGTGATGCAGACCTAGAAAGATAAATGCCAAAGTTATGTGGAGAAGGTTAGGCCAGTGAGGTACAACCAAGATTTCAGAGGCTTGAATGTTGAGTGAATGTTTGGCTGTTGATAGTTTCTCCTCAATCAGGTGTTCCCTTTCCTTGCTTTCTGGAGCCCACCTCACCCCAGCCTTGGAAGGGAAAGAAAGGCAATGATGATGAGAGTGATAATGATCGTGGCAAGTTTAAATCACGGTTTGTTTCCTTTATCATCATGGCAATACAGACAAAATATATCAAACCCTTAAAAGAACTCACAATAAGCAGGTTCTAATTAATCAAGTGGCCACCCAAAGCATGAAAGAAACCCAGTGTATTCGTAAGTTACACGTTCAAGGGAGTATAGCCGCTTCAACACCCACGGCCAGCCATTAATCACACACGACTATATACAGATTGCACCATCTTCTACGAAAATCTCATATTCATAAATAACTCAGTAAGATATTGACGTACCGCTTTGTAGATGGAGTTAATGTGAACACGCTATTTCCCCATCGCGTGCTTCATTCCCCGTATTTATCAACTTTCTCGAGGTAAAATTGGGAATGAGATTTTGTGTTCTTTTACTTTCACATATACAGCTACTAAACACTTCACAGCCAGACTATGGTAAATATCTTAAAATCACCACAACTATCATTATCATCATCATCATCATCATCATCTCTTTAGCCCACCTGGGAACGGGGTCGGGTAGAAACAAGAAAGAAAAAAAAGTAGAAAGCACGATAGAGGGAGAACTATCAACAGCATGCACAATGGAATGGGCCTGAAACTCATCTACTCTCCATTCAAGCCCGCGGAATCCCAACTCTATCTATTAGGCCTTGGCATCTGCTCCTATAATTTTCTTTATTGATGCACTTTATACTCCCTGAAAAACAAAGCGAAATCTGACAACAGTAAGCCGCAAGGTAGAACTGTTTATTCCGCAAATTAATTAAGATCTTTGATAAATACAAACCGTGTGTGGCGGGTCCAGTGCTTCCTCCACTCACTTCCCGCCAAATATACAGAGAACCATAACTCACACTTCGCGTGCACAGGGTACTCCACACTTGCCTCCCTTCACGCACACCTTCCCTCTCCTTTCACTTATTCCGCTATGAAATTGGCTTAACCCCCGCCCTCCCCTGCCACCCCACACCGCCCTCAGATGACATATAGACTTTCATACTAACACAGCCACTACAACACAAATTCCCACGTGCAGTTCTCACTCTATTTTCCAAACTCTTTCCACATCTATACCCATGCCTGAGGCCTTGGAAGGGGACGGGATCACCTCTCCATGAACAGAAAGTGGTGCTCCTTGGCTCTATGGATGAGTTGCTCTTCAGGACCACAGTTCAGGACCAGCTTAAACAAGGCTTGAAAATGAACAGTATGAGTAGAGCTCTGCCCGTCCATGTCAGGCGTGTGCAAGAAGGTCGCCACAGTTCATAAAGCCATGCATACATACCCTCGCCCCACTTAACCCCTAATAAATTCCCTCCTTCCGATCTTATCTACCAAAGTTAATAGGCCCATATCCTCAGTTAATAGCCACCTTTCCCCAGCTACCCCCTACATAGCCCTTTCTTCATCTAGCCCCTAGCACATAGACTCTTTCCCCAGTAAATAGCTACTTTATTTTTGGAAATAGCCTTTATTTCCTTAGTAAATAGCTTCCTTTCCCCAGCTACCCACCCCCCAGTAGATAGCCTCTTTCCCTATACTATTGCTCTATATTCCCAGCTAGCCTCAGTAAATAACCTCGCTTCCCTAGTAAACAGCCATCATATTGGTCTTATCTAATCCACCGCTCCATTGCTTCAGCACCCCGCACCCGTTCCCCAGCTAGTCCCTAGTAAATAGCCCCCCTTTGGCTCTAATCTATGCCTCCTGCTCCCCGCCCTGAGCCCTAACCTAACGAGCCTCTATTCCTGCTTCCCCATCGCGGCTCAAGACCTCAGTCATCATTACCTGCCAAATTAGAGGGCGGGAGCAGCACACCTGAACCTCCATAAAATAGTGGGGGGGCGCGAGCGCTGAGTTTGCTGTGCTCTGAGTCGGGCAGCCAGGGGATTCTATTTATAAACTTGCTCATCCTCCTCAAATATGGTGAATCGTGTTTTTTATTTTTTCCTTGCTGCCGCCAGATTATTATTTTCAGACTGTAGCCTTTTTGAACAGGAAGACTTACATACAGCCCATATTAACTCCTTAGAACTATCTATAAACTTTCTCATCCACTTTGAAATGAGTGAATCTTCTTTTTGTTTTTTTATTGTTTATCCTTGCTGCCACCAGACGATTTTATTCAGTTTGCAGAGTATTCAAGCCGGAGGACTTACATTCACCTCTCATTAACTCCTTCACTGCTACTGGTGTGTCCTAAGCTCAAAAAAACACGTACAGTGACAGAAAGAACGCCATGGATCAGTTGCCCTTCAGGACTCATGAAGCATGGTCTGAAGGTGTACAGTAGAGCTATCATCTTCATCTTCATCACAGTTATCCCGACCTACTTTCTCACCTAAGAAATGGAGTTAGGGGTAACGTACATGCATACAAAAATAAAAGATAATACGTCATCGAATTGACAGGGAGGAGGTTTAAACAGTGTGCATGACTGTTTGTATATAAAGTTACATTTGCCTTCACTCATAAAGCTGCCAGACGCTTGACAATCAGATCAAGATCAAATTGACAGTGGCAAGATGCGAAAAACAAATATATCGGCCATAACAGCTGAATGTTGTTGTGATTTCTTTGTCCTTTAAAGTAGTTAGGATCCTTTATGGATACGGTCCATGAGGAATTCTTATCGCCTGCCGAGATACAAGGAGTTATTATGTTATCTATCATGGACCCTAATGATGAGTCCGCCATGCGGACTTTGATAGGGAAAGTATACGTAAAGTTAAGAATGAAACACTACTAAGCAACAGTAATCACAAGGTTGAAAGTTTTTTTTTTCTTATTCCACGTAATTTAACTGGAAACACCATGCACTGTGATGTCTTGAAACAGGTTGGATTGTGTTTGGAAATGATATGTCTTGGAAATGACAAGGATGGTGAGGTAAGATGGGATGGGAGCGCCTGTCTTCCACTCACTTGATAGTTCTATCCACAGGCCATTTTACACTGAGTGACAAGCCAAAGTTTCTTGTTGCCCAGGAAACCATTTACTATGTTAGGTGGTAATCTTGCATCAAAGAAATGGACACCTGGTGGTCTAGAGGGTTTAAGTGCTGCAGCAAGATGATGTATGAGAGCTGTTAAGGTTTATCGTTCCCATAATTCCACTCAGGGAAGAGAGACTGATCATTCAACCTTTAATTGCCTGGAGTAGTCAAGTCCGTGGCCTAGAAGCTTCTTATTTTTTTTTTATTTTTTTTTTTTAGGAAAAATTAACCAAAGGCTAGAAACCACAATAAATGTTCCCTCAGAAAACAAAAGGAGCCAAAGTAAGTTCCAATCATTTCGAAATGCCAAGATACATAGCGTTTAAAAGACGGGAGGCAAAATGAAGGATTACATGAGGGGAATGACACGGACAATTACTTGCTGGAACAGCGGATGTTGTTTTTAATTTACACGTGTTCATCTTAGATATGGAGTAGACATCAATGACCCCAAACGCTGTCAAACTATAGCGTCACTAGGTACTGCTACCCAAGAGGTAGTGTTATTGCACTCCAGCAATCACGCACATGTTTATTTTCCCAATAAGTACACTTTTCTATACGTGGAAGAGATTTCATTATGATGATCATTATGTTATAGTAGGATTGAAACATGCAGTATAAGAAATACTAGTTACGTTCGATTATCGATCAAACAACTTAGAAAGTAACAATATCAAGAACATGCGGTGCGGTAGGACATTAATGTTAACGAGGACATCATCTTGAGGAGGATATGTAGTGTGAACAGAAGGTGGTTGATGCGACGTGCCAGGGTGGCGTGGTATGGTTCGAATTTCTGGTGTGGACCGGATTCATTCACCGCGGACTCGTTCAGTTGGTCGGAGCAAGAAAGTGTGGTGGTGGTGGTGAGGGCTACGGTAACTGTATGTGTGTGTGTGTGTGTGTGTGTGTGTGTGTGTGTGCGTAAACTCTCTCTCTCTCTCTCTCTCTCTCTCTCTCTCTCTCTCTCTCTCTCTCTCTCTCTCTCTCTCTCTCTCTCTCTCTCTCTCTCTCTCTCTCTCTCTCCATTGATTGCGTAGCATTTCACAAGTTTCCTTCTGTCTAACTTTGGCCACAAATAATATCTTGTCCCCCGAGAATTTTGGACCACAATAAGGTTCCGGTCTGGATTTTCTTGCTTCCCTCTGCCAGTCCAAAATCACAACAATCCCTCCCTTTGTTTTACCATTTATCTATTCATTCATTTATTTATTTTTTTATTTATTTATTTACCTCTTCCTGTCCAAATATATCCAATTTAGCTTGAAACTGGGGAACGCTGTTAACCACTTCACCTTAATAACTTAATCCATATTTTGTCTCGATATCTCCGAGTCACCTTTCGATAGATTTCCAGGTGGAGAGGTTATGTATAGCCTTCATTAACCTTTTCACCACGAGAGATCTGCCCGAAGTGAAATGAACTCATCTAGTATTGGCAAGAATATAAAAATAAAGAAAAAGAATGCATATATGTGTGTGCGTGTGTGTGTCGAGTGACTGGGTAAATGCAAAATGCATAAAGTAAAGACCGATTTAACAAAGATTAAGTCACCAAAGACGACAAGGGAAGGACAGAGCGTGAAGGGTGGCGGTGGGGGAGCGAGGTGTTGAAGCAGAAAGCAGTGGGTGATTAAATGAGAGAGGGTGAGGGAGCGAAATGATGGACTGAGAAATAAGCAAATGGAAGGGAAGAAAAAAGGACAAGTGGGTGTGTGTGTGTGCTTGTGCGAGGGAGCGTGGAAGGGTAAAGAGTAGATTAGGAGGGAAATAGCAATGAAGCGTTGAGAATAACTAAACAAAGGATGAGAGGGAGTTGGCTGAGTTAACAGGGTGGTGATTCAGAAGCTATTATGCTCCAACAACAATCTGATAGTGTCAAATAAATAACTGACTGCAAGAAGCAGTAGTGACAACAGTATAATATATATACAGTAGATACATACATACATACATATAGATAGATAGATAATTATATATATATATATATATATATATATATATATATATATATATATATATGTGTGTGTGTGTGTGTGTGTGTGTGTGTGTGTGTGTGTGTGTGTGTATCCTTCATAAGCCCCTTTATTTTGGAGATATTTCCAAATTTAAAATTGCCTGGTAGCATTAGGAATAAAATACAAAGGACATCATCGTATATATATATATATATATATATATATATATATATATATATATATATATATATATATATATATATATATATATATATATATATATATATATATATATATATATATATATATATATATATATATATATATATATATATATATATATATATATATGTGTGTGTGTGTGTGTGTGTGTGTGTGTGTGTATCCTTCATAAGCCCCTTTATTTTGGAGATTTTTCCAAATTTAAAATTGCCTGGTAGCATTAGGAATAAAATACAAAGGACATCATGGTAACGAAGGGGTTAGTGGCTGACGTTTTGCAGTGTCTCATTGCATCAACAGACCTAAAAATGATCAGTTATGTTTCAGTTAAGGTTAGCACATTTACGTTTTGAGCTTACATGCAGTTAAAATGATATTTTGTTCATTAATTATAAAGAACTGAAGAAGATGCATCATATACTGAATAAGCACCGAAATAACAAACGGCACCTTCAACTTCACAGTGAAAGGCCGAGTTCTGACGAGCTCAGGTAAACGTACTGTGGAATTCGTTTTATACGTGAGTAAGATATGTGTGCATGCCAAACCTTTGAAAATGTAGTTGTTGTACAAAAGAACACTGATAGCCGACAGTTATGACAGTAATCCCTCTTTCCTGAAACATCGTGTATTCCCTGCCCTTTTATAAGTTATGCAGAAGAATAAGGCTCACCTGACATGTAATTTAACACTAAATGAGAAGCAAGTGCACCAGTGTGATTATATAAAGCAATGTGCAAACGTCAGTTAAAACAAAACAAAACAAAACAAATATACTGATTCGCCATAGGAACATAAACACTGACTGGACATAATAGTTCATGGCTAATGAAAACCCAGGTCACTTTTACGATACTTTTATTTACAATATTTCATTACAAAAATACAAAATATTAAAGAATGCAGTAAGGCGATGTGCCTCAAGTGCGTAGAAGAGAATAAGTGAGGAACCGCTGGAAGCATATAGCTGACCGGCCACCAGACTAACGCCCTCGCCACACGCAGGTTGTAATCGGACAAAGGGTCAAAGTCTAGCTGGCATAGAAGACTTCGTAGCATCTTTTCCCCATCAAGTTATGTTACCTTTTGCATCTTAGTATGCTCTTTTTGTGACAACGATACAAATTAAGTCGATTAAAAATAAAATGAATAACATTGGAATGATTATTAAGAATCAGACAACATGAATCGCAAAGACGAAGTGCAGCCAAGCCTCCTATGACATCTAAACTATGAACCATAATTTGATGCAAGTTATATGACCGGGTAGACTGGTATATAAACTGGGCAAAGGACATACCTTTTCAGTGGTTTACATTCCAGGCATTCCGGTTCTGTCACCTACATTGCATCTGACAGTGAGAAACGGCTTCGCCAGTAGCGGGCCGAACTACACGATCCCAAAAATGTTCGTCAGTATATATACGTCCGATTAAGACCTTGGTGTGAACATGCCCTGACACAGCACCGTGAGGCGCTGGTCACCTGAAACAGACAGGAGACTGCACCGCACAGATATTAATTAACCTAACCTTACCTAACCACTGCTAAGTTAATATCGAAGACAGAAAACTTTCTTTAACACCAAAGCATCATTTCCATGATAAAGTAATGTTATACATTAAATATGGCATTGGTAAGGTTAGCGTTCATCCCACTGCAGCAAAGACTCCAATTTAGTCCAGAATGAAAAAAATTTACATAATGACAAGGAATATGAAAAGAGCGATTGAGAGTGGAAATGTTACCCACGTTTGTAGGTCATGACACAGATGGTAACATTTTCACATTAACAACAGTGTCAGCAGTCACATGTTGCTTTCCATCTTTAAACTTGAATGTTATCTGGTTAGATAATGTACTATATCATGGGTCCCAGCTGCTTCTGATGTTGATCATTTGTCTTCCCTGTTTGTGGTGCGATGACACGCGTCAGTACAAACAATGCTGATGATAAGTGAAATCATGAAAGCAGCATTTTTCAAGCTTGGTAAAGAAAACTACTGGTATCAGTGAAAACGTTCAGATTGAAATCAACAGTGATACACCTGTATTTTTCTTACCTCTTCATCCTGTACCGTAGTACTATGCTTCGTCAGGCTTAGCTTGGCACAAATATTCGTCCTTTTTTCAGCTTATTTCTCATAGTCAACAATGGCAAAATAAGGCAATACTCGACTCTGCACTGTCTGCAAAACATTTTTTGCGACTAACACCACTTTTTCGTGTTAATCTGTTGTTGTAGCTCAGCATGAAAGTTGGCGAGGTAGAAGTTTTTAATCCAAGTTCAAGCAGACAGAGCATAATGAGTGACAGAGATACCATGGCACTCATTGTTCATAGGCAGTAATTTGAAGACTAATGAGATATTAATATTTCGCAACTTTAGTCAGACCGAGGGAGTCTCTTCTAAACTCAGTAAAATCGTTCATGGGTGGACACAATTAAGTGTAAATGGTGTCATCTGGAAAAAAGATTAATAAACTCAAACCGATGGCATACTTTAAAATTTATTCATTTTATCTCTATTCATTTACTCTTTTTTTTTTTTTTAAGCAGAAATATGTCCTTTCAGTCTTGAGCGGTTAGATATAGTCTTCATTAATTTCTTCGCTAATGAACAGCATCTCGAATTGAATAAAATCGCCTACATGTACCAAGAATAGAAGAACGAGTCATCAGAGTAAGGTTTTAAAAAATGGAGGGTTTCTAACCCATTTACCATATTGTTTTTTTTTTCCTTAATTATATTAGTGGAAGGGTAACAAAATGAACTGCAAAAGACGTCCTCGGGTGGAAAGGGCTTACTCTTCGGTACTGGGAGTCTCCTTCAGCGAAATAAAAATCTTCTGGACAAACAGCAAAGACGGGATCTCCAACTTTTTCGCTCCGATGACTTTTTATTCTATCCATGCTACCACTAAATGATTTCTTTCATAATAGGGAAGATCTCTTCCATCGCATGGGGAAATGGTGACTGTATCTAACCCCTCCAGTTCGGAAACTCATCACCTGAATTATATCATATGCAGACAGTTAGTAGGTAATGAATATTGCGTCAACAAATTGAAGAACCAGAGATAGGCAGTTGCTCTGACAAGATTGAGAGGTTGTCTGCAGATGGCTTTAACCCTGGCATCAGAAAAGTTGTAAATCATTGCATGACTCACTGGCCACTACCGTCCCCAATAATGCGGAGAAGCTGTGGGAAAAAATAAAAGGAACTACAATTTGTCTACCGGTACCTAAATTTGAGGGAGATTTTCGTCCTTTTGCAGTTTATTTCCCGTAGCTCAGTGACGGAATGCAATACTACCGCTCTTCATATTTTCTATGGCATTGCGTCACTACTAGCCCTGTGATCTACAGTAACAGATCAACTTTCAAGATGGATTGCACTTATAGACCAACCTGAAGTGAAAAGAGCATAGGTGTCAGTGGGCATGTGAAGCCTGTTCCAGGATTAAGTAACCCAGGTAAGAAAGGCGTAGAAATGAAATGATAATTTACGATTAGCTTATGAATATAAAATACTGTATGCACTTTTTCAGGCAGCCACTGGCGCTTCCTTCACTTTCTGATGCTGAAACATGAAAGGAACACAAGATTGCGGCGATGCAGTCTGGGTTGCAGCCCTACTCCCAGGGTCATATTATCAAAACTGAGTGTGCAATGGTGTCAACAAGTCCCCAGTGTTTTACAATGATTCCTGAAGGATATGATAATGACTGAGCATGGACAACATCGCTGAATCGTTGCTGACTGCATCTTGTAATGTGACATGCAGGCCAGTCACATTACAAGTGTTCCGAAAGTGACCGTCAAATATTACGAACTCAGTTTCAACGTAGAATAGCCTACTCAGTTTTAATAATATGATGGCCAGTTTTTTTAACTTAGCTGGGACCAGTCGTTGTATTATCTTATCATAACTTACAAGCAATAAGTAGGAATGAGAGGCAACATTTATGTCAAAATGTAGACGTCAAGCAAAATTGAAACAAGAGAAATGTTTACTACGATATTCTATCAGTAACTTTAATAATCGTATTTCACCTTTAATCTTCTCATTACGATGACGTATTATTAAGTTCATTCTTGTTACCTCTAGACGATTTTATTAAGTTCCGGTGAGACTTTTGGGGATTGAGAGGTTGAGATCTAGCCTTCATTAACCCAATCATTACGACAGTTTATTCCTAAGTTAATAAATCGTCTGGAGGCATCAGGAATAAACCAAAAAACTATGCCATCGTATAGTTAAGAGGTCGAAAATTGTCACTCACCACACTTATTATCCTCACACGTAACTGGTGACGCAAACTGGAATATATATTTACATTAGGATTACGTCAGACGAGCCCTTCACTACGATGACGCTGTTTATCCTTTATTCTTGCTATCTCCACATGATTTTATTCGGATCAGGGGTTAGATAAAGCCTCCATTAGCCCCTTCACTGCATTAGATATCCCAGAGCTGAACAAAATCGTCTGGAGGTAGCACAATAAATCAATAAAGCATCATCGGACTGAGGGGATTAATAAGAAGGATGACAAAAAATTTCTAGTAATAATAATAATGAGGAAAATATTTATTGTCACTTCACAGCAGCAAATACCAGGGATCGCATCCATCAGGTTTTTTGGGCTGAGGCGGTGTGTAGGGTCGTCTGTTTGGGATTTTATCTTAACCCCTTCAATATAGTGACGTGCAATATTTACTCTTGCGTCCTCCAGCCATTTATATTCAGCCTTTGCGAGACCTCTTGTGAAAAGGTAAATAAAGGTTGAAAAAGTCTGTTTAAGGCTGGATGATTTTCCCATGAGGTATGAAGAATAAACAAACAAAAAAATAAAAAGGTGTCCTCCAATGCAAGTGGTTAACCTGTACAATCAAACTCTCATAACCATTTAGAGTGAAAACTTGGACAAAAAAAAAAAAAAAATCCATAACACTATCAAACCACTTCGGTCTAAAGATTTTTTTTTATTGTTTTTCTTGCTACCAGAGGATTTTATTCAACTTAAAACATCTGATAGTGACGGAGTTAAGGAAGACCATATCTAACCCCTCTAGTTCAAGAAGTCTCTTCTCAGTTAAATAAAGGCATTAAGTGGTAGCCAAAATTATAGAAAAAAAACATTAAAGTGAAAGATTTAATTTCTTCACTCCCACGAGGTACTTGTCATTCTAATCAAGGTACCACCGGAGGGATTTATTCTGTCAATTTACTTCACTGGATTACTGAAGGGATTAACTAAGACTGTTTCATACTCTTCCTATTATAAAAAAAAACAAAAAATCCCTTAGCTGAATAAAATCGTCTCGTGTTAGCAGGAGTGAAAAATGAATATGGCGTCATCGGGATGAATGGGTTAACTACCATGGATGCTCCCTCACCGTTACAAATGGCTCAGAGTTTTTATGAATGCTACCCCTTGGTACTGAGGGCCGTATCCTAGGTGGCATGATTAAGCTTCGTGGCACCTTTTCCTTAGCGATTTATCTTACTTGTTGCACCGTAACATTTTCTTTCATATCGCTTAAATGTCGACAAGGACTGCATCAATCACACACAAAAGCATACTGTGGTGTGGTGTGCAAAATAAATCTCTAAGAAGAAGGTGTTACGAAAGCCCCTGAAGCATTTAGAATACAACCCTGAGGTGTGCAGAACGGCTTGATGGGAATGGCTTGGTCACTGGCAGAGTATTGGAATTCATCGTACTTTACAACACCGACTCACCAAATTCTTCAACCCTCTCAGACTTCTGTTACTCTCGGCTGGATAAAATCGTCTGGCGTTAACTGCAACTGAATACAAGAGTTGTTTCGACTTCGAGAGGATTAACAGATGCAGTATCAACACTCTGAGACTCCGCAACGCCCAAAAGGCTGGATAGAATCGTCTTGTGCAAAACAGAAGTAGATGCAAAAGTTGTCTTAGCCAACTCTGTAAGGTTCGTATTACTCGCTTTCAGCTAAACAAAATCGTCTGATGTTTGCTGGAATAAAATACTAGAGCTGTCCCGACAGTGACGCGGTTAATGGTGCAAATATTAACACACTCAAGTTTGTGCAGTCACTCCCACCTGGAATTTATACTTTGATGTTCGATGAAATACAGTACTAGAGTTGTATTTACATTCCGAGGCTCCTGTGACTTACTCTCAGTTGAATGAAATAATCTTGCATTAACTGGAATAGAATGCTAGAGATGTTCTGATCATGAGAAGTTTAATGGTGGCCGTATTAAATCTGTCTCCAACCGCTCACTCTGAAATCAAAAGAACCGTCTGACGTTGCCTGATGTAATGTATATATATTCGAGTGTCTCTCCTACTGGAGCGTTAATAGCAGTATCAACACACACTCTCCTAGTATTGCCTGACGTTAGCTGGTGTGTTATACATGAGTTGTCTCTCCCACAGAACTTCCTGGTGACTAGCATCAGATTCTAGTACTACTCTCTCCTGTTACACCGCAACAATCAAGATGGAGTGATTGCATTTTCAGGCTAAGTTAAAATGGATAGGAACGAGTTAGCGATCCACACATTAAATGCGAAAATATAGAACGCTGAAAACTAGTGATTATGACAAGCAAACTTTCATGATAAAGTAATGAGTGTGGTAACGTTGTTCTTTCAAGCCTACTGTATAATAAGATACTAACTTTCCCTTCACAGCTAGTTTAACAATTATAAGCATCAAAATTGCCATCATTCAAACAACAATTAAACCAGTAAAGGAACCAAAATTTTGTATGATCTTTCTTGATCTCTGACACAGCAAACTTTATGGTGCTGCCAGTGTGGTAAGGGTAGCTCTTGCCTATGTGATAAGTTATATATCGTAATTTTGGTGTAGATGGGGCAACAGTGAGCTTGAATATAAATGTTGATTGTTTACGAGTAACTAGTAAACCTTGTCCTGAGTTAAGCACAAGAACAAAAACTTCTTGCAGTTTTAATCACACAAAAGGCAATACCAGGGGCAATTTTAATAGGCATTTCAATACGATAACGTGTTTCCATAATTTTTCTGCCATTAGACTTTTTTTTTTTTTTCAGCTCAGGGGAGAATTTTAGAACTTGGGGGGTTGAACATTGCCTTAATCAACTCCTCCAGTACTAGAGATGAATAAAATTGTTGCATAGAATCTCCTGAGAGTATCGTAATGAATGTTAAACATATATCATGCAAATGGAGAGCCTGACGTAGACACACAAGGGATTCACACTGCCTCCATTTCAAGTACTTTATTGCACGACATGTCGTTTAACGTTAGATCAGCGATAAAAATAACCATCGATATATACAAGTTGTTGTTGTTCTTAGTCTCTTCAGTCAGACGACATACATTATATTTGTTTTATCCCCAGGCAATATTTCGTCGCTTAATAGAGACTTATCCCACTGAAATTGTTACGGGTTGCATTCACTAGCTCTACAGCACAAATGATGCCCCTAAGGTGTACAGGTCGTCTGGAGCTAAAATAAAACAAAATAAATAAGTACAAAATCCTCGATGCAACTGATGGAGTTAACCCTTTGGTTGTGAGTTACGTATTTTGCATTTTATTTCGGCTGCCGCCAGTTGATTTAATAATGTTGAAGAGAAGCGCAATGGCACCAAAGTGTAAAAAAATGGTATTTAACAATTTGCCCTTGAATAAAGAACATTGCATTATGGGTCTCTTTTTAGTGGATATTGAGATTCCGCAGCCCCTCTTCCTTAGCCATTTATTTCGCATATTACGCCATACCATTACTTTACATAATACGTATATCGCTTCAGTGTCACCCGAGTTTGCATGGATACTAGGAAAGACGACAGTGAGGTGCAATGTGCAGAAAAAATCGCTAAGGAAGGCGTGTCATAAATCTTGCAATGCGACCCCCAATTCCTTTTACGACCGATGATGTTCTTCAGTTCACAGAAATTTACCACAGCAAAGGAGTCAACATATCATACCCATACCACGACTCCCTCATGTTTCTTGTGTATCATTTTTCTGCCTTGATTTGATTCACCCAGCTATACACCAATAATAAAGCGCCTTGTGGTATATGACGTAACATCAAGCGATATCCTTCACCATGAAAAAAAGAAAAAAATGTCTGAAGTTTTGGTGGAATATGAAGATGTGTGCATTTTCTTCCAGTCAACTGCCAGACGATTTTATTTCGCTCAGAAAAATTCACTGCAGCCAAGGTATTATCCCCTTCACTCAGGAAATATATTGTATAAATCTAGTCTCGCTACCTCCACACGAACTGATTCAGATTCGGGTACGACTTTCTCTAGTGAAGCAGCAAATGAAGGCTGTATTTAACTCCGCCAGGTCGTAAAGTCTGACCAAAGGAGAATATATTGTCTAGAGACAGCAAGATTAAAATATATATTTGCCATCATTGAGAAGTGGTATATTATCAAAGGAATGTATAGCGTACAGCTGCCAGTTCCATCCCGCCCAATACCAGCCGTAGATCAGTGCCAGCCTCAGACCTCCGTGACGGGCACCTTCCTGACAGAGGAGTAGGTGTGATACACGTACTCGTCGGCCATGATATGACGTGTGGGAGCAGAGTGGTGGTCCGGTGGCCATGGTGCCACGGGGCCTGGGGGCCATCCACGTCCCAGTTTCTCTCTCGTCTGCCTCCGTCGGTATCTGTGACAAGAGAAGCCAGGCACTAGTAAGACTCACGCAAGACATAATTATTCACGAGAGAAATTTTGAAGCCAAATATCCTTTATACATGCAAACATCTCTGCAGTGATTACCGATACATATGGACAAATGTGCTACACGTCCTTGATGTGTACTTGAACCATATTAATTCTGTGGATTAAAGTTTGTGAATGACTATAAATGTATTTTATAGTACATAGGCTAACTAAAAACTATATATATATATATATATATATATATATATATATATATATATATATATATATATATATATATATATATATATATATATGAGAGAGATATGGTATTGCCTGTGTTAATGTGTGTGTGCGTGAGTGCGTGAGCGTCCGCTTTAATGCTCTTGTAAATGCATAATCACATAAAGTTTGTGTGAAAGCATGAGGGTATGAATGTGTATGGCCCACTTAACTGAATGCATCCTTATGCGTATTATCTTAATTCCTTACTTGCGTTTGTGTGCATAAGCTTGCAGATGCTTGTCTCTTCACTGGTATTGTGTTCCTGCCGGTCTGTTTATTTTGGTGTGCTCACGTATTCAGCATTCGCTGTGTTTGCATACCTTTTGTGTGCTCTGTTGTGTTCTGTGTACATGTTTAGAAGGTAAAGTACTCGTATATGAAAGATGAAAACATAGGCAATGCTATGCTGTTGCAACCCTCCATCTGACCAAGCACATACCCCCCACTCCCTGCACATCTGACCATGAGCATAACTGCCCTCATCCCCGCCCCCCCAATCTTTTCTTTTAGGTGGGCATAAGGAAAACGCCTTGAGAAAACATGTCCTGGGCACGTCAGATTTCCTGCACAGGTCGCACTGAAATCTCTTTTTTTTTTTTTTTTTTTTTTTAACTTTTCCATTATTTTCAAAGAAAGTGCATAAGACACAGCATTCTGCCTATCAAATGGCACCGGTTCACTATAAGACACTTAACTATGGGAAATTTTAAGACTCTACAGTGAATACTTTCTGAGTTCTGGCCCTGAAACAAAATCTCTACGCCCGGCCAGCCGCCCAACCGCCCTGCCTCCCAGCTGTACAGACGGACACCTATTGTTCCCAGCGATAACAACACCCTCCTCTGAATCTGTCAGGTGGAGCGTAAAAAGTGTGGGGTTAGGAAATTTGTTGCCCAATGGTAAAGGAAGGTGTGCTTAGCTATTATGATTGCACAAACATTATGAATATAACTAAAATTTGCAAACAACATGGATGTTCGTGAGAATGGGTAGTGGTGGATATGTGTAGGATCAACATAATGGTTGACCATGGTTAGTGAATATGTGTGAAAGTGAGGTATGAAAACTCAGGAATAGTGGATGAGTGAAGCATGCAACAACGGGTTACAACTTCTTTTCTAACTTGCCAGTAAACGAAATTACTGTGCCCCACAGCTGCCAGCGAATGATATAATGAAAACGCAACATCGTATGAACAGTATCGCCTTTACGAGAATTACGAAGTCTTCAGTCTGGAGTGAACAGATGTACGAGCCATTCTTTGGGCGCTCTGCTAGTTGCTTCTCATGCGTTTATGTTATTATTTTCCTTGTCTTCAGTTTTACTCATGTCAGTGATTAAGTGGACTTGGAAAAGGAAGATGATCAGAGTAATGGTAACGATGATGTGCAAGTACGCACTCACGTGTGTGTGTGTGTGTGTGTGTGTGTGTGTGTGTGTGTGTGTGTGTGTGTGTGTGTGTGTGTGTGTGTGTGTGTGTGTGTGTGTGTGTGTGTGTGTGTGTGTGTGTGTGTGTGTGTGTGTGTGTGTGTGTGTGTGTGTGTGTGTAGCTTACCTGCATAGGAGCAGTGTGAGGGCGGCCAGGAGCAGGGCACAACACGCTACCACGACCACCCCCGCCACCACCTGGCCCCACCACCCACACACCTGACCGCTCCCTCGCAACCTGAAAAACACACCTGACTGCAACATACACCTACATGCAACTTACACCTGACTGCAACATTCACCTAAATGCAGCACACAACTAACTGCAACACATACCTGACTGCATCACACATCTAATAGCAGCACACACTTGACAGCAACACACACCTGATTACAACATACATCTAACTGCAACACACCTGACAGCAACGCACATCTGACTGCAACACACACGTGAGAGCAACGTACACCTGACTGCAAAGCACACGTAACGACAACGCACACCTCACAGCACTACACACACACTTGATTGGACTATGCAATTGCTAGCATCCCACAACTGACTGCATTCCCCTGACATGCACACTGCAACAAAACTCGTGGTAGTTGCGTAGCACACCGGACACCACCACACACTAGGCTGCAACACACAACTCCTTGCATCACACACCTGGCTTCAACAAACACCTGACTGCAACACCGAACACAAACAAACATTAAAAAAAAAACTCCTAGCCACTGCAACGTTACATCAAAGTGCTGTAGGGCAAATGTCTGCAGTGGCGACCGTCAGCGTACAACTGTCAATAAAAACAACGACGGGTGGCAGTGGAAAGTGAGGAGAACAACAAAATAAATATTGCCTTCCCTCCCCCCTGCCTTTCAGTATCACAAACGCTTTTACTCATTCACAATTAAGCCATTCCTTTTTTTTTTACTTTATATATGTATGTATATATATATATATATATATATATATATATATATATATATATATATATATATATATCACACTGTGTACACACAATTCAAAGTCTTGATGAATGAATTTTTTGCTTCATTACCGTAATAATCTGCTAAGGTCTAACAAATTTACATTTCTAAATTGAGAAAGCTTGGTGCACTAACGACTAAGCTGTACGAACAACAAATGATTGCCTTGAAGTTCATGCAAAAAAATATATATATATATATATATATATATATATATATATATATATATATATATATATATATATATATATATATATATATATATATGTGCATAAAATAATTATGATAATACCAAACCTGCATGAAGCTTAGCAGTGACACTGAAACATTACTGCTTTTGTTTACATCCTGCTAACACCCTCTACGCTACACCTTCTCTCGACTCGCACTGTTAAGTATGGGCAACATATGTGATCACTGTTAGCCTATTACTTGGTTCAGAATTAAGTGAGAAAGCCGACGAAAGAATGGAAGTAAGGCTGATTTTTTATCATTTGAACTGAATAATGAGGAAGTATCATGCTGTGCTGGGTAAAGTACAAAGCTAAAGCTAACAAACACCGGTACAAGGATATTGTCTTACCTAGAAAGATAAAAGCCCTTTAACTTGGGTGGTGCAGCACACCGAATATCAGGCGCCTCGAGTGTGGTGTTGACGCCAGCCACGATAGGCGCCAGCCACCGCAGTGAGCAGTTGCAAACTAGCGTGTTGTTCCGCAGGTCCAGAAAAACCAGCGAGGTCATGGGTAGGCTGGCTTCTGATAACGTCTGAAGGCTGTTGGAGCGGAGGTCCAAGCTGCTCAGGCGTGGTAAGGAGCTCAAGAGACCCTTGGGCAAGTGTCGTATCGAAGGATTGTGAGATATAATTAGTCGCTGCAGACTGATGCAGTGGCTGAAGGCATCCGGGTGAAACCAGGCTAAGCGAGGACACCGTGAAATATCCAGTGTTGCCAGCTTATTGAGATTATGGAAAGCCCCTGGCCCAATGGCGGTCAGATTATTATTACTTAGTGCGAGTGAGGTGACGCTGCGCGGGATGACCGGTACCTCACTTAACTGGTTGTCGTTCAGGTTAAGTTGTTTCAGTTCCTGCAAATGCTGGAATGCGTCAACTGCCACCAGGTTAATACTGTTAGATTCTAACGAGAGGGAAGTAAGCGCCACTGTGGTAAAGGCTTGTGACTCGATGCGAGTAAGGCGATTGTAACACAAATGAATGGATTTTATGGCGTTTAGGTGATCTAGAGCAGAAGCTGGCACATTCCTAAAGTAGTTGTAGCAGAGATCAAGGAAATGAAGGGTGCGTAAACCGCGAAATGTATGTTGTGAGAGAAAGTGAAGGTTATTGTGGGCCAGAAGCAGGACGGAAAGCCGCGGCACGTCACTTAGTACACCAGACGGCAACTCAGTCAGCTCATTGTGGCTGAGGTCAAGCAGATTTAGATTCTTCAGTCCCTGAAATGCTCCTTGCGTGAGAGTGGTGAGATTGTTATGTGCCAGACGCAGCTCACGAAGATGTTTTTGCTCTTGAAGGTTGCCGATGCCCAGAGACGTCAGCATGTTATGCGACAAGTCCAGTTCCTCCAACTTGTCAAAGAAGACTAGACTCTGCGAGATGGAAGTGATGAAATTGTGGCCCATGTTGAGGCGACGGAGGGCCGGGTTGAAGAGTATGGGCAGGACGGTGAGGCCGACTCCGACGCAGCTGGCGGTGGGTACGTGGTCGTTGCACTTGCACCCGCTGGGACAGAAGGCCGCCACACCACCTGCCAGCCCCGACCATACCACCACCCACGCCCACATTCCTGTCACCATAATAAACATAAATTAGTACCTACCAATATTACTATATATTGGACATAAGTTAACATTAACTAGTATTACTACCACTACTGCCACTTCTACTACTACTACTACTGCTACTACTGCTACTACTACTACTACTACTACTACTCAGTAGACATGAATTAGTACATGTGACTACTATCCATTTGACATAACTAGCATTTCCTACCATTACTGCACAGTAGACATAAATTATAAATGCCCGATTCTGGAGCAATTTACAGTACATGAAATAAACGGACGAAAATCTTTCAAACTAACAACACTGCATGCCAAATACCTCGTATAAGAACACGGAAATAAATATAAACATTCATATCGTATCACGCTTCTAAAAACAGAAAACAGGCATTAGAATTAACACTGGAAACCTAAAAAAAAAAAAAAAATTATAAGTATGGCAAACCCTTAGCCTTGCATAGATACACTGACATTTTAACGTAAATATTTCTATACATAATTACAGGCAATGTTCTTGTGACACTGTCAAATCTGCGAATTCGTGGTTTCCCGAATACTGATGATGCGAAAGTAATTCATCGATATGATGATGGAGTCAGCATGAAACCTCAAGAAGCAAAAGAACTGGATAATTACAGAGCAGGTTGGATGAAGTTTGCAAGTACAGTTTACACCTTAACTTCTTGTTTACATCCAGGTTTATAGTGTCGAGCAGTATGGCGATGATGTGCTTGCTTACATGTAATTTCCACAGGATGCCCCTCTTGACAAACGACATAAATTATTATGGAATCTACTTAATTACCATGAATTACTTAAAGGTTATGAGTTTAAAGATATTTGAGGCCGGTCGGTAACACGGAACAGTGGCGGAATTGTCTATACATGCTCGTTAAATGTATTGCGCTACTTCCTTTACTTGACATTTGATAATCTGCCTCTGTTCCACAGGTGATGTGAAACTACTTGTGGGTTATTTTATTTGTAGCATAAAAACGAAATTGTATGCATAAAGGTAAATGGAATGCTGCACCTGAAACAAACTTGATATTTTCTCTGCTTGTTGCTAGATCCCACCCTCAATACAGAACAATAAATTAGGATATGATGATAAAGATGATGATGATGACTGTGATATTAACTGTAATTATAGCAATGATAATGATAGTGATAATGACGGTGAAGGTGATTATAACGATGATGAGTATAATGATTATGAAGATGAAAGTATTTTACTAATTTCAGCTTCCAGGACTCCTCTCGTCTAGACACTGGCATTTTGACCTCTGTTCTGAATCAAATAGTGAATGATTAAGAGAGAGAGAGAGAGAGACAGACAGACAGACAGACAGACAGACAGACAGAGGGAGAGAGAGAGAGAGAGACGACAGACAGACAGAGAATCTTGATATTAAATAAGCTTTTGAATGTAAATATCCATCCTGGGTTGAGGAAAAACTAGAAGGGGTGAGCTGACGACTGATTTTTATTACAAACAAATAAAAATCGATAAATACAGAAGGAATTTGATAGCTATTCCACTTCCCATTCCATTCCATTATCTGCAACTCCTCTACAGTGTTGTTTATCAATACAGCTGCTGATGGCCGGGAAGCAACAGCCACTCACTAAATTTTCCTCGATCACTACCCCTTCACTACGAGAACTCTCCACCAGGTTTGTGTTATAACCCCTCATGGAAGTAAGAATAAAGTGAAAGAGATTTGCTGTACAAAAGGGATTAATGGATGTTGCTTCTAAACTCTTCAAAGGGAGTGATCTCGTCTAACCTGAAAAGAAAACCCACTGACAGAGCGCACCGGTGAGCGATTAAAAATAAAGTGATTAAAGTGCATTGGTGAGGGATTACTTTCTCATCATTAAAAATAATTGCACAAGCCCCAAGCTGAATGACGGACATATTTCAAGCAACTCTGAGGATTGTAAATTATTAGTGTAACTCGGCTTTACACAATGCAGTTGGCAATCAGTCTAGTCAAACTTTTTATTTTTCAGTCGTATATTTGAATAACAATGACAAAAATTGAAAGCATTTGCCTTCCGCTTCGAGATTTCAGATTTCGCCTCATCACTCCCATGACGTGTTATTTATTTTTATCAAACTACCACAAAATAATTTTATTCAGCCATTTCACTCATGAGTTATGGTATAGGGACACACAAAAGATATACCTGATACCTCTAGTTCAAAATGTCCCCCATACAGTAACTAAAGCGGTCTGGAGGCATCTAGAATAAACTAATACGTCCTCGGAATCAAGGGTTAATAATACGAAAGTTAGAGCTTTATCAGTACTATTTCCCTCCCATACCACCCCTTCCCTTATCAACCCCAGCTCTAGCATGCCTCCCTTCTACTCTCATCAACTTTCCACCCTATTCATCTCATCTTCCTCGTTCTCTCCCTACTCACCCCTGCTCCCCATCCCCTTCCTACTCACTCATATCATCCACTTCCTACTCACTCCTGATCCCCATTTCCTCCCTACTGTGGGATACATTGATTAGCGCATCCAGCTCGCAACTTGAAGAACCAAAGTTAAAATCTTGAGCTGGTAGAACTGATGACTCGTTTTTTCCCCCTCGATCGTATTCACTCAGCAGTAAAAATGAGGATTTGGATGCAATTAATATATTCACCTAAGTGTTTTTCTTCTCCCTGCCAACCCCTGACTAATAAGCCTCCCTTAATTCACTTTATAACCACAAACACCCAGTTGGTTATATTATTAATGGGAGTAGTTAATAGCATGTAGGTGTGTAGCCTTGATTTATTCATTACGAATGTAAGAGAATACTCGTATGCACACAAAACTCTACGAAGATCTCTCTATCTCGTGTGCATATTAAAAACATGAAGATTCTCTCTCTCTCTCTCTCTCTCTCTCTCTCTCTCTCTCTCTCTCTCTCTCTCTCTCTCTCTCTCTCTCTCTCTCTTCATGGAAGCATTAACCACTTACCTAGGATCACCCCTACTTTTATTTATGGTGATTCAGATTCTTTCGCACACAGGTATTGTTTCTTCCACTCTAATGATACATCGCATGCAAGTAGAGCAGGTAGATCTCCAAACGAGGTCGGAATGTATAGAACCTTGTATTTGTATTCATAGCATTCCTGTACAAAGCTATCATGGCACCTTTCATTGCGTGCGAGGTATTGTTGCGTTTTCATGCTATGCGTCATGAGAACACGGACAGCAACGAAGCACTAATTATTCGTAAGGTAAATACTGTATTGTTAACACGATTTGCATGCGAGTGGCGTTACAATTCCTTCATTTCGACCAAACAGTCATGAGTACGCTCGGCACCTGGTGCAAAACTGTCCGTCAGGTTTCATTTTACATTGGGCATAGAGAGGAAGATACTTTGGTCCGCCTCTGCACCCTTTAACTTCAAACACAATAAAAACTCCAACTCCACAGTTCCACTAAGTAAAACATCTAAATGATGGTCAGACTGTGTATGTGTGTTTCTGTCTGTGCGTTTATTCTTTTCTTGCACAAGAATGGTAATAGATATCTACCAGAATCTTTTTACATTAGGTCGGGATAAGTATAGGGGATATTAGAAAAATACCAAACAAAAATTTTGACGATCGCCCGCGATGCGATAGAGCAAAATTATCAGAAATCGCAAAACGCAAAAATATACGAAAATAATTTTTCGACTTATGGTCATAATTGCTTATTGTGGGTTCAGTAACGGTATGGAAACTGAGATAATGGTATCTGCAAAAATTTTATGATGGAACGGCACTTAAATTTTCAGGCAAATTTATGCGAGAAAGCACTAGTTCTTATATATCAGCCATTTTTCACTTATTCTATGAGGCTGTTGCTTTGGTTACCATGTACGTGATGGATCCCAATTCCGAACCTGCTTCCCTTCCTACACCTGCGGATTCAGTGTCTTCACTCAAATCCAAGTCTCACAACACCGATGCCCATAAGTTTTAGAAATAGTGGTAGTGGTCTGCAGGCTGTGGTATAGCAATGAAGTCCACGAGTCTCATATTCTGAGTCATGATCCTTAAAATAAAACACATAACCACCTGCACACAAGGCACTTACCGATTTTCATTGGAACGTTTTAGGACAGCGGTGGTGTCAGACAGTAAAAAGGATAGTGTCGTAATACTGCTGATGTATGACAACAAACTAATTAGGACGTCAATGCATCTACACAGGAAGCCATGGAGCAATAGAAGCAATGCATTAGAGTATTGGGTAACAGTGATCAGACGATGTTTATTAAATGAGTATGATTTCTGAAAAAGAGAAAGCTGATTTACATAAGCTCCGTTCCTCCTGGTTCATCATAATCTTAAAACATCTGTTGTCGTATATCAATAATATTGCTAATTTGCGTGAACTCTCCACGATTAACAAAAAGTTATTCTCTTACTTTCCTCCCTAACAACTGTCCAGGTATTTGCAGGTCAGCTCACATACATGTAGTCTCATACGTCCACATTAAAAACAGCGCAGGGCAGTAACTTTTTTTTATCATGTAACACTGTTTTAAATAACACATATAAACAAATGTCAGCTTAGTGTTTGCTTTCTTTCAAATGCAATGTTAAGCCACCTGCAACAGTTACAACAAGACCACTCAGAAAGAAAGTATCTCCACCAGTCAGACTATAGTGCGAAATTAATGGGGTTTTATGAGAAACATCATGATCCTGGTCTCATGTCGTTATCTTGTTTCAAACGTGAGACATGCGTAATTCTGTGATTTCCATGATTTTTGTGACCATGACATTGATATAAGAACGTATGAACATAAAAAGAGAGGATTACTGCAGTATGCCAGTTGGCCCATTCTAGGTAGCTCCTAAAAGATTAACTAAACTACTAGAATAAGACACATATAGCAAAGAAGGAGCTCCCAGTCATGATCCTCAGTTACCATTCTAAATTTAATACAGTCATATCCAATGATTTTCACACACACACACACACACACACACACACACACACACACACACACACAATCGAACCAAAAAAACATAACTTCACTAACTGCTGTACCAAACAAGGTAGTCCCGTCAACCCACGGACCGTTGCCACGTTATTCATACATTACAGAAAAAGGGAATTTATGATGACCGCCATTAGGAAACCATTAAAAGCGGAGTGGCGTTACTTAGATCAATATTTGCCCTAGATGTATGAAGAGGTGTAAGCTTTCACTTTTCTTTATTATACATTTTCTTTTTTTCTTTTTTTAATTTTTGACGAAGACCTACCCCCACTCACACGACACCATTCAGGGGGATTCAAGGGCTTTTAAACTGAGAAAATGGAGTAGGGGAGCGTTACCTCGAGAACAAAAGTCTCGAGAGAAAGTGACAGGACACCCTGCCAAGCCCCATTGTCCCTCGTACACGCCGGGCAGCTTAAGAGAGAGTGAAAGCCCTCCAAATTACAAGTGGTGTAGCCTTTGATGTAGCAACGGAGACGTAGATTGGTGTTATTCTTGCTCTAGCCTCTCATCATTTCCTCTGCCCATTCATAACGAAGACGCCGCTTTCCTTCATTCTTGCTGCCAACAGTCGACCTCTCATGTTGAGGATATTGCTAACAATTTCCATTCACTTTTTCAGCACGATTATGTTTTTTCTTATTTATTCTTGATACAGACAATTTTTATTCCGCCTAAACGGCCTTACGAAGTGTAGAGGTTAGTGAAGATACTGTACTTCAAAACTCGCCTGTTCAAACATTCTTTCCTGAGCTAGATTACATGAACATGACGAAAACAGAACAGAAAAATACATCATCCTAAAGGAGTAATTCTCTCAACAGTCTTAATTTATAAACACATTACCTTTATAATTCATAGCAGAAAATTTAAGCTTGAACCAGAAAATTGTTTCATAGAACAGTCGACACCAAAAGTCCTGCCTCCATCCCTGCCTGTCTCTTCGCTGACTTAGAAAATCAGTGGGGTGGACCTGCAGCTGCAGCACGCGACGCTTATAACATTAATCTAAGACCAAATGAACTCATCAGTGTCATTTACGGAGGATTCACCACACTAATTTTCAAAGTAAGTGTAGAGAAAATCAGGATAGGCGACAGGACTTTTGATGCAGACTGTAAATGTGGCTCATTTTTTGCAATAACGAAGAGCATTACTAATAACAGACTACCTGTAGTATATCAACGTGCAGTACCAGTACTCCCGGTCAGAGCGTATAATATATATATATATATATATATATATATATATATATATATATATATATATATATATATATATATATATATATATGTGTGTGTGTGTGTGTGTGTGTGTGTGTGGCTGTCCATTGGCTCTGATGTACCAAGAGAACCCAGGGTTCAGTCAGTAATGCTTAGATATCGGGAATGTTTAAACAGTTTGGAAATTCCCCATTTTCCTCAAGGTGATGGAGACAGCTAAAAAAAATACGATAGGTTATTTTCTGGTCAATCATTTCGTGATCAGAATGCCTCATGGAATGCATTCAGTGCACAATAGGGCAACACTTAAAAACAAAGATGCTTTGCTACCTCAGGCCGTAAGAAAAATTACGAAGGTAAGCGAAGAGAAATGCGTTATGTGCGTTTCTCACTTAGAGGAAGACAAAAGAATGGAAAGTTGTGTTGACAGAGAGAGAGGGGGGGGACGATATTACGATTTTCATTATCTGCATATGCACGTAAAATAAGTTAAGTTTTACAAATGAATTACACACGCATTAATGCTCAAATGAATCTGTTCTCTCACCTGACTCTTCCTACGCTGCACTGCACATACTTGAAATATTCTCTGTTAACCACACCACACTGTTGACGTTTTTTTTTTTTTGCTGTCTCAGAGCAGTTTTGCTCAGCTCAGGGAAGGCTTCTTGAACTTAATAAATTAGTTGCAGCCTCAGACATCCTTTTATTACTACAGTTGAGTAATGTATACGTCATCGGGTTGAAGAGAATGAAAGAAAACAATTGCACGATAACCAGGATAAATATGAAAAAAAGGAATGAGTGAAAGAGCCTGAGGGCGAAGGGAGGATGCAGGCATTAAAGGTGGTCCATGTCATGTGCAAAGGACGGGTTCCAGAATATCACAGATTTTCCATTCGCTGTGCTATAAATTGGCAGAACCGTAAAACTCTGCTTTTTAGGCATCAGTGGAATTCAGGTGCCGATATATTTGTCAGAAAACGTACTTTGGTAGGTCTTCACGCCGAGTATGGAGAGAGACTTTTCCTACGTTTCTTTTTTTTTCTTTCTTTCTTTCTTCCCAACGCATTTTCAGTTTGGCGCCATTCCTTATTAATTCATCAGTTAGCGTCAGTCTAGGTACAACTGTTCTTTGGATAAATAGTCCCAGAATCTTTTTTTCATTCATTTTTTAGGTCTTTTAAAGGGATTTGTGGTGTCGAACGTCAAACAATACAAACACATATTTTGAGATCCTTTGTTTCCGTATGCCAATTAAGCACCATGGCAATTGCACAGAAGCATGCCAGTGTACTGTAGTTGTGTGGAGGCCATCTTGCATTCTTATTCTTTCTTTCTACATACGATTTCATTTTGCTTCGGGTAGACTTTTCTATATTCATACGTAATGTGTAGCCATCAGTAACCTCTTCCCTGGTAGAGGTCCTTCCTAACTTTAACATATTCGTCTAGTTGTAGCCTGTGTACATTGACGAATAGTAGTGCAGGCGTTAACAGCAAAAGAGAATATATACGGGACAACATATGACGAGTTTCTGATGCATATACGGTAAATTAATCTGGACCCCTCCTCTCACTCTTATTTACATCTTCTCCCTCCTCGCCATTAACATTCACCTCCCTAACTTCTTCCGGTGCTCCCCTATCATCACGTGCCACTTATGCAGTTCTTTCCCCTTCCTCTTCCCTCCTCTATTTCCATTACATTCCCCTTCTTCAATTGCCCCGTCTTCTCTCTTTCCCCCAGTATCTAGTGCATTTCCCTGCTTCTATATCATCTCTCTCTCTCTCTCTCTCTCTCTCTCTCTCTCTCTCTCTCTCTCTCTCTCTCTCTCTCTCTCTCTCTCTCTCTCTCTCTCTCTCTCTCTCTCTTCCTCCTCTCTTTCTCTTACTGCATTATTCTCACCCTCGCCCCCTTCTCTTTACTCGTATACACATATTCCTTCCCCTTGCTCATCCCGGGTCTCTCCATCTTCTTCACTTTTCCCCCATCCTCTTACTTCCTTGCATCTCCATTTTCTCCCTCACAATAAACCATCCTCCTCCCTCCTATCTCCATCTTCCCTCCCGTTTTCTCATCTTTATTGCCTCCATATTCCTCACCTTCTCCTTTACTCCAGTTCCTTCCTTCCCTCATCTCCAATAACTTCATCTTCTTCGCCTTGTCTATATCTGTTCATCTGCCTATCCATCAGTCAGTCTGAGTTTATATGTCTGTCAACCAATCTGTCTATTTGTCTATCTACCTATCTATCTTTTTTTTTTTTTTGTAGAAGATGAACAGAGGGAGTAAAAACAAATGCAAAAGAAAAAAAAAAATCACCACATTACACTTGTCCTCCATTATTAAAAAATCTGTAACAGTTTGACTGGAAAAGTCGTAGGTCGAAGTTAAGGGGGAAACCACTCTGGGGAAGCGAGTTCCAAAGAGATGCAGTTCGGGAATAAAAGATTTCTGATAGGCAGAAGTTCTGCAATTTGGCAGTGTAACAGTCCAGTCAAGAGCGCTACCAGATGCTCGTGTAGCGCGAGGGAAGGCGTGGAGAGGTGGCACAATGGATGCAACTTCGTCTGAACATTTGCCATAAAAATATCTGTAAAATAGCGTAAGGGATGCAACATTCATTCTTACCTGTAGGGGAGGTAGTTCATTTGTAATAGCAGGGTTGATAATGATTCTAACAACTTTTCTCTGAATTTTGTCTCAACATCCACATCACAAGGGTGAGCAATTTTCCAGGTGAGAGCACACATGACTTGTAAATTACAGCTAACTGCTCATCAGTGAAGAAGTTCCAGACTCTGTACAATAATCTGAGTTTCTCTGAAGCGGTTTTAGCAAGTGATCTAACATGAGAGGTCAAGCTGAGGGCATTGTTAAGTGAAACACTGAGAATTTCAATACTCTTAGAGATAGGAATATTAATTGCACCGAAAGTAATATAGGAACCACTCAATATCTGTCAGTTAGTAAATTGTATTAATTTGGTTTTCCTATCAGTAAATTGGACAATGTTACTTTGTCCCCATTCAGTGATCTTAGATAAGTCTTGATATATGGAGATGGCTGTACTGAGTTGTGAGCCAGATATATTAAACTTTGTGAGTGTTTAAGTGTGAATGAACAGTGAAGTGTCGTGTCATCTGCATTTGAGTGAATGGGATTATGGGTGGCATATCAGAGATTATCAGTATGGATTAGGAATAGAGTTGGAGCCAGAACTGATCCTTGCGGCACGCCAGCATTAATGGGGTGTAAATCTGAATATAAATCATCTACTTTTACTTCTATCTCTCTGTATCTGAAATATGAGGAAGTCAATGGAGCGAAAGATGATAGGCTAAAGCATGGGAGTTCTGATAGTAGGGAAAAGTGCCGCACTCTGCCAAAAGCTTTAGAAATATCTAGGGCTACTGCATGGATTTCTGCATGTTGGTCAACTGACTGATGGATGGTATGAGGAGACTGAGTATATCAACAGTGGATCTTTTATGGGGAAAACCATACTGTCTGTCACTAATTAAGTTGTTGGATTCAAGATGTTTAACACTGTGCTTGTTAATTACAATCTCAAATACTTTACCAAGAGATGTAACAGCTATTGGTCTGTAATCAGAGGGGTCAGAGGAACTTCCTGTCTTGGGAACTGGGTGGATATTGGCTTCTTTCCAAGAATTAGGGAATGAAGAAGTACGTATGCATAATCTGAGTAACCTAGCTAGAACAGGAGCAAGTTCTGGGGAACACTTTTTCAAAGCAACTGGAGGAAGTCCATCTGGACCTGGAGCTTTGTAGGCTGGTAAATTGTCTAAGATGGATTTTGTGTATCTTGTCTGTATCTGAAGTGGGGCAATTTCGGGTGAGTCAAGTTTTTGAAAGGGACGTTCTGGCTGACTTCCTTTAAGGTTGAATTGCAGGCAAATTTACTGGCAAGGATGTTCTCTTTTCCACGCGGGTCATTTATAGTGTTACCAACTGAAGATTTTAGTGGGGGAATGGGTGATAACTTGAAGTTATTGCTGAAAGAAATGAGAGTTGGCCAGGATATTCTATTGTCACTGGGATTATTTAATAGCTTAGATACTTGGTTGTGAAGAACTTTGATTTAGCGAGGTTTATTACTGTTTTGCATGGGTTCTAGTGATTTTAAATTGACTGAGTGATTCAGATGATTATGATTTTAAGTAAAATTTATACTGTATGCAACGGACTTTTGGGTCATTGCTCTGGCACAGTTGCTATCGAACCATTTTGGGGGGTTCTATCTTTTTGTGAATTGTTGACTAAGTATGAACAATTCCCTACCAGATGTATTAAGTCATTAATATAGGACTGGACAGAACTGATGTCACTGGGGAAGAAAACTGCTATAAAATGTCGACAAGATAATTTCTGAATCCATCCCAGTTTGCCCTATCAAAGTGCCATCTGGTCACCCTGATAGGTTCAGAATGGGGAGGTTTGGGGCAACTGATCAATGAGGGTTTTATGAAATTGTGGCAGAAGGATCTAAGTGGTGACAATATTTCTATCCTGTACTGATCTGCGATATTAATTTTGTCAGGAATGGGTCCAAGAGACAGGCATTATGGTCAGGATTATCTGGTATTCTGGTTGGTTGTTTTACCAATTGCTTGAGATATAACGATTCTGCAAACAGCTCGCATTCTAGAACAGTATCGTCAACCCTGGCAGAATATGCTAACCACTACATTATGTACGTTTAAATCACCCAAAACGGTAATTTCACTGGTAAAGGTGAGGTTAAGGCTGGCCAACTGTGTGGATATGGAATCAAATACGCTAAGTTCTGAAGAAGCACTGGGGGAGCGATAAGCTATACAGATATACTTGGTATTATTTAGGTAGGGGGAGGCGGTGGCTCAATCGGTAGAGAGTTGGCTTGTAGTCCTAACGGACCCGGGTTCAAATCCCGCTGGAGCAGGGAACAGTTTACGGATTTGAATTTCATAAAAGCAGACTTTACTGATCTACCAGAAGGCCCGCCGACATGTCGTAAAAATACCCCCGCTAATACCAATACACCAGTCCCGTATGAGACAGCCCTAGCATGTATTCAGTATGGACGGTGGGTGTTAGCGCCGAAGTGGTGACAAGTGGAGGTGTGCGGTACGTAGGAGGACTACTGGGCCTTGAAAGCAGGTTGTGAAGCCTATGCCCAGAGTCGGTCACATAAAAAAAAAAAAAAAACTACCTAACTATCTTACTATTTTCTGTTTAACTATCTATCACTATCTCTGTTTATCTATCTATCTGTCAATCGGTAGGTCTATCTATTTATAAATCTATGTATTTAATAGTCTTTTCTATCTGTTTGCCTCTCTGAATATATCCGTCTATCTACCCATTTACCTATAATCCATCTGGCTGTCTATCTATCTACCTATCTATCATCCCCAGTCGCTCCTCTATTTCCGTCACCATTTTCTTCTTTTCGACATGGCATAATATTCTTCCTTTTTCCTTCCATTCTGCTGAGTTTCCGGGATTCCTCTTCTTCTTCTTTCCCTCTCCTCTCGTCGTCACCATCGTCCACGAATTTTCTTTGGCGGGTCAAACCACCTTCACTGCTTTTCTTCGCCGTTGTCATCTGATTTTTCTTCCATCTTCCTTTTGCCCTTCTTGGCCCCTGTCCCCCCCTCCTCTTTCCTCTCTCTTCGTATTTTTTTCATCTTTATTCTCTTGGTGATAGGTGGGGGGCTCACCATCCACTCACTCGATGTAGTGCTGCTCTCGGATGACTGCTCTTTCCTCTCTTCCTTCTTTCCACCCTTCCTCTTCTGTCTTTCTTTCCTTCATTCTCTCTTCTTTCTGCTGTCTATGGGTGAGTCTACACTGAATGAAAAGCCAAATGGTTTCCTGTAAGCCAGGAAATGAGTTACTAAGCTGGTTGGTAACCATATAGCCAAATTATGGGGCCTGGGGTGGTTGGGGTTTATTACTCACATAATGCCACTGAGGGATGAGTGAGGCTGGTCACTCTCATCTTCAATCTTAGGACCAACTTGCCTAGCCCCGGGCTCCTACGTTCCTCATGGGGCAACACGGGATGATGATGATGATGATGATGATGATGATGACGATTTATCCTCTTTTATTTCGTTCTCTATTTCTTCTGTCCGTATAGACTAACCTTATTTTCTTCATTCTCCTCTTCCTATCGTTTTATTCATTTTCTCTCTTCTTTCACCTCAGCATACTTTTCCCCCCCCCTCCCCTCTCTCTCTCTCTCTCTCTCTCTCTCATCTTTGTAATCATTCTCCTTCCCTCTTTATGCTGCTCTTCGTATCACTCATTTCATCTCTCTCCTCTTCCTATAATCATATTCCTCTTCTATTATTTCTGCTCATTTTATCACCTAACTCTTGTTTTCTGTAATTTCCATCTTACCATATTTTTTCGTCTTATATTTCTATCTTTCGTTGTCTTTCTTCTATTTCTCTCCGTATCTCTCTTCTTTTTCTGCCCTACTTATCGTCTTATTTTCCTATCCTCTTCTCTTCTCATAATACTTTTGCCTCTCTTCTTTCACCTCTTCGTATTATTATTTTACTTCCTTCTTCATTTTCCTCCAAGCAATATTTTCTTTTCCTTCTCTCTTTTCCTCTCTTTTTTTTCTCTCTTTTCCTCCACCTTTTCATATCATTATTTTCCTTCCTTCTTCCTTTTGCGTCACGTAATATTTTCTTTTTCTTCATTCTCTTCCTCTCTTTTTCCCTCCTCGAACCTCCTTGTACGCCATAAATTTTTCCTTCCCTTCCTTTCTCCTTTTCTCTTTCTTTTACTCCCATTTTCTTTAAGCTTTTCCCTCCTTCTCCTCCTCCCTCACAACAAATCCATTACCCTCACCCGTATTTCTCATCCCTCTCATTTCCATATTCCACGCTCCACATTTCCATCTCTATCTTCCTCACATTTCCATCTCCCCCCCTCTCACTTCATTCCCCCTCTTCCTCCCTCTCATCTTTCTTTCCTACCCTCATCTCAAGCTTCCTATCTCTCATCCCTCTCTTCCTTTCTCTTATCCCCATTAGTTCCCCTACGTCTGTCTTTTTCTTTCTTATCTCCACCTTCATCTTGCTTCCTCTTATCTCTCTTCCTACCTCCTTCCTCTCTCTCCCTCCCTCACACTTTTCTCTCTGTTATCTATAGTTCCGTCTCCCTTATCCTCCTCTCCTCTTATCGTCTCCATCTCCTCCCTCACGTCTCCGTTGTCCTCTGGCTCTCATTTCACTTCCACTCTCCCTGTCATCCTCATCTTTCTTATCATCCCCCTCTTCATTTCCCCCTCTCTCTCTCTCTCTCTCTCTCTCTCTCTCTCTCTCTCTCTCTCTCTCTAGCTTCCTTCCCCTCGTCTTCCCCTTGCCCCATCTCCATTCCCCCCATCCCTCTCTCTCATCTATATCTCATTTCCTATTATCTCAATCTTCCTCCTCCACATCTCCGTCACCCTCCCCCTCGTCCTATTATCCTTCCCTATCACTTGCATTTTTTCCCTTCCTCCCTATTATTTTTACCGCCTTTACTATCGTCCCTGTCTTCTTTTATCATATCCCTCATCCTCCCTCTCATCGGTCTTTTCTTCCCTATTATTTTCAACTTACACTATCATTCACATCTTTCCTCATTACCCTCTGCCTCTTTCTAAATCTCTTCTCCTTCCTTGTATTGTTCACGACCTTCATCATCATTCCCATCTTCTTCCTCATCTCTCTCTTCCTCACTGTCAGTTCTTTCCTCCTCCCTTTTCTTTTTCATCGTCTTAAGTATCATTCCTATCATCTTCTTCTTCATCTACCTCTTCCCCTCTTTCAATTCTGTTCTCCTCCCTTTCACTTTTCACTGCCTGAACTATCATTCCTATCTCCTTCCTTATCTATCTCTTCCTTTCACTCAGTTCTCTCCTCCTGCCTGTTATTTTGCATCCTCTTAACCATCATTCCTATCTTCTTCCCTATCTCTCTCTTCTCCGTTCTCTCTCTCTTCCTCTTATATTTCATCGTCTTAACTATCACTCCTATCTTCCCTCCACATCTCCCTCTTCCTCCATCTCATCTCGCTCTCCCTCATCTCCATCCCGTCCCGAGGTCCAGCCCAGTTCGCCATAACCCGCGCGGGGTAAGTGACAGCAACACGACACAAGCTAGACGCCTGTAAAAATAGCCGAGTAATGGGAGTGCAGGAAGTGGTAGCCTGCCTCTCCTGACTACGAAATCCTGTGGACTCTGTGCCTTGGAGAGAGAGAGACAGAGAGACAGAGAGAGAGAGAGAGAGAGAGAGAGTTAAATGGACCGCACAGATTTTATGGTCTCAAGCAAGCGACCAAGCCTTAATGCTATCAGAAAATGAGAAAAATTTAAGCACTAATCACAGACGCATAAGAAAAAGATGGTACAGTAAAAGAGAGAGAGAGAGAGAGAGATGGCCATGAAGGGAAAGTGGGAGGACAGGAACGCGGCCCGATGAGGAAGGGGGATGGCGACCGAGGAGAGAGTTAGAGCGGTGAAGAAATAAATGTTAGTTTTGGAGAAGCTACAGACTTACAAGAGTGGGGAGAGAGGTAAAGGTGGCGGAAGAAAAAACTGGGATTAACTAAGGCCTCAGTGGGACGCATCCCAGTTAGTTTGATGAACAGTTCGGTCTTCTTTCTCCTCCTGTCGCTGTGTGTGTGTGTGTGTGTGTGTGTGTGTGTGTGTGTGTGTGTGTGTGTGTGTGTGTGTGTGTGTGTGTGTGTGTGTGTGTGTGTGTGTGTGTGTGTGTGTGTGTTTGTGTGTGTGTGTTTGTACGGATATTCTGCCTCACGGTACATACTCGTACATGCAGTGCCGAATGTAGCGACTTCAGATGTTGGCGCACCTAGTCTTCTACCATGCCAGTCGACAGGTTTTTTCACCAACAGAAGGACCCTCACATGGTCTCTCAATCATCAAGTATTGTCTTTGTATTATTCTTTTGCATATCATTAAATATAGATCTAACTCATTTACAAGGCATAATCTCCAAACTGCTTGTCTTCTTTTGTTACATTTTTCAAGTGTTTTATTAATGGTGACTTTGTATGCTAGTATGTATGAAAAAAATCCTAATATTCATAAACCTTTTTAACAAAGCTTTGCATAAGCAACCATTTGGGGCTCAATAGCTGACATTCCGAGTTTGCTCCAAACTGATGTCTTTTGAGCGGGAGCTTTGGGTACTTTGTGAATCTGTGATGGTTTCGTTAAGAGAAAATGTGAGTGTCAGTGTGCGCAGTTAGTGTGTGTGTGTGTGTGTGTGTGTGTGTGTGTGTGTGTGTGTGTGTGTGTGTGTGTGTGTGTGTGTGTGTGTGTGTGTGAGAGAGAGAGAGAGAGAGAGAGCAACCCCGTCGCAGGACAGCAAGACCTTCACAGGATGCAGCCACGCCCCAGGCGGGGTAAGTGCAGCGAAACCAAGATGCATTTTTTATACTGTACACTTTTAATGGCGTTCCAACACTGCTGAATGTTTTATTGTTTTAGTTTACAGAAAAAAGCAATGCCGACCCGAGCAAAAAGTACATCTGTCTGTCATTTGATTTTAGATGAATGGTTACTGTTGCTAGCTACGAAGCTGCCGTCCTGATATGAAGAAGGTTCGAAACCTGGTGCGTGTAGCCGTCACCACTCTGCTTAGATGTCCATCCACCATTTGCAGGTAGGAAGGTAAAATGAGTGCCTAAAGGTAACACCTAGGAAAGTAACTGTGGTAACCTAAATGATGCAGTGGCCTTGTATCCCGAGGCCACAGCCTCAGAAACCTAAATTACGGAAATGAGTACCGTGGCTAAGTCACTCAGGAAGTCTGTTTCACTTTCCTTTTTAATAAACCTATATTTTGTTTCTTCATCGGGAGACTATGGTCCGTCTATTTTATGAAGAGCGTTTGGGCGTTGTCCCTCTTGGGAATTTCCTAGGCCGCCTCTCTGCCAAATGTGTACACCTCTCTGTCTCATGTCAGCTATTTACTGCTTCTAAATGACGTTTATTTACAGTATATATATATATATATATATATATATATATATATATATATATATATATATATATATATATATATATATATATATGTAATTCTTTAATAAGGCTATATAGTGATATAAATGCCTCTTTTTTTTCTTTTAATAACAATTACTTTTTATAAATACCACAACACTTGGCAACGTTGCTTTCCAACGGTGCCACGCTTGTAAGGGTAGAGTGACCCTGTTAATCCAGGTCATTTCCACTCTGGCCTCCTGCCGCCACCTGAGATGGATGCTCTTACTCCTGCTACTCGCTCTCGTGTGCTCCACAGTAGAGAAAAAGAACTTATTTACAACGTAAATAAGTATTTTGTAGAAGAGAAGGCAAACAGAGGACCTCAAAGGTGGTATGGAAAATAAATCGGAATTATAAACCACAAATAAAACCTCACACTTTAAGGAGAAAATCACAGTCATAATAAAAAATAATGTTAGAGAGACAGACAGACAGACAGACAGACAGACAGACAGAAACAGAGATTAGGGGAAAAGGTTATGGGGAAAGGGAATGAATAAGAGCGCAACAAAACAGACAGACAGACAGTCAGTCTGGAGGCTTTTCCTCAAATTCTAAAAATTCATAAAAGTGTATAGACTTTTTATAGAAATAAATCTATAAAAAGAGCAATTTCTATATGCAGAGAGAGAGAGAGAGAGAGAGAGAGATGGAAATAAAGTCTGATAGATATAATGCTGTGGGAGATTCAGACGAGGAAGACATTGATGGATATGACAGGCTGCTCGAAATTATCACTCCGGCCCTTCTGGTTCGCTTTTAGTTTAATAAAATTGTCAGGCGTCAGCTGGAATAGACCACTTGAGTCGTTCTATCCGTAAGATTTAATAGTACCAGCATTAAGACTCTGGCCTCCTATGACTCCTTTTCAGATGAATAACCCAGCAGACACCAGGCGATTAATTGATAATCGTCTGGTGTTAGCTGAAATACAGTGTAGTATCAGCGTTGCCTCGACCACAAGAAGGATATTTTACAGTCATGCTAATGAACAGAACATTCCACTGCGGGTAAAATTAAATTTACGTAAGAAATACCTATAATAATTCTCAACACACTTGCAAAATAAGGCTGGTGGAACTCATTAGGGACATGAATCTGAGGGGAAGTGAAATCCTAAGTACAGTCTTCCCTACCTCATGAATCACCGGAGCTACAAGGCTGCCTGCTCTTCGTGGGTTGGGAGATAAAGACCCTACTGTACATCCCTGTGCAGTACGGCAATTGTACATAGCAACAATTAAATGCTTACTTAGGGCGACGTATTTTTATATTTTATACTTGCTTACTAGACATTAGGAGAGCCTTAGCAATGGAGAGATCAGTGAGGGCTGTTTCTAACCCAAGAAAAAAAATCTCATAAATTAAAATCACTTTGAGGTAACTAGACTCAAGCAATCAATAAGTAGTTATATTGCGCAGGTTAAACAAGTACTCTGAGCTTCCAACACAGTGAAGAAAAAAAATAACCCTTTACGTTCAATGACATTTTATTTTACATTCGCTGCCACCAAACTATTATATTAAAACTTAGAAGGGATCACTGACAGCGAAGGAAATACTGACGGCTGTATCTAACCCTTCCATTTCGAAAAGTCTCTCCTAAAATGAAGAATAAAAGGTCGTCTGAAGCTACCAGGAATAAAATAAGAAAATATTTCATGGGGGGGACAACCTTAGTATTTTATTTCAACTAACGACAGCCTTTTTTTTTTATCTAGGAGTGATTTATTAAAAACCTAGGTTTTAATGCCGCCACCATTATCCTGCTCATGGTCGGAACAACTCTAGCATTACATTTCGATTAGATCGGCGGACCCCCATTTTATAAGCACGTTGTTTATCCTACGAAAGTGTGAGTGTATTTATATAAGAGCAGCTGAATTTTGTATCATATGTGTGTTTTTCAGTCACTTCTTCCGTTACCCAGACGTTAACGTCTGTTACCCCCTGCTTCCTACCAGTCGGTGGAAGTATTTGAAGCAGGAAGAAATACGGTGGACGCTTTGTATATATGTTGTAATAATATTATGAACATGATAATCTGTCAAATGCATCAATAAAGCAATCTTGTACATATGTAAGTTCAGTGAGATGGAGACTCAAAGATAGATTCAACCACTGTTCTATGTAACTGTTGTTTTCGCCCGCCAAGCGAGGCAATAATGTAATCACCTGCGTGTGTGTGTGTGTGTGTGTGTGTGTGTGTGTGTGTGTGTGTGTGTGTGTGTGTGTGTGTGTGTGTGTGTGTGTGTGTGTTATCGATATATCTCAATATCAAGGGGGCAAATTATATCTAAACTCTGTGGGCAGTATCCCGGGATATGTGGCTTGAACTGATTAGATTTTGGTGAAGCTGAGATGATATGCCTCCGATTGCCAGAGGACCTTAGTCAAAACACATTTTGCCATATCCTATGATTTATGCCTCCATGCTACAAAAACACATTTGTTTGGCATACATGAGGAACAGACTGAGACATTAAACTGAAACTTAGTTTGTGCTTGGGCAACACCTTTCCTAATAATGCCCCATATTTAAACTGCAACCATTTTATTTCAACAAAGATTACTGCTCAGCTTTTTAGTGATGACGGGCGATACGCATTCGTGGACGAATGCTTTGGCTGTCCTTATTTCTATATTTCTGAGTCAAGCCCAGATATTGCATGTCTCTCCATGCCTATTAGTCTTCAGCATTTGGTGAGTGTATCTGGGAATATTTCCCTCAAAACAATGCACACGGAGAATTTAAAACCAACGTGTTCTTCTGGGGAACTTGCAGAGTCCCAGCGGAACAAATGTCAATTAAACAATTGAACGTAGTTCCATGAATGTCCCCCAGTTCGCCTGAGAAAAGAACATACACTAACAGAATAAATGGTCCTTTCCATAAACCGTGTATAGTGTATAACTAATACATGAAATCGAACACCTCTTGAAACTTTCATCTACAGGAGTTTTCCTTGGCATATTTCATCAAAAATTCCAAAATATTTGGAAATGATGGGATAATAATTCTAGGTTTCAGATTACTTATAAAGACGAAATCGTCTCAGTAGTAGGTTCGATTCACAGCAACTGGCTGGTTGACAATGTATATAAGTAAACACCAGCTATGTATCGACAATTACCATAAAACACCTGATCAGATACCAGGTAGTTCAACAACAGCTCCGTTCTTTTGAAAATATGTTCTCACGCGCATAAAAACAGGGATCTAATTTTGAACCCGCGCTTTGGTAATACGCCCGTCCAGATGAGTTTATTGAGATGAGAATGAGTCATAGGCGCCTGCAAGTGGTATCATGTACCAACTGCTGACAATACAAGTCCAACAGAATTTCACATTCTTTTTTTCCAGCTGATCATTATGTTTTTTCCATTGCCGTCAAGATCACAAATTAAAGAAAAAAAAAACATTTAGCAAAGGCTTAACTCAGTGTTCTTCCCGTTCTTATCTTGGTATCTCTAGTCGATTTTATCCAGTTCACGACAGACTCTATTGGAGGAATTTCAGATACACATCCCATTAACCCTCTTCACTACGAAAAATCTCCCGCAAGCTGAATAAAATAGTCCGGTGGTAGCAAGAATGAAATATACTATAAAAAAAATCATTGGGTTGAAAGAGGTAGTCTGAGCAGTGAAAGTTAAGGTCGCCTACACATAATCTTCATCTTGACCTTTATTCCAGAAGTAAAAGACAGAGGATTGGTTACCATTTGGATGCAACAATTACTGGAGTGAGGAAAGAGATCAGCGTAGCTTAAATGAAATAAAATGAAATGCTTGAGAGTTTTTGCCACTACGTCTGTCACTACATCTGCTACCACTGCTGTTAATATTGCTGCGACTAGTAATGCTATTATTGCTATTAGTACTTGTACTTCCACTACTTGTGCTACTATTACTACCACTACTGTCACCACCACCACCACCACCTCCACTACTACTAGAACTACTACTGCTACCACCACCACCACTACTACTGCTACTACTACTACTACACCATTACTAACACCACCACCACCACCACCACCATCACCATTACTACTACTACTACTACTACCACTACTACTAGTACTACTACTACTACCACTACAACCACCACCACCGCACTGTGCAGTAATATATAGTCCTCTCCATCATGCCCTCCTGCCCCGCTCTCCAAATGGTGGCAAAGAACTCCTCGACGCAGTAAACTCACCACTAGTCACAAAATAACAGAGCTGGGCGATACCGCGGGGAAATATGATGCACCCACACACAAAGAGGATGAAACGACGCGTATGGCGTTCACTCCACCGATATATACTGAGCTGCTGTCTGAAAGGAGGAGAGTTCGATCCCAGGCTGCGGCAGGGAATAGTCAGTGGAAATAAATATCGTTAAAAGAGACTTTATTAGTCCCTCATAACACCCAGTAAATGTCATAAAAACCTCTCCACTAATTCCATCACAGCAGTCCTGCATGAGATAACCCTTGTTTGTATTCAACATGGACAGTGGGTATGAATGTCGATGTGATGAAATATGTAGGCATGTGGTACGTACAATGGCTCTCCACCTTAGGAACGAAACAGTCAAATTTATGCCCAGAGTCTGACATACACAAACGAAAAGAACTACACAGGCACCGATAGCCTTACAAACGGCAGCAAACTGATCATACGCAACACTGTAGTAAGTAAGCAATGCCTTGCATTATATGTATGCAGTACATAGTTATCACACACACACACACACACACACACACACACACACACACACACACACGGACACGAAGAGCCAGAATGCATCATAGTTTCCGAGTAATTCTACATTTAAATCATACCATGGTTGTGAAATGCATCTCCTCTCTCAGCACTAAATACCTTCATATCTGTCCTGAAACTGACAGTAGGCGATTATTCTATACTGCCTATATGCAGCACTGGAAAACAGAGTAGAAAATGACTTCGTACCTCTGACAATATGAATATGATGTACTGCTGTTCTTATATTCTTCAACGAATGCACAAAATTCAGAAACAGTGTATACAAAACAAAGCATCAGGTCCTGGTAACATACATATTCTCAGGATTAGTCTCAGATTATGCCCGTAGTTATAATACAGAATGTTTATGTAAAAGAAAAGCTGTATATGAACTCTATGTAACAGAAACTTTAAAATCTTTCTCTGACAGATATTGACATCATTATCATTTCAGTTCCAGACTCCTTCCATCAGTGACTTGTATCGTCTGTAATTATTGCTGACAGGTGTTGAAAGTGCTTATGTATTGACAGGGATGACTGTTAAATGACAGGGATGACTGTTAAAGGATGAAGGATGACTGTTAATGTGCTGACAGTGTATGAGTGTTTATTTATTGACAGTGATGAGAGTTTTTATATGTTGAAAGTGTGGAAATGTTCATTTGTTGACAGTGACGGCAGTGTTTATGTGCTGACAGTGTTCCTATACTGTCCATGCTGACGGTCACCACATGCCGACACTGCTGATGCGTTGATAGTAATAAAAGTGTTCATGTGCTGTCAGTGTTCATGTGTTGGAGTTCAAATGTTGACAACGTTCCTGTCTGACAGTGCAGATAAGCATTGTTGACAGTGTTCATGTGTTGACAGTGTTTATACGTGACCATGTTGATAGTTTTCATATATTGTTTTCATATACTGACAGGGTAAAAATCGTTCATGTGCTGACATTATTAACAGTGTTTATGTATTAACAGTGCTCATGTGTTAACAGTGATCGTGTCTTGATGGTTTCATGTGTAATGTTTATGCACTGAGTTTTCATAAAATGACAGTGATGAGCGTTCATACATTGATAGTGTTCATATATTGAATGTCTTCATGAGCCGACAGTGTTCATGTGTTGACAGTGTTCCACTGTTGTCAGTGTGCATGTACTGACAGTGTTGCAAGTGTTCATGTTGTGACCACTGACAATGTACATGTACTGACTTTGTTAACAATGATGTGTTGAAACTTTTCACTGACTGTGTTTACATTGCTTCTGTGTTGGTCAGTGTTCATAATGTTGGGAGTTGTGAGGGTCCATGTGTTGACAGTGTTCATGTACTGACAAGTTGTTGTTGCTCTTCCCCTGTCTGTTTGGCCGAGCAGACTCAACGACCACAGGCATGCAGCCACCTTCTTGTGGTAGACAACGCCTCGCCGGGGTCAGAACAGGAACTTTTCACATGGTGAGGTGCATGGAAGGTGGAGGAAGCACAGACCCCAAAAGTCTGAGCTGTGTATTGTAGATATGTATGAGGAGTTCCCTGCTTGGTAGTGTTGTGCAAGACCAGCTAGCGGACATTTACGCCACGTCACCCTCAGGGGAGTACCTCCCTCGACAATTGCAACAGCCCACCTAATACTTTTTTGGTAAGCTGGTGGGTCTACAATTACCCAAGGGTGGCCCGGAATTATGCAAGGTAGATAATGTTCATGTGCTGACAGAGTAGACAGTCTTCATATGTTGTCAGTGATGTCAGTTAATATATTAATGTTGACCTTGTTGAATAGTTGATAATGTTTAGGCATTTACTGTGTTGACACAACTGACAGTTTTTATACGCTGACAGCGTTTATAATGATGACGGTGTTAATATATTAAAAGGGCGCGTGTTGACTGTGTTGACAGTGTTCATGTGCTACGATCAGTGTCCATGTGTCGAAAGTGTTCATTAGTTACCAGTGTTGAGTGTTCATGTTTTGACATCTCTGATAGCTTGCATGTGATCACGGTGTTAAGAGTGTCTATATATTCACGATGTTTACATTCTTCATGTAGTGAGTGTTCATGTGATGACAATTATAATAGAGATGACAGTATTCAAGTGTTAATAGTGTTGTAAGTGTGCACGTGTTGATAATGTGTGTTGATAGCTTTCATTTGTTGACAGTGCTGAGATTAATTATGTTATTAATGTTGGCAGTGGTCATTTGTTGACAATGTTCGTGTGCTGACAAGGTTTATTCAGTGAGGTGCCAGGTTTATCGTTTTTCGGTAACCTTTTTTCCATGCAGTGTGTTGGAAAATGTTGCTCCCAACTACTGATTCATGGCTGCATAAAAATATTAAATCCGTATTCACCCTTATTCCGCCACTTCCGTCACGCTCTGGTAATAATAACAATAAAACCCTGCAGTATCATTTCCTTGCTGCAGCCTCTCATATTAGTCATAATCACATAATATAAAAAGGAAATAGAGCAGTTCATATGTGTGTGTGTGTGCGTGTGTGTGTGTGTGTGTGTGTGTGTGTGTGTGTGTGTGTGTGTGTGAGAGAGAGAGAGAGAGAGAGAGAGAGAGAGAGAGAGAGAGAAAGAGAGAGAGAGAGAGAGAGAGAGAGAGAGAGAGACAATATAAAAAGGAAAAGAGAGAAATTCATACTAATACAAAGCAACTCTATCACTGTTTTTGTTTTACTTCTCTATGTAAGGAATGCATAGATAAATCTTATATAGCAATACCTCCCTGTTGGCAAGATACCATATAACTACATAAGAAGCGAATACATAATAAATATGCAGCGCTTCTATTTTTTTTTTTTTTTTAATCTATTCCCGTTCATTCATTGCAGACACTCCTTCAGCTCGACATTTGTATTATTGACCTCCCACTCCTCATTTTCCCGCCTGCCGTACAGTTCTTGCGCCCTTTTATATATATATATATATATATCCATCATCCAATCCTACGTTGCCCTGTGAGTAGCGTAGAGGCCCGGGGCTAAGCATTTAAGATGAGAGTGACCAGTCTCACTCATTCCTGAGTGGTATTACGTGAGCAATAAACCCCAACCATCCCTTGGATATAAACCTTCACCAGTTCAATCCGACTGGAACGCTGTAATTACCCACTAAACCACCAGGCGCCAAAATTTAGCTATATGGTTACCACCCAGCGTGGTAAAAAGTTTCCTGGTGTACAGGAAACCATTTGGCTTGTCACTCGGTGTAGAGTCACCCAAAGGCAAAAGGAAGTGGAGAGAATGAAGGAAAGAATGACAGAAGAGGGAGTGTAAAGTTACCCATAGGCAGAAGGATGAGGAAAGAATGAAGGAAAGACAGAAGAGGATGGAAGGAAGGAAGGATGGAGGAGAAGAAAGAGCAGACACCCAAGAGCAATACTACATCGAGTGAGTGGATGGTGAGCGCCCCCACCTACCACTATATATATATATATATATATATATATATATATATATATATATATATATATATATATATATATATATATATATACAGTAGTGTTTGCACACAAAAACTGCGGGACTAACTATTAGCCTTTCCTTCATAAAATGTTTGCAAATACCAATATCTTTGTTTACATACAGTTATCGGGCCCACAATATCGAATTCTGACCAAAGAGTCGAAAATACTATATGTGTATGATTGTCCATATTTTCACGTGTCTCGATTTTCGACATTTTCGCTCCGTCGCGTCGCAGGTAATCGCCAAAATTTCTGTTTGGTATTTTTCTTGCACTCCCTGGACTTACACCGACCTAATGCGAAAAGAATTAGGTTGATATTTATAACCATTCTGGTGAAAGAAACGAACAAACACACTGACACACACACACATGGCCCACATATCAAGCTTTTATTATTTAGACTAGTGCTTGCCCGCAAAAATTTGTGGGATTAACTAATAGCCTTTCCATCATAAAATGTTTGCAAATATCATTATATTTGTTTCCGTACCACTACTGAGCCCACACTGAACAATTCTCAAAAAAAAAAATCGAAACAATGACTTTTGCGTACCGTACTTTCGCGTCACGCGATTACCGACTATCGCGTCGCCTCGTCGCGCGCAATCGCCAAAATTTGGTATTTATTTAACACTCCCTGGACTAACCCTGCCTAATGCAAAAATAATTAGGTCGATATCTATTACCGCTCTCATGAAAGAAACGAACAAACGTACAGACAGACATTTCCACGTGTCGCAGTTTCCGACAAAATGCGCCGTATCCTTGCGAGCGATCGCAATTTTTTTTTTTTTTCTGGCACTCCCTGGGCTTTCCCCGACCTAATACAGAAAGAATTAGGTCGATATCTGTCACTGCTCTAGTAAAAGAAACGAACAAACCCACAGACAGACATACACATACACATCTTGACTTTCTTATGTATATGTAAATAGACAGGTTTGGATATAGACTGACAGATAAAGATACAGACAGGTAGAGAGATGCAGAGAGAGAGAGAGAGAGAGAGAGAGAGAGAGAGAGAGAGAGATTTTCCTTTAAAATTACTGACTGGTCATAGACTATATAGACAGTTCGATCCCTGCCTTAGCAGTCCTCCCAAGTGTTGCTCACATTCACACATGCCACCACTTGGGTGTTAATACCACCATCCATACTGAATATACATATGTTCAGGTTGTGATGTTATGAGCAGGAATTTTGATATGTTATGTCGGCAGGTCATTTGGAAGATATGTAAAGAATATCAAAACAATAGATAGTTTCCAGCTTCAGCCTGGGATCTATCTCAGGCCCTTCCGGGCCCTAGCCAACTGATATATCCACTCATTACCAACTCCCCAAAACCCTGCCAGGCACCTCCTCTCCATTGATCTTCCTCGATGGTATTGCTCCCTCCTACCCAACTTCTCTCTGCTCCATCCTATCAATGTCCCTCTCCCTCTCTTCTTCGCAAACTCCCACCTTTCAGCACCCTTTCTGCCCCTGCCTCAGTGCTGTACCTTTACCTAAATTCTCCTCTGTGTACCACTTACCTATCCCTCCTTTTCCTTCAGTGTGTTGCCCCTCATACCTACATTCCTGCCTACCACTCTTTTTTACTCCTCGTTCCTGCAACCCTCCAGTTACCTGACGTAACCTCACCCAACCTTATGTATTCTGCACCTCCCTCCTTGCTTACAACCATACAAGTCTCTACCCCCTTAAACCGCCTTTCTCTACTCCTCCTGATACTTTATCTAACTACCTGACTTAAACTAAATTGAATTAATCTAACATAACCTACTTTCACCGTATCTACCCAAACCTTTTCTTTCCTTCAGTGTTTTATCCTCTTACATACTCCCCAGCAAGTCACAACCTCCCCATCTCCCCTACTTACACCATGCTAGTTACCAGGCCTTTCACTACCCCGTCTCCCTACCTCCCTACACCCCTCCAGTTACAACCCCTTTATCTCCCTCTCCCCTCCTTTCCTTTCCCCAACCACCCTACTCTGTCATTAGAGTGCTGGAGTTAGTATGTCGCTAAATGGCGCAGTCTAGAGGGCAAAATGTGCTCAACACTTTCAAATAACGTGAGTGCTTGAGGAAATTGCTTGCCCTCTAAATCACAATATCCCGGGAAGGCTCTCATATTCACAAGATTAAATGCTCTCTTATTCATGTATTGCATTTATTTTCGGAGTTTATCAGAGGACAATAAGAGGTTCTGCCTCCCTCTAAAATTTAATATCCTCTTCAACATTAGGCTCTTCTTATGACCCCCACTTTTCACATTATGAAAAGCTCTTATTATAATAAATTTGACTTGCATGCACGTCATTAGAAAACTTCCCCAAAGCTGTGTGGAGCGACCATCCCAGGTTTTAGGATAATTTTATACTTTAATGCGAAAACAATGTCTTGCGAGTACCTTTATATATCATCCTCCAGTCTTCCCCTCCTTAACTGAAAAGAGGCCTCTTATCATACGCGGGTAATGGGACCAGGAAAATGTCGCCCAAGTGCTTGTATATTGTGCTTTTACTGCAAGACCCTTCTCTTTACCTGCAAGCGGTATATATTGCAGTGCTTGCCTCTCACCACAGCACACACGATACTCGTATACCACTAAATAAACTTCCAGGTGTAAGTCGAACTTGGGTTAAGTGATGTTAAAATTATATTGAGTTTTACAGTGTATCTTTCTGTGATTGCAATCATTGTTATTGCCCTAGAGAATTTAGGTATATATTCTCTCTTTATGAATGGAAAGAAGGAACCTAAGACTGCGATCCTTCAAGTCTTACCCCTTCTAAAGAGAGTTAATAGAAAAGTAGAGAAAAAAATGAATTCGAGATACCTGGAAAATTCCATTTAAAAGAGTGGAGGTTAGAGGCAGTCGGAAAAACGGAGTGAGGAAAACAGCCCCCTAGTTTAAGACTTGAATAAATGAAAGACTGAAAGTGCCAGCATTACTCTTTCATTATACATTAGCACCGAAAAACAAAAAGTCTGTTTGGCAAGAAGGGTGTTGTGTGCCCGACGCAATGAGAAAGGGATGCAAAAAAACAGTCCAGGAGAGTAGTGACCAGAGTGCTAGCAATTGAACAGACATGCAACATTGTGAAGAAGAGAGAGAGAGAGAGAGAGAGAGAGAGAGAGAGAGGCTAAAGGGAGTTAGAGGAAGTGAACTAATAAGACGAAAAATCTGTAATTCCATCCTGTTTGGATGTGCTGAATGTTGTAAGCCCCTTCCCTCCCCTCCCATTCTTCCGCACAAGAGAGGTGTATTCCAAAGGGACATCAAATATTAAGGGAAGCATCTTTTGAATGATTATCACATTTACTACATTACCGTTTGACAGCAGTTAGGTGATTCTGCTCCACTTATCATTCAGTGTGTTAATCTATTCAGTAAGGTGACTGATTTTTATTTAGTTGTAGCTACTCGTAGACGATCTTTTTTAGCTTTGGAAAGTCGTTCCGAACTGGAGTGGTTAGACACAGCCTTCAATAATCCCCTCAGGATGTACGCCCACTCTTAACCTAAATTTTATCGTCTGGAAGCAACACACACACACACACACACACACACACACACACACACACACACACACACACACACACACACACACACACACACACACACACAAACACATACACACAAACGGTCATCATATTCAAGTAACTACAACCTGCATTATAGTAGTAGTAGTAGTAGTAGTAGCAGCAGCAGCAGTAGTAGTAGTAGTAGTAGTAGTGGTAGCAGTAATAAGAGTAGTAGCAGTAATAGTAGCAGGATCATTATTATTATTATTATTATTATTATTATTAGTTTCATACCTAGGCAGTGTCCGATGAGCCACAAGCAACCTTTTCCGAGGTACGCTATTCACTCACCTGGTACTTACAAATAATGACCGTGATTAATACTTCTGGAAATAATCCTGCCGACGTAAATTACTGTCTTTAGGGTCGGATTAAGAAGAATTATCACAGCGATAAATCAACACAACGTCAACTCTTCCCCGGCCAGGACAGCGGAATTACAACCCCAGAGAATAATTTGCCGAAGCTTTATCAGTGTAAAATATCTGAGTATTACTATGAGTATTACTTCAACCTTAGTACGCAGTCTTTAGTGTTTTCCTATTTCCAGACGCTTTTATTCATCTTTGGATAGGCTTCCCGAACTGGAAGGGTTTGATTTAGGCTCCATTAGACATTTCATTACTAGAAGTCTTTCCTAAACTGAACAAAATCGTCTGGTGGGCAGCATGAATACAATGCAGAGTACTTCATTTTGTTCAAGGAGTTAACAATTAGGCTTCAATGTGATGGCGGTTGGAGAGGTGAGTCTTGAGTAGGACGTCTGTAACTGCTTGGGAAGTAGAAGGAGAAGAAGGAAAACAAGGGAGTACTGGGAGGGAGAAGACGGGAAAGTGGAAGCAAGAAGGGGAAAGATAGTATGGAGAAGGACGCAAGGAGGGAAGGGAAACGGACTAGAAGAAATGGGGAGGAAAGGAGAAAGAGGAAAGGAAAGGAAGGAATAAGGGAATAAAAAAAGAATGGGGGTGAAAAGAATGCCCGGTGATGTAGTTCTCTCCCTAGCTCAAGACGGTTTTGTTCAACTTAAAGCCTCTAATGTTGGAGAGGTTAGGAGTTGGAAAAGTCTCCCTTGAGTTGAACGAAATCGTCTGATGGCAGCAAGAATTAAACGGAGAATATGTCATTGAGCTGAAAGAATTTAAAATTATGACAACCTACCCTTAGAAAGTCGCTTAAGCCAGGGTCGATTTCACGTCTCCTTTCCCAATCGTTTTCTCCATAAGGTGTTCCCTGGCTCTTGCAACCTTTCCTCAAGACTCACCTTTACGTCAACCATGGGGCACAGTTCTTGATAAGCACTTCACTATGATCACACACTTTTCATTTTAATTGGGCTACTACTTGCCGAATCTATGCAACTTAGGAAGGATCTCTAAAAATGAAACTGTTAATGAAAGTTGTATACAGTATAACCTTTTCATTTCGTTCAGTCTCTCTGAAGCTGAATAATTCGTCCGGCGATGAACAAAGTCATATTCAGAATAATGTGGCAAACTCAAAAATAATGATGAGCTCCGTTTCCATTAGATCTTTTTCTGAATTTTTGGCATGTGATTAAAGGACGACTTTGCATAAATATATTCTTATCTTTTATATTCCTTTTTTGGATCCTTTTCCTGTGAATGGCAAGCTGCAGCCCACGAAGGTTTATATTTAACTTGGATGATTAACTTTCAAGCCCACAGATAACGCATACAAAATGTAATTGGAATCCTGTCTTATCTTCTGTAACTTTAATTTCCATGAAATTCAGTTCCTCATGTAATAGTTTTGTGAGCAACGATGAACTTCTTTGAAGGCAATGTGTACAGAAATATTACGTTAATACCATTGAAAAAATCTTAGGATTGGAGTGGAAAAGATTCGCTCGGCGTTTTTAGTCCATTTGCTACTAAAAGTCTAATTCAAGCTGCATTAAGACGTTTGGTGTTAGCTAGACTACCCGGTACATGTGTTAACCAGAAGAGAATATAAAATACCTCCTGGATTCAGAGGAACTACTGTAACTGAAGGCGTTTATTGGTATAACTGGAATATTACGGAACTTAGGCAACTGGTTCGTTATTTCACGATGCTTCTGAACAGGAAAAAAATCTACTGACTGAGTGTACAATAACCGGCACTTGGTACAGTTGGGAACAACAGTTCGCATAGCAACGAATTGTTAATGCTTCTCATTTAGAGCATGTCTGTCACTTACCTTCTTGATGTATCATATCAATGAGACTAACTATGGGCAGAGACACTTACCAAGCCTCTCTTAACATAGGAATATTACCCAACAGAGGTATATGAAATGAAGACGAAGTAATATATTAGACGAACTTTTGTCCGTGATTCTACAATGAGTATGAGGGGAAGTGATGCCTATAACAATCAAATACCATACGACATGAAGAACCAGTGCACGGTAGATTCAGTATAATTATGAAGAGGGTAGGTGACTACTTACCAACTCATCATCAGAGCATTATGAAAGCAGTACAAAATTTGTTAACCCTTTTTATCCAATGACGAATTTTTTCAGCTAATTTTTGCTGCTCTCAGACTATTATGTTTAGCTTACGAGGAGTTCCCAAGCAGCGTAGGGGTTACTGAAGGCTACGTCTAACTTCCTACTCTCGAAAATATCCCCTAAATTGAATAGAGATAATCTGTTGATAACAGAAATATAATACAAAATAAGTAATCGCGATGAGAGTTAACACAGTGTTTTTGATAACGTATTTCTTAGTTTATTATTGCCGCCACGAGACGATCTGATTCAGTTTTGGATAGGCGTCTCTAACTGGAGGGATTAAACACAGCCTTCATTAAGCCATTCATTATTAGTGGTCTTTTTGGAAGTTAAGTAAAAATGTTTTGATACTCGTCTCATCATAGTGAAATTGTTAACGCCATCAGTCTAAGCGACAAATATTTAGTTTGTTCTTGCTGCTGCTAGACTACTTATTTCAATTTAGAAAAGCCTCTTGTACTGGAAGGGTATATTAAGGCTGTATCTTACCAGCTCCCGTTGTTCGAATAGTCTACAGTAAGCTGCATAAAATTGTCTGGAACAGTAGGAATAAAATGTGAAGAACGATATCGTGGTGAAGCAGTGAATACATGTTCGTCCTTATTTTCATCTTCATTTGAAAAATAAAGAATAATTTTCTGCTTCGGGTAAGAACTAGACAATGTTCAGCGAACTAAGAAGGTCGATTTTAGGAGTGAAGTAGAAATAAAAATTTAAAGAAAAAATGTGGCTGGCCAAAGTCAACACTTGCAGTCCTAGTAGAGACTCACCCTAGAACTGCACATTAGGTGAATATCAGGTAAGATATTCTCTCGGGTCTTCCTTACACCAATGATTCATTCAGCTGGAGATGTGGAGAGGTTGCGCTAAAACAAGAGGACAAAATTCAGAATAAGGCAATAAGAATAATTAATAAATGAACAATCTCCCCTACAAGTAAGACGGAAAGCTGCCTCCCTTGCATTACCTGATATATATATATATATATATATATATCATCATCATCATCAGCCGTTTGAGTATCCACTGCAGGACCAGCCTATCCCGACCGAAGTAGGGACGATACAGCCAATGTATCTCTACCAAGTGGCTTAGGCTGTCTGGTATATATATATATATATATATATATATATATATATATATATATATATCAGTAAGATGGGTTGTTAGAACAAGAATATATTTTAAAGTACGTCATCACAGTGAAGAATTCGGGGTATTCAAAGAAACAGTAAGGGACACAGCCTGGGACGAGTTATGGGGGAGCGTGACTCAGAACTATCAAGAGCAAAATTTTGCCGAGAATCCCTTGCCGGCATTGCGTTCTGCTTCCTATGTTTCTCTTTCCTCTCGAAAATCAGTAAGTGTTCCTCAGTCTCATGCATTCTGCCTGTGTGCTTCATATTGCTGTCACATAAAATATCACTGTACGTATAATACTTTTCACCGCCACAGCCGACACTGAAGTGTCGGCGAACTTTTGAGTGTTATAGAACTTGGGCTGTGTTTTTTATTCTCGATAACCCGTTCATGTCAAGCAGAGTGCCAGGCTGAAAGTGTTAACTCGAGACCAGTTATCCTTTGACTTCAGTGATTGCCACAGTTTTGCTTGTGCCGTCGTTGAGCCCATCATGTTGGCTGGCTTTTTTTTTTTTTTTTTTTTAGACCTACTGCAGGTGAAATCAGATTACAAATGGATTGGTGTTGAACTTTTGATATTGATGTCAGACAGCCTCAGTTAACTGAGACTGGGTTTCAATACGTTTTCAGATGCAGGGGCGAATCTGTCCGTCTATCTCCCACTAACGATTTTAGGAATGTAGTGCTTCACTCCAGTAGTCATTAGCTACATTAACGAAGCAACGCCACATCACACCACACAGACCACCATCTCACACCACACCAAGGGCATTAACTGAAGGACCCTGGGGATCCCTAATGTAGGATTTTCATATTTTATCATACATATACATACCGGAATATATATATATATATATATATATATATATATATATCGCACTGGATCCCAGGGGTGCTGGGCGAGCCATGGCATTGGGTGGGTACTAAGCTTACCGCCCTCAGCCTATCGGCTCATAGTCGCGAAGCCCATAGGTCCCTACCCGGGGGTTCCCTACTTTGTCAAGACCTGAAAAATCCCAGTTCTGTCCAATATTCCGGACACCGGGATCCAATGGGTTAAATATATATATATATATATATATATATATATATATATTTATATATATATATATATATATATATATATATATATATATATATATATAACACACTGAGGTGGTTTGGCCATGTGGAGAGGATGGAGGGTGAAAGACTGACGAAGAGAGTGTATGTGAGTGAGGTGGAGGGGAGAAGAGGAAGGGGGAGGCCGAGGATGAGATGGAGAGATGGGGTGGAGAGGTATATGAGAGAGGGGTGTGTGAGTTGGGAGCAGGGGAGTGAAATGGCGGGGAACAGGGCGACTTGGAGGCGATTTGTTTGTGGCCACCCCAAACGGGATTGAGGCGTCTGGCAATAGATAGATAGATATGTATCATCCTCATCCGGACCTCCTTTCATTTATTCGTTTGTTTGTTTAACGATAGATAGTGTGTGTGTGTGTGTGTGTGTGTGTGTGTGTGTGTGTGTGTGTGTGTGTGTGTGTGTGTGTGTGTGTGTGTGTGTGTGTGTGTGTGGTCTGCAAAAAGTCAAGAGTCAAAAAGTCATAAGTCAACATTTAATGGAGATTATGTCTCGGCCAGCCAGTGAGAATGCTTGGACTCTAGTATCCGGAATCAGATACATGTATACTGTATACCTATAGTTAAGGAAGACTTAGATTTAGAGTTTAACAGGCTCTGGCTGTTACACTGAGTCTCAGCTGAATAACTTCTGGCATCAACAGGAATAAAATCGTGGAGTTATCCCGACCAGGAATGGGTTAACTTTATAACTTCATCTGGGTCAAACCCTCAACTCTGCAAACTGCAGTAAACGAATAGTGTAATGTCAGAGTTCAGGGGGGAACCAAGGATACATTTTCAGTGCTTTTTGTTACCGGATGTTGCTCCTGGTAGTCTAGTGATTAGAATGCCCTTGTCGGAGTGACAGCCTTGTGTAGGTTTGATCCCCAAGACGTAGCTGAGTTTTCGATCATGTAATCCCACCAAGAGATGTAAGCTGGCCATCTGCTTTTAAAATTACTTCACTGAGCTATGGTAGCCTCACCTCGGACCCCTACATATCAGAGAAGGAATGTAGAATAGATTTTTTTTTTTCCGGATTCTGAAATACAAAGTTCTAGCTCACAAATTCGATAACTACCATCGATACTGATCATATTACAGCACAACTAATATTTACAGTATGTTTACAAGAACAAGGAACAAGGAAATTCTGCATTTTCCATGTCCCTCCTCCGAAAACAGATCACAGTTGCGACACGGAAGTTATCATAAGTTTGTCTGTGAATCCAAGCCTAGTTTTACAGTGTTAAGATGACGGTTTGAAGCTTTGCCAGAATACACGAGGAACATTTAATGATGGCACTGTTACTCGAGCAATATGAACAAGCTTCGAACAACCGACAGTATGCTTTCGTTCGTGTGAAACCCTGTACCTGACCTAACCTAACTTAATGTAACCTAACCTAGCTTAACCTAACCTAACCAAACTTATCGCAACTTTATCTAATCTAGCCTAACCCAGTCTAACTTAATCAAGCTTAACCAGGCTGCGACTTTACGCCAGCCATGGGTAGTGGGTGAGTAGGAAGTATGGCTTACGGCAGCATCATACTGTAATTTGAGGTTGTCTGTTCGTTGATGTCAGTCGTCTGTCATCGTCTGTCCCTCAGTCTGTCATCGAGCACCTCAAATTGTTTCGGTGTGACGACATGCCCTTTATTACATTCTTGCTAACTGCAGATTATTTCGAATTAGGAGAGTTTTTTCCTAGCTAGGAAGTCGTGACTGACTCCTTCACTACACCCAGTCAATCGTTAGATAAACAAATCGTCTGGAGGCAGCAAGAATAACCAGTACAGTACGTCATCTGATTCTAGGGGTTATATTCATAATTGCCGAATTTATATCACACTACTCAGCATCTGACACATTCTGTAAGGGAGTCGGTGGTGCATGGGTTAGCACATCCTGCTCGTAACTAGGAAAACCCAGGTTCGTTTCTAGATACGGTTAAACGCTTGGTATAAGGTTCTATCCTCCTTGTCCCAGTTCATTCATCAGTATAAGAAGAGATCTGGATGTAACAGCGACTGTTGGAGGAAGCGTTCCAGAAAAGAGACCAAAAAAATGTCTGCCTTAACCACCCACTAGCAGTAGATTGTCATTAATTCTAAGTCGTATTCTTCTCTTTTCCTTTCTCCGCCCACCCCTGCTCCAAAAAATTGCATTAGACTATTTTCATAGATTTTCACACTTATTACAGAAGTCAATAATTACCTTCAGACGAGCGAGGATAATTTGGGTCAACACAGATCAGAAGCCAAGTTTGCTAATGAACGACGGTATTACGTGCTGGTTTATATCAAAGCATTTCATTCATCGATTCATACAGCAAATAAGTTTAACGCCTTTAGCTCGAGAGCGTTTTTTCGTTGTATTATTGCTGCCGTCACACGATTCCAATAACTTAGGAGAGATTTTTCAAACTGGAGAGGTTAGATCTTCAATTATCCCTATACTACAAGAAGCGTCTCCAAAGCCGAATAATACCATCTGGGGATAGCAAGAATAAATCCATCCCAAAAAAAACACGCTGATAGACTGAAGAGGATCAATATTACTTGCGTGAAAAAAATTAGTAAAACTGATGGAAAGCCAAGGTCATACTTCATACCACAGCAGTTATCTTAAATGGTGGATTCTAAGTACAAAATTAATGAAGCTTCTATTCATCTTCGTCCCTTTATTCCCGTGATGTATTTTATATTTTACCCTTGCCAGCTTACGATTTTATGCAGTTCTGAAGAAATTTCTCGAACTGGAGAAGCTAAAATTAACAAAGTATTCGTTAAGTCCACTGACTAATACAGCTTCTTATTGCAAAAATAAATAACCAACATTGGGAGCCTTCAAAATGCTGCATCCAGAGATTTTAAACAATTGTTCAGGTTAACTTTTACCCGATGTACATGAAAATTAACTAATTTCTTCCTACCGACAAGTGCTGTACAATATCTGTGCAAGTTTTTTATCCTAATCGGTTCAGGCATTCGTTAGTTACGTCACACCTTGAACTTTGAACTTGGATGATGATCTTCGACCTTGAATTCGATCTGCACCAAAATCCAGTAGCTTCTTCTAAGGGCCACATACATCATATAACTCTGACCCCTCTAGACACACTGCCTTTGACCTAGACACACAGCCTTTGACCTGGACACACAACCTTTGACCTAGCCTCACATCCTTTGACCTAAACACACAACCTTTGACCTAAACACACAACCTTTGACTTAGACGCACAGCCCTTGACCTGGACACACAGCCTTTGACCTAGCCTCACATTCTTTGACCTAAACACATAACCTTTGACCTAGACACACAACCTTTGACCTGGTCTCAAATCCTTTGACCTAAACACATTACCTTTGACCTAGACACACAATCTTTGACCTAGACACACAGCCTTTGACCTAGACACACACCCTTTGACCTAAACACACAACCTTTGACCTAGACACACAAACTAATTTGAAAAAGACTCACAGATTTTGACCTAAACACATAACCTTTGACATAGGCACAACCTTTGACCTTTGTTTAATTTGCTCCGGAATCGAAGCTCTTCCTCTCACACTCAAACAGTGTATATGCTATTTTTTTTTATCTAATTCAAATCGGGAACTGATGGGATATATAATTAACAGATACATTCCTAGATCCAGTACATAAACAGAGAAATATACACACTGGGAAACTAAACTGGTCACAACAGCTACACCTTTTTCGTACCTTAATTAAAAGAGAGAGAGAGAGAAAGAGAGAGAATCCAGGACAGTCCATCTCATGATACCTGGTCACATAAATTTGAAAAGACAGGAGGTCATAAACAGGACTTCAGTGTGAGGATGACAGCGCCAGTGTTGACCAGCTGCAACCTGTACACGAGGGACAAATTTTATCGGTTTACTCTTACATTAGAAGTTATTGTGGAAATAGAAGGGGTTAGAGTGCGTTAATAGGGTGCTCTCCTTAGCTGAATGAAGTTGTCACGTAGCATCAGGGATACACTAAAAATAACCCTCCTGGATTGAAGGGTTTAGTATGGGAAGGAAGAAGAATGACATGGGAAGGCAAGAGAGAGAGAGAGAGAGAGAGAGAGAGAGAGGGAGCAAAGACAGGAAGTCAGGCGAAAAGAAATACTGGTAACGGGAGAGAGAGAGAGAGAGAGAGAGAGAGAGAGTATGGAGAGGAAGTCAAGCGAGAACAAAAACTTGGAGCTAGGAGAGAGAGAGAGAGAGAGAGAGAGAGAGAGAGAGCAAAGACAGGAATTCAGGCGAAATGAAATACTGGTAACTGGAGAGAGAGAGAGAGAGAGAGAGAGAGAGAGAGAGAGAGAGAGAGAGAGATTGTGGAGAGGAAGTCAAGTGAAAACAAAAACTTAGGGCTAGGAGAGAGAGAGAGAGAGAGAGAGGGAGGGGGGGGGGCAGTGTCAGATGGAACTGTGACCTAACTAAAACGGCACATTCATTTTAGGTGACGTGAAGTAATCCGGATATATATACAGCGGGTAAACAGCGAGCCGGGCTGGACATGCGGCCTGTGTCCTGGAGGAGCCATATGTCATAGCTGCTGTGTGTGGAGGGGGGGGAGGAGCGGCAGGATGGGAGGGAGGGAAGGAGGGGCAAGGTGGAAGGAAGAGGAAGGACAGTAGGGAGGGAGAGGAGAGGATGAGGAATGGAGAGGAAAAGAAAGGATGTGAGTGTTCTGTATGGAGGGACGGAAGGGAAGAGGTGGGGAAAGGAGGGGAAAAAGTTGAAAGTGGAGAGTCAGCCTGGTATAAGGGGACGCAGGGTTGGTAGGAGTTGAGCGTTACGTGAGAGGAGGGGAAGTGGAGAGAAGGGGAAGTGAGATAAGGCGGGGAGGGAAAGAGAAAGGAGGGGAAGTTGTGTAAGACGGGAGGTGAAGGAAGGGAAGAAACAGTTAAACACGGAGGAAGGGGAGGAGAGGAGAGGTGGAACATCAATGTGGAATAGAAACGGAAGGGACCCCGGGGTTTAACGTGACGGAACGGGAGGAAGGGGAAGGGAGGATATTGTTCAACACACAGGAAGGGGAGAGATGCAGGGGGTTCAACATAGACGAAGGGGAGAGGTGGAGGGGGTTCAATATAGAGGAAGGGAAGAGGTGGAAAGGGTTCAATAAAGAAGAAGGAAAGAACTGAAGGGGATTCAATATCGAGGAAGGGGAAAGGTGGACGAGGTTCAACATCGAGGATGGAGAGAGATGTAGGGGGTTCAGTATCAAGGAAGGGGAGAAGTGGAGGGAGTTCAAAATCGAGGAAGAAGAGAGGTGGAAGGGGTTCAATATCAAGGAAGGGGAAAGGTGGAGGGGATCCAATATCAAGGAAGGGGAGAGGTTGAGGGAGTTCAACATTGAGGAAGAGGAGAGGTCGAAAGGGTTCAACATCGAGGAAAGGAGGGGGAGGAGGGGGCTCAACATCGAGGTTGAAAGATGTGGTGGAGACTCAACATTGAGGAAGGGGGGGGGGGAGCTAAAAGGAAGAAGGAAGAAGGGAAAGATGGCTAGAGAGAAGAAGTGGGGACAACAGGGGGAGAGGAGAGGGGAGGGGAGGGGAGGGGAGAAGTGCAGTAACTCAACCCCCACGGTGCGGGAGTCAAGGGACCCTGTAAACAAGCACCTCACACCTTGCTATTGTAACGGAAGTAAACATTACAGAAACTTTTGATATTACTTGCAAAACAGTGGAATAGGGAAGATATGTTATTAAATGTGATATGTATTCCTTTTATATAGATATGAAGCAATTACAGCACTATTAACTCTACAACACATGGGCACTGTTTTCCTTCCTGTTTTTACCAGACTGTGATTTGATTAAACTATTATAATGTTAAAGAGGTTGATAGAAAACTTATCTAACATTTCGAGCTAAAATAAAAAGCATTTCTTCAGCTGAATAGAATCCTCTTTTGGTATCAAGAATGAATAATAAATTAACTACGTTACGAAAAACACAGCTTTCATTCCCTCCCTCGATTTTACCAGTGTAATTCTTACAATCCTTTAATTATGTGAGAGTGTGAGTGAGTACGTGTGTTTCTCAAGTGACACTGCCTTGCGAATAAAATATCAGTGAGACTCGTAGATGTCAAGGAAAGAGAAATATTGCAGCGACAACCCGTGGGCGGTGAGAGCAGGATGATGGTGGGGTGGGGCGGGAAGCGTCCTGGTCCCCAAAGGTTAGAAAATATTATGAGAAACGTATAGCTGACCCGAGGACCAGGATTTGTATTCTGTATTTTTCAGACTTCGGCTTCCACATTTTTTTTTCTACACAGTTTTGATTCTAAGTAACAAAGCGTGCTTAAATTCGAAACATTTTCTATTCTCCTCGCTTTTAGAAGGAGCCTGCTGTACTTGGTTATCTCTAATATTCCAGTGTAACTCAAGTTTAACTATTTTTAACTATTAACAATTTTAACTATTGCCAGTGTAACAATATTACAGACAATACAGGAAGCGCCGAGATTGCATGCTGTATATGCCTGACGAAAATTCACATTCAGATTAAAGGTTGCCAACATTCCCGACTGCTGGATAGCTTTCACAAGAAAAAAAAAAATAATACTCAGAAATGTTTGTTCCCATCTCTCCTTCCAAAAGTTGTTAAACTCTACGAGTCCACGTTTCCACATTTCAATATAAATTGATAGCCAGATAGACAGATATAGATAAAAAGTATACAGATGTGTGTGTGTGCGTGCGTGCGTGTGTGTGTGTGTGTGTGTGTGTGTGTATGTGTGTGTGTGTATGTGTGTGTGTGTGTGTGTGTGTGTGTGTGTGTGTGTGTGTGTGTGTGTGTGTGTGTGTGTGTGTGTGTGTGTGTGTCTGTCTGTCTGTCTGTCTGTCTGTCTGTCTGTCTGTCTGTCTGTGTGGTTTGGCCTTTGGCTCCACTGAATCCCTTTAAAATATAAAAGCAAAAAATGAAGAAGGCGTTTGGTGGTGTATGTCAAAGGAACAACTGTACCATATTTGATGTGAAATGAGGAAGAAATGAAGGAATATAACAAAACTGTATAATATTAAGAAGAAACACAGAAAGAATGAAGAAGAAAGAAGCAGAGCAAATACAGCAAGGTCCCCACTATAGTGTGCAGACCATAACTAAATCATAAGTTTGCTTTTAAATTCAGAATGCATATATTTATTTACCAAGAATTGAAGATAGTGCCTGCATAGTTTTAGGCCATTGAATTTAATCAAATAAAGAACACATAAAAAAAAAACATGTATACACGCATTAAGCATAGGTGACATTATAATTCTGCAATCAAAAGTACCTGGAGCTCCTTTTACATTAAATATGATTTTAAAGCCACTGAAGTCTACCGTTAGATATTCCATTCTAGTTGCTGCATTTATCCTGATGACAGAGGTGCACACCAGCCCCCAAAGTGATATACCTTTTATATACAAGAAATGTACACGAGTCACGGCTCAACCATTAAAATACTGGCATTTATATTTTACCGCCCAGTACTGTATTTAAGTGTACCACTACATATCGCGTTCAAAACCACATACCGCATTATTAAATGCTGAGCAAAAATTCTTTTGTCCGATTTAACTCCTTTAATAGGGTGACGCATTGTCTGAGTTTATTCTTGCGACCTCTAGACGATTGTACTCGTGTCGACTTAAGTCCAGAAAGTATCTCGCAGATTAAATAATATTGTCTAGATCTTTAAAGGTATACCATGTGTTATAATATATCTATATCTATATCTATATATCTATATCTATACACACACACACACACACACACACACACACACACACACACTCACACACACACACACACACACACACACACACACACACACACATATATATATATATATATATATATATATATATATATATATATATATATATTCTTCCGAGAAAATTTATGCGTGTAAGCAGAGAGAGAGAGAGAGAGAGAGAGAGAGAGATGAGCCTACGTAAATTAAAGCATTCATTGGCGAGTGTGAGGTGTTAGTAAGAGTGAGGGCAACGCTATATTTTAAATGAAGATTGATAGGAGCCTGCCTGGCCGCGCCCTCTCCACTCCGACACTACTAGCTTTAATCCAGACAGGGACATGTGAACGTCTGCCATAATACGCTGCAATACATTCTCCACAAACTTTATATATTTTTTTCTTGTTCAGTCTGAAATTTAGTCCCTTAAATTCAATGATATATGCTCCTTATACTACTTCTTTCTCTCCACAGACGATTGCTCCGGAGTGCCTTTTCGAACTAGAGAGGTTAAGTAGTGCATTCATTAATCTTCCCACCATCAGAAAGTTAATCTCTAAACAAAAATCATCTGCAGGTAGCATGAATGAAATGAACAGTTCATCATCGGAGGGAAGTGGTTAACCCAAACATGGAATAAGAGCTGCTGCCAGGATATATTGCACCACACTTCCCACATGATCATATATTTTCTTAATTCTTGTTGCACTCAACCTCAGCCCCACCCTTAGCCGCTAATAAGCGGTCAGGATAATGATGCTAATTTACTACGGTAATTAATTCTAAAGTATAAATCTTCGTGGATGCAAATTTCATTGCAGAGTGAAAGGATGACTATATTGTAAAATAATTATTAACTAGTTTATTTAAAACGGTCTCTCCTAAGCTTGATAAATCTATGTGAAGACAGCCAGACAAAAAAAAAAATACCGTTCTTTGACTGGAAAGGCAAAGGATATTATTTTTTACAATCCGGGAAGTTGAGGTGAAAGCACCATGGTCAAGCATTTAAGAATGACGAGGTTGAGTGACTTCTGGTACACATGGATTTAACTAATTCATAAAATGAACATTAAAAAGGTTAAGGTAATAATATGACATTTGGACTTGATGAATTTTGAAAAAGAAACAAATAAATAATGGGAGAAAAATTGCAGTGAAAATGTTTAAACAGATATGGCTTAAGAGGTGACAATATCATCTTGAAATCTTCTACTGAGTAAGGATGATGAGAGTTGTTAAGTACAGTGGGAAAGAGATAATTATTTGAGTTGTGGTTGATGTTGAAATGTGAGGTAGATTTGTTAGGTGCGTACCGTGAGAGTGGCGGTGCAGGTGGTGGTCAGTCTGGATCACCACTCACTACTCAGAACACCAGGCAGGACGAGGCAAATCACCAGCATCACAACAGTCTCTCAGTCTCCAGATAAGATGCACAGCACAACATGGCCTATAGTCCTAGAGGCAACATATCGCTATAATTTCACACGGATCACTGTTTTATCGAGTTATCATCGTAGCCGACACGGGGATGATGACGGCGATGTGTGGTGGGGTGCTGGTGGTGTGTGAGCGAGGCAGGAGGGGCTGGAGTGGTGAGTGCCTTGGGTCCTTCCGCCACGCCAGCACAAACCAACTGAGCCTGTGGGCCCGGCCGCCGCGTTAGTGTGTGTGCCTGGCTCCCCGACCGCCACACCACCACACCACGGCACGTGCGTCATGCCCACCGCGTGCTCTGCACATCTAACACATACTTCTCTTATATATACTGTATATATATATATATATATATATATATATATATATATATATATATATATATATATATATATATATATATAGGGGTACTTACAGTACATAGCTAGATGGATCTGTGTGTGTGTGTGTGTGTGTGTGTGTATTTTGTCTGGTGCTGGATTGGGGAGCCCATCATCCATTCATTCGATGTAGGCCTCCCTTAGATGATGCACTGGGTGACAATTCCAATGTTTTCTCGTTAGTCATGAGAACATTTACTACGCTGGGTGGTAACCATATAGAGAAACCTACGTGTTCCCCTTATGTCAGTTTGACTAAGTGGGTTGGAGAAGGGCTAGTGCCCTGCCCCGTAAAATAACAAACAAAAATTACAAAGATACAGCCTAGGATTAGGATGGACCTATAGCTGACAACCAAGGGCAGGACAAGGGACACACTAAGGATGACAACGTGAAATGTGCGAGGTCGGAATAATGAGATAAAAGAAAGGAATATTTTACAGGTGCTTGAGGGATGCATAAGTCAATAAATACAGACTGACAGAGGCCAGATGGAGATATGAGTGTTTGAAGGAGTGGGAATACGGACTGGGAATGTGTGATGGAATGGATGAGAAAGATAAGGCAAAGGAGGGTGTATGCATTGACGTATGTAAGAGATGAAAGGAAAGTATATGAGAGTATGGATCAGCTGGAAAGTGAGATTATAAGCATAGGCGATTGTTTGTGTGTATGTCCAACAGAGGAATGAACTGCCTGAGCGAATGAGTTCTTGGAGAATGTGGGATGTGGATGGTAAAGTTTCAGAGAAGTGGGAGTGTTTTTGATTGGCGACATGAATGGAAAACCGGGGAATGTTAGGGTATATGGAGCTATTTGTCAGTGGTGTGTACCCATTGAAGTGGATATGAATGGTAGCGCTGTGATAGACATTCATGCAGAGAAGGGCTTGGCAGTAGCCTGACATGTCTTTAGGAACAAAACGATCTTCAAGTATACACGGTGAGTGATGAGGAGGACGGATAGTAAGTTGGATGAACGTACGGCAGTGCTTGATTATGAGTGTGTGGATGATTGAATGAGATATACATCGAACATGAGTGCATAGAAGTTGAGAGAGTGCTTTATCTGATAAATGTGTGGTAATGTCTAAGACAGAGGTGCAAAAGTGATGAGTGAACAGGGCAGAGAAAGATAGGAAAAAGCAATTCTTCCAAAAAGAGTAGAAAGGTTGCAAGAGGAAAAAAGTGGAGTACAAGAGAGGAGTGGAGGAGCGACTGGGTATATGTAATTTGGAGCTGAAGAGGTGGAAACCATGTGTTAAATATTCACAGAAGAAACCTGTGCAGCATGTGAGAGAGTGTGTGGGGTAAAAAGAAGACATTTGGGAGGGTGAAAGGAACAGCACAGTGGAATGAAGAGGTGAAACGAGTTGTGGTGCAGAAAAAGAAATCATATGGTGGCTGGATGGGAAGCGGAGGACTGGGAGATGCGGAAAGACGGAAATGAAAGTTGTATATAGAGGAGAGAGGTGAAAGGCCTAATAGATAGAGTAAAAAAGGGTAGGTGAGGTGTTTGGAAGAATATTTGAGAGCTTATTGGAGGAAACGTTGAAAAGCATTTTGGGGGGAGGTCTAAAAAGGGAAGTAGGAGAGGGATGGACGATAAAGACGGCAGAATGTTGGTGGTGAAAGGAGAGAAAGGACAGTTTACGGAACTGCTGCATGTAGAGAGCGAAAGTAGTGCAAATATACTATAAGTGGTTGGGGAATGGCTGGGTTAAGAAGAGAGACAAGAAGGGGAGAAGAGATTAGTAGGATGGAAGTACCTGAAACAGAAAGTCAAAATGGAGAAAGCTCAGCGAATTCAAGGAATAAGTTGCGAAACGTTGAAATACAGTTGAGAGATGGTGATAGAAAGAATACGGAAGATGTGCAGACTGGCCTGGGAAATAGTAGGGCCCCCAAGGGGCCCCCAAGAATTGGGAGTGTCGTAATGGCACCTGGTGGTTTAGTGGGTAATTAAGGTGCACCAATCGGATTGAGCCTCTGTAGGTTTATATCCAAGGAGTGGTTGCGGTTTATTGTTAAAGTAATGCCACTCTTGGATGAGTGAGGCTGGTCAGTCTCATCTTAAATGTCAGGACCAACCTGCCTAGCCCCGGGCTCCTATGCTCCTCTTGGGGCAACACAGGATTAGATGATGGATGGATGGATGGTAAAACAGTTCCTCTATGGAAAGAAAAATAGGAAAGAGAAGCGTGAGGCAATCGTGAGGGTATTTGTCTTCTCAGTGCAACAGGAAAAATATTTGTATGATACTTGACAATCAAGTTAGCGAAACATTCGGGGAATTAGCGGAAAAACAAGGAAATTTAGGAAGGGAAGAGGTTGCGTATATCGTTCTAAAGTGTTTAATGGACAAGTATATGAAGAAAGGGAAGAAGTTGTATGCTGCCTTCACTGATTTGGAGAAAGCATATGACAGAGTAGATAGACAAGGATTGTGGAAAGTCTCAAAAACATATGGAGTAGCTATAGTGCGTGTAGAGAGTGTGCTAGGTGAGTTCTCTGATCTGGGTGTTGGATTGAAACAGGGATGTATCATGTCTCCGTGGCTATATGGATAGAGTTGTAAAAGAGATACAATGTAGGGCGGTGAATTTTGCAGTGTCCCTGATGAGAGAGCACAGAGTTTGGGAACTTCCTTTGCTGTTACTTGCTGATGATACTAGGATGAATGTGAGTTGCAAGGCATGATGAATGAGTTTGTGAGTGTATGTAAGAAGCAATCTAAAAGCGAATATAGCCAAAAGTAAAGTTCTGGTCATTGAGAGAAATGAAATTAGAGATTGCACAGTGAGGTTGAATAGCAGGAGAAGAATGTCAGTGCATTCAAGTATTTAGGCAGCGCAATAATCTAGGTTGGAAGCTTAGAGGATAACTATCATTATCGATCCTTCTCCTGCTACACTGCATCGGTATCAATCCCCAGTCCATCTGTGTTTCTCTGAGGGCCTATGCACGTATGGACAAATCTTCTCACATCGACCTATTTTCTTCCTTGGGCAGGTTTTTCCCCCTGGGCCTATTTTTCCCAATGGACCTACCTTCCCCTTTGACCTATACTCCATAGATCTGTTTTCTCCATGGTCATGATATTGCTGAAGGAAATGTTTTCTATGTGGACCTGTTTTTCCCGTTGATCTATTCTTCCAAATTCTCTGTGGATCCATTTCTTTCATGGACCTAAACCCACGGAACAATTTTTTACGATGGCCCTACATTTTTCCCAATTACTTATTCCCCTTCCTAGGACTTATTTTCCACTTCCTGTTTTCCCCATGGACCAGTTTTCTCCCCAAAGGGAAACAATAGGTCTGCACTTGGATCTGTGTTCTATAAGCCTATTTCCTCCCGGAGCTATTTTACCTGATGAACTCCTTTCCTAATTGTGTCGATTTCCCCTGGGACATATTCCGTGTGGACCTATTTTTTCCACATGGACCAATATTCCCACATGGCCCTATTCCTACTATGGACCTATTCACCCCATGGACCCAATTCCAAGTTCCTATTCTCCCAGTGCCCACCCTCCCACCTGATCCGCTCACATTCCCACCCTACCTGCTCGCCTACCCAACCTACCCAGTTTCCTGTCCACCCACCCACACGCACCTAACCCCATTCCCTGCCCACCCACCCACACCCACCTCACCCCAATATCTGACTGCCCACTTACACCCATCCCACTCGCCCTTCCGCCACACACCGCCCCACCCACCCACCCCATAAACTCCAATTACTCTGCCAACCCCACCCTCCCCATTCATACTGCCCCACCAACCACAGACCAACTTAGCCACTCGAGCACCATACTTCACCAGATGAATTACAAGTTTACACACACACACACACACACACACACACACACACACACACACACAGCTGCTTTCATTGTATAGAGGTGCATGAAAGAGGAGAGCAAGGAAGAAAGACTGTTGATACACTGAAAGCAGTGAAAAGGAATAGGGAACCGAGTAAGGAAATAAAAAAATTGTTGCTCGACTGTTATTGTGATCCCCACTCCATCGTATGGAAGTGAAACTTCGACCCTGTTGGAAGGACACAAGTCGAGAGTGAGAGCAGTGGGAATGAGCAGAGAGGAGCGTGTGGAGTTAGAGAGAAAGAGACAAATGAGAAAGTGAAGGAAGGTTGTGATGTTAATGTGAATATGATTGAAAACGTTGAAAGAACTGCTCTCGGATGGTTGGTCACTTGGAGAGGATGGAGAATGAAACTGATTAGAAGAGTGCATATGACTGAGACTGAGGGGGAGAGGGGAAGCGGGAGACAGAGGATGAGATGGACGGATGGAGTTGAGAGAGATATGGGAGTGAGGGTGTGAGCTGGGGGAAAGGTAGCCATATGGCAAAGGACAGGATGACTTGGAGGCGATTTATTTGTGGCCACTTCTTACGGGATAAAGATGTCTGGCTATAAATAAATGGATAGAACGAGATTAAAAGACTTTATATAAATATATATATATATATATATATATATATATATATATATATATATATATATATATATATATATATGTAGGTGGGGGCGCTCACCATCCACCCATTCGATGTAGTGCTGCTCTCGGGTGTCTACCCTTTCCTCTCCTCCATCCTTCTTTCCTTCCATCCTCTTCTGTCTTCCTTTCGTTCATTCTTTCCTTGTCCTTTTGCCTATGGGCAACTTTACACTCCTTCTTCTGTCTTTCGTTCCTTCATTCTTTTCTCTCCCTTCTGCCTGTGGGTGACTCTACACTGAGTGACAAGCTAAATGGTTTCCTGTACACCAGGAAACAATTAACTACGCTGGGTGGTAAATATATAACCAAATTTTGGCACCTGGTGGTTTAGTGGGTAATTATTGCGCTCCAATCGGATTGAGCCGGTGAAGGTTTATATCCAAGGGGTGGTTGGGGTTGATTGCTCATGTAATGCCACTCAGGGATGAGTGAGGCTGGTCACTCTCATCTAAAATGTCAGGACCAACTGCATAGCCCCGGGCTCCTATGCTTCTCATGGGGCATTGTAGGATTGGATGATATATATATATATATATATATATATATATATATATATATATATATATATATATATATATATATATATATATATATATATATATATATATATATATATATATATATATCACGGGGGGATGTGGATTTATGAATTAAAAATGCTGCTATTGCTTGAAAATAGAGACAAGGGACTGACTTGTGAAAATCAAGCAGTAACTTTTACTTTATGCCGACTTACTTCGCCGATTCTCTAAAGACGAGAATTTATAAACTTTCTCAACAGTACACAGCAGAGACTAATTACTCACGTGTGCTGTTTGTTAGTACTGTTAGCCTCTTGAGAAAGTGACCCCACCCCTGACAATCAATAACTAATGTTAATAATTATAAACAGGTTCTTGCCAGTGCATTGACTCCTGGCTGGCACAATGGATTTAAGCTTGATACAAAAGAACTGGCCTGAGTACCAATTATGAATAATCTAAAGCGTTTGTGCAAACTAGGAGTGGCAACTAGAATAAGCTTAATGTGGAGAAATAAAACATGAGTTTAATTACATTAAGCTCAAAGCAAAGAACTGTAAATTTATTTATTACAATGAAATAAATTTACGTTATATGAATCTCTAAAATGAATTCAAAATAACAAGGAGAATACACTCACTCACTCAATCAAAAGCTAAACACACTTAAGTCTAGAAAAACGAACTGAAATACTGGGCAGTGGAGGGGAGCCGAACAAGTAGTCTGGGCGCCTGTGATGAACATCTAAACACTGCTCTTCACTAAGCCTGCTTCGCCAATTCACCGTCTAGGTGGAGATTCAGGAACTCGCTGTACAATAAAGACGCTATTCACGCGGGGCACAAACGGTCCAATTCTTGCGACGACTCAAAGCTGACTAAATTCAAACTATGAAAGAGGGTGAGAGATGGCAGTGTTCGCCGGAAGTAGGGTGTGGCCTAAGTTAACAGTCAACGAGAGACGGTGAACGATATACGCTCACAATAAATCACTCAGTGACTGCACTAATGTCGTGCATAAGAATGATCACTTGTGAAACAGTGAAAAATGTTCTGAAAACCATCCCGATTGAGTGAATACGAGGACGGTTGAACTAAGTGATGCGCAGTGGGAATTCCACTAGAATTCGTGGTTTGCTCACTGAAGTACAATGTCACAAATTTATAAATACGCTCACGCGAATTTGTGACATTTCGCCCTATCAAAATCAAATTTTTCTTCAGAAAATTTTTCAATACACATACATATAAATCCTAACTCAGTCCCACAAGATTCACACTGTGGTGTGTGCGTTATCCTGCTACAGCAGAAAATCACAGTCGCCCATGAGCGAAAAAACTTCGTATTTACGTTAATAGAAGCAAGCTTGAGGAAAAAACTCCCTGACGACGGTGAAAAATCCTGTACTCAGGTCATACTGAGCAAAAAGTTCGCTACATTTACTTTAACAACTAATTGTTATGTAGCGTGATGTATGTAATACACGGTGTAGGTGTGACAGTTGTGGTGTAACTGTACCTACGTGTAAAATTATATAATACAGATCAATAGTAAATAGAGATGACGAGGCAGAAGAGTAGAGGCGGCAGCATGCGGCAGAGACGATCAGCTGATCTGCACGACAAAATTGCTACACCCACCAGCTGCACCTGCGAAAGCAATCAAGGTGGAGCATCAAAAGTGTCAGTGCGACAAACAATTTTTATTAAATTACAATTTCTCTCTGCGTAGCAGTCAGTATATATGCTACAAAGAGTAGACTATTATTTTGTTAATGGATACATTATTAACCAGGAAATGTAGTCCTTGGATTGCTCAAATCTCTTAGGACCCCTGTAGTTTACTGGTTAAACCTACATTATTAACTAGGAAACGTGCTAGTCCTTGAATTGCCCAAATCTCTCAGAACGGGCAGTTTACTGGTTAAACCTACATTATTAACCAGGAAACGTGCTAGTCCTTGGATTGCTCAGATCTCTCAGAACGGGCAGTTTACTGGTTAACCTAACACTACACTTACGATTAATAACGGCAAGCTGAGAATCCCTACGCAGTCTCGGGCAGGTCACATTTTAACACCCACCATGGGTGTGAACACCCATGTGGATAATGTGCATTCTCCAGGAATCCTCAGAGAGGCCCACAGCTCGAGACACCACAAGGTAATTCAAACACAGCCTCGGATCGTCCTTACGGCGGTCTCGAACTTCCCTTTTAACATACAGTATACATGTATGTACAAGCCCTGGACATAATGTGTCCTGTGTGCGAGACATCAGGTCTGCACCCACATTACCACTGCCCTGTCTCTCAACTGACTCTGAGATTATGGGTGTGGATGTCACCAAGTATTTCCATATGTGTGAAAAGGTGGCAGGTCGTCTCTCGTGGCCACAAGACTCTTGGACAGTACTGCTGCAGAGTGTTTTGAAAGGAAAGGCTCAAGAGGCTTATATTTCTCTATATGTTGATCAAAGTGCTAACTATGATTGTTTAAAAGATGCCATTCTCAAAGCATATGAACTAGTGCCAGAGGCATATAGGCATTAATTTAGATCCACCTTTAAACAGAGAGATCAGACTCATGTGGAATATACTAGAGTACTCACAGACTTATTTGATCAATGGTTGCATTCTAAGAAAGTTCATGATTTCTGTAAACTTAAAGAATTCATGGTCTTTGAGAACTTCACTGGTAAGATAGATAGGGATGTGTCTACATACCTAGTGGAGAAAGATTTAGATACCCTAGCTGAGGCTGCTGTTGTAGCAGATAACTATAGTATGATTCATAAGCATGAACCTAAGCCTCAGTTATTTCTTAAGGGTAGGAGAGTAAACCAACCAGTTTTTGTGAACCCTTCTTCTGGTAAAGGCAAGTTAATGTCAAGTGACACTAATGGGAACACTGCAACCCCAGAGCATGTTAGTTCTACGAAAGTAAGTGAGGACAGTGTTGCCAGATGGTCAAGAAAAATTGTCAGGTTTTCCCAGTATTGCCAGAAAACGGGGCGCTTGGAGGATTGGTGCTGGAAAAAAAAAAGGGAAAAATCCCTTGGTAAAACCTGTTTCTTTTGTAAACTCTTGGGGATCTTTTGACACCAACAGAGAGCAGCCACCCACAGATATTGTTAGCGGTAGTCAAACACAACCCAAGCAGGTGCATATTGTTGATAAGGCCAGAGTGGAGCCATCAGTGGTGAATAGACAGACTCCTGTAGAGCCATTGTTTGACACTAGTAAGACTGGAGCAGTGCAGCTGTCAGGTTCAGGTGAGAGTGGTATTAAGACTTCATCAGAGTGTCCTCCCCCAAGTAGTACTCAAAGTAACTCCTTCCCAGGTCATTTATTTGCTAACTTTATTTTTAAGGGTTAGTTTCAGTTGATGGAAAAGGTGGTAAGGCAGTCACTATCCTTAGAGACACAGGACCTTCTCAGTCACTAATGTTGAAGGGGATTGTTGATGTAGCTGACCCTAATGAATGTGTCTTGCTACAGGGTATAGCTGACTTTGCATCTTTTCCCCTAGTTGAAGTGAAGCTCCAGTCAGAGTTAGTTACTGGCTCAGTGCATGTGGGTGTTGTTGACCAGCTTCCTGTACAAGGGGTCACTTTCTTTTTGGGTAATGACCTGGCGGGAGGACAGGTGAGTGCTGTTCCCTGCATGCCAAAAACTCCCCTGAGTGAGGATAGGACTAAAGAGGTGGAAGCTACATGTCCTAATTTGTTTCCCGCATGTGCTGTAACTAGAGCTATGACAGCAAAAGCCAGCCATGAGAATGTTGACTGTAATGGCACTGGCAATGCCAATGATGATATATGGCTTCGTGATACCTTTTTTGCCCAGTTAAATGACTCAGAGGTTGATGATTCTCCCCAGACTGATGCAAGTGCAAAGTTAGCTGATATGCAAAGATCTGATCCAGAGATTGCCACTTTAATTGACTCAGCAGTTAGGGAAAATGAATGTTAGTCTGAACTGACAGAGTGTTATTATTTAAGGCCAAATAACGTGTTAATGAGAAGATGGAGACCTCCTAGTGTTGGTCATGATAACAAGTGGGAGACTGTAGATCAGGTGGTGGTTCCAAGACACTATAGGCAAAAAATTATGTCCATTGCTCATGACTCTTCTTTAGCAGGTCACTTAGGGGTGAGGAAGACTCTCTCCCACATCTGGCAGCATTTTTACTGGCCTGGAATCCGTCGAGATGTCTCCAGGTTCTGTAGGTCATGTCACACCTGTCAGCTAGTCAGTAAGAGCAAAAAGCCCATCCCTGCGGCTCCTTTGATTCCTCTACCTGTGTTTGAGGCCCTATTCATTAGAGTCCTTGTGGACATTGTTGGCCCTTTGCCTAAGACCTCTTCAGGCCACCAGTACATCCTCATAATGTTAGACATGGCCACTAGATATCCTGAAGCCATTCCCTTGAGAAATATATCAGTTAACTTGGTTGTAAAGGAGATGCTAACCTTCTTTACCCGTTTTAGTCTCCCTAAAGAAGTGCAATGGGATCAAGGCAGTAATTTTAATTACAACCTGTTCAGACAAACCCTTAAGGGGTTAGGAATCTCACAGATCACTTCCTCAGCATATCATCCTCAGAGTCAAGGTGCATTAGAGAGGTATTACCAAACTTTGAAGAGTATGCTCAGAACACTATGTGTTGATGAATAGGAATGGGACAAGTGTTTGGCTTTCCAACTTTTGCAACCCGAAAGGCACCGAGCGAGTCCTTGGGCTGCTCCCCAGTTCAGTTAATCTTTGGCCATGAAGTAAGAGGTCCTCTTAAACTCCTCAAAGAACAATGGGTCAAGGATGATGACCAAATTAACTTGCTAGACTATTGTGTCAAAATTTAAAGAAAGACTGGCCTATAGTATGGAAGTAGCCAGGGCACACTTGGCGTCCTCTCAGAAGATGAAGTGGTGGTATGACCACTCTAAGAAAGTTAGACATAGAGTGTTTCACCCAGGCGATCAAGTTCTTGTCTTGCTTCCCATTCATGGTCAGCCTCTGCAGGCAAGTTTTGCAGGCCCTTATTTAGTGGAAAAGAGGGTAGGTGAAGTAACTTATGTCATTTTAACCCCAGACCGGAGGAATGAACGAAGATTGTGCCATATAAATATGTTGAAGGAGTACCACAGGCGAGACGTGGACCCCCTTAGTGCTGCATGCGTGGTGTCAGCTGTTGAGTTTGCGGACCCCCCTAGTGCAGCATGCGTGGTGTCGGCTGTCGAGTTGATGGAGGACGAGGGCTGCCCTTTGACTTTGGACCAGATGACCAGTTGGAGAGAAAACCAGGAAGCTTGGAGTGCACTAACTGATAAACTCTCCCACTTAACTGCAGAGCAGTGTGCTGAGCTTGTTGCCCTTCTCAGTAAGTTCCCTGATGTCTTCCGGGACACCCCATGACAGACGGAAGTGGCACAGCACGATGTGGAAGTTGGAGATGCCAGCCCTGTAGAGCAGTTCCCCTACCGGGCTAGTCCTCAGAGGCAAACCATCATTCAAGAGGAGCTGAACTACATGTTGCAGCAGAGGTTAATCGAGTCCTGTCAAAGTGAGTGGTGCTCCCCGGTCATAGTGGTTCCCAAACCCGATGGGCCACATCGCTTTTGTATTGATTATCGTAAAGTCAACTCCCTTACCAAGACTGATACTTACCCACTTCCTAGAGTAGATGATTGTGTGGATGCGATAAGCAGTGCTAAGTTTATCACAAATTTAGATTTAATGAAGGGATATTGGCAAGTCCCACTCACAGAAAGGGCCCAACAAATTTCCTGTTTTGTGGTGGGTGGCAGGACTTATAAATGTAAGGGCATGCCCTATGGTATGAAAAATGCTCCTGCCACCTTCCAAAGGCTGATGAATGATCTCACCAAGGATGTTGAGAACTGTGTTACTTATGACGATGTTGTTATGTTTAGCAACACCTGGGAACAACACTTGAGCCAACTAGATGCCTTGCTTCAGAGACTGTCCTCTGCTAATTTAATGCTTAATTTAGCTAAATGTGAATTTGTGAGGGCTTGAGTTCAGTACCTAGGTTATGTGGTCGGTTTAGTCTAAGTGAGCCCACCTGATGTTAAAGTTCAGGCCATAGTCAATTCCCCCCAACCCAAAAATAAGAGAGAGTTGCAACGATTCTTGGTGTATTGTAGGGTACTACAGACGTTTTGTCCTGAACTTCTCTGATCTTGTAGCGCCCCTCACTGATTTGTTAAGAAAAGGAGTCAAGTATGAGTGGAAGCCAGAATGTGAGGAGACCTATTCTAAAGTCAAAGCCATCCTGTCAGGTCACCCAGGGCTTCAAGCTCCCAATTTTGATAAACCCTTTAAATTAGCTGTTGATGCCAGTGGCCTAGGGGCCTGCGCAGTTTTGCTTCAGGATAATGATGAAGGCTTTGAGATGCCTGTGTGCTAATTTAGCAAAAAGTTCAATAAGGCCCAGAGAAATTACTCAGCTATTGAGAAAGAACTCCTTGCACTCATACTTGCCCTTCAACACTTCTCTGTACATGTTGGTCCAGGGTCAGATGATGTTGTAGTATACACTGATAACCACTGTCTGAAATTTTTGTCCCGATTTAAGGACAAAAATCTTAGATTGACCCGCTGGGCCCTATTCTTGCAAGCATACTCCCTTGATGTAAGACATGTAAAACGTGTTAGTAATGTTTTAGCAGATTACCTGTCCAGAACTTGATTGTACATTATCCAGAAATTTTCCCTTGGGAAATTTCTTCTCTCAGGATGGGAAGTGTCACTGGCGTAGTTACCCCAGTAGCGACTGGGTGAAATAGAAGATAAGGTGATAATGAAGGGAGAGAGAAGTGAGCCATTAAGAACATAAATCTTTTTTCTTATCAGTTTTGCTGCCTGTAAAGGGTGACCCTGGTCCCCAGCTGTGATTAACCAGCGGTCAATTTTTGCCTTCTCAGCTGATAACACACCAGATGTTTTCCTCACAAATTATGCAGAAAGGTCCTCTTGTCCTTGAACTGTGGGTGTGACGTAATGTGGGAGGAGCAAAGTAGGGATGTTTGCCAATTAGAAGCCTAAATGGCGCTTTCTTCACGTTCTTGATGGCACGCAATTGGTTCTGTGTGGAGTGTATGAGGCACTCATTTGTAGCAGGTGCCTCTATTGTTTCTGTATGGACAGAGATTATTTTTAAGACAGCCTAGTGGTATATTAGCTGAGAAAGGTGGAGTAAGTCTCCTTTATAAGCTCCAGGAAAATGTGAAGAGACACATTTTGTCTCTTTTTGTACACACATCTCTGTACACATTTTTGTCTCATTTTGTACACACATCCCTGTACCCATTTGTCATTTGTACCTATTTGTACACATTTACTGTCACTTTAAACTTTTGTCACATTGTGTTGCACTTTTCCCCAACACTACTCAGTACGTGACTTTTATTACAAAACACACTGTTTGTGTACCATTTCCCATTTTTGGTTCACTCCTCCATTTACACTAGTGTGTGATTTATATCTGGATTTAACCTTCGAAGTCTCCACGTTTCCTCGAGCTTTGTGAGTACTTAGCTTCCACTGAGTGTATTCTGGTTAGGTAAGAAACAACTTGTTCTATATTTGTATCCTGAGGCCTATATGAATCCTCCCTTTTGTAAAACGAACCCTGGTTTCTTCTTTGGCTGTGTATGTTATAGTGTACAGTAAAGTTAAGTTAGTTTTCTTGCAAACTTTATCTTATCCCTTTTGGTGCTTAATTAAGGGTTAAGAGTGCACCGTAATATACACCCCCATAACAATTTTGATACTGCACAATATACACAATATATATATGTATATGTGATATATATATATATATATATATCACAGTATGGAACAGGATTGAAGCCGGCGATAAATGGTAAGGGATGAAATATTTCAAATCTGTTATCCATTTTACAGACATAATATAAATTCAGACAGTATTGATAGTGTCTAGACAATGTGTAAAATACCGCCAAACTTCAATAGCTAAAACTACCCATCTATATATTACCAAACCTAACCTAAATTAAGCTAACTTACTCGACTGCAAAGGTAATTTAACCATTTCAACCAGAGGGGCACTCAGTGGAGCGCATCTTCCCGACAAGGGCAAACTTAACTTCCAAACCACTTTTCATAATGAGGTAGGTGTCCTCACTAATGATTAGGGTTTCACAAATAGTGTTTTCCGGATCAGAATCTGTAATACGATCTGGATCGGTCCCAAAACTTAATCGATTGTTCCCTAGGACAGGGGCTATTTACCCACCAATTTTGGTCCAAATGTCTCTTTTAGCTTTCGAATAATTCTGCTAACAGATAAACTATCAAACATCAGTCCCAAAAGTTAATCGATTGTTTCCTGGGACATGGGCTATCTACCCACTAAATTTGGTCTAAAGCTCTCCTATAATTTGTGAGTAATCCTGCTAACAAACAAACAAACAAACAGGGGTGAAAACATACTCTCCTTGTCGGAGAGAATTATATTATATTATCCATTGTATGAGTATCAGGATCATATAAAATGGCTGACTATACAAGTTGCCTTTGATATACACAGGTGACGTTGTGCAACTTGCTAACAGTGACAGGGATCTTTGCCGAGTGATTTAGAGTTTTATGGATGTCAGTGAGCGGCGAGGTATGAAAGTAAATACGCTATAGCTATGAGTCTGATGGTGTCCTAGAGACAATGGGTTATTCACAGTGGTGTACTGGTGAATGGAGAAACTTTCATTAGTTGGTTATCATTTGTGCCTGTGAGAAGTTACGGAAAAGAGAAATATACTGTATGTTGGTTGCTTAGTCTGCACAAGATAAGTAATACATAGATTCACTGACATGACTAGAAAGCAATCAAAGAGCGCATACCTCAACCATTGCCATTGCCATTAAAAAGGATCCGGATCCGAACCCGTGGATATAGGTCCGGATCCGGGTTCACTCCAAAATTTAATCAATTCTTTTTTGGTCCATGGCCTACCTTTCCACAAAATTTCATTGAAATTCATAGAGAACTTTTGGAGATATTGTGCGGGATACTCCAGATCCGGATCCGGATCCGCCCCAAAATTTAAACGTTGCTTCCTAGGTCTCTGGCCCACCCTTCCACAAAGTGTCATCAAAATCCGTTAGTAACTTTTCAAATAATCCTGCTAACAGGCAGACAGAAAAAACAACCAACGCTGGGTAAAACATAACCTCCTTGGCGGAGGTAATGGACAAGGAGGTCAATAATGATCGGAGAAGAGAGGAATATACCTAGATGCAATGGTTAGGTGGGGAACAAATATAAATAAGATGCTACTAAGGGTATATCGACATGAGAATAACCTTGGGAATGTGAGAATATTCGGAAAACCAAGAGGATGGATGAATATGACAAATGTGTGTGTAAGGAAACGGGATATGGATTTTCAGAAAGCAAAGGAACTGTGAGAGAAGTGGATGCATTAAGGTTATCTGGAGATGCACGGGACGAGCTTTGCGCTCTTTATATATATATATATATATATATATATATATATATATATATATATATATATACTGTATATATATATATATATATATATATATATAGATAGATAGATAGATAGATAGATAGATAGATAGATAGATAGATACATAGATAGATAGATTGACTGATTGACAGATAGATATAGATATAGATATAGTTTGGCTGCCGAAGGAATACTATATCCTACGACCGTTTTATAATGGCATCATCAGAGATATAAGAAAAGCTTAGATGATTGTCTGTTAGATGGATCTACTAATTTTAAAGGACTGAACGATATGTAAAGGGATGGGTAGTCCATTTCACTGGGCACTCTGTTGCTAAGTCTCCTACTGTTATCTTTCCTGATCTTGCCTCTGTACGAATATCTTACCCATCTCAATAATTTATGTCATGTTATCCTGTAGCTCTAAAACAAACAATACATCTAGCAAGCCTCTACCTTTCCCTTCCAACTCCCTAGTCTCTCTGCCTCATGGAAAACCGTTCATGCTATAAATGTTTTCAGTTGTGCAGCTTTTAATTCGAATAATAAATTGTTGTTTAGTAGAGGGCACCCACCGTCCACTCGCACAGTGTAGTGCTAGCTTTAAGTGAATCTGCACTAAGTGAACAAGTCAAATGGATTCTTGTAGCCCAGAGAACAATTACTACTGTGAGTCGTAATCAGTTGCGCTCCTTGTGGTCTAGTGGGCCAAAGCGCTTTACTACGGAAGGTTACCAATTATCGCCAACCAGTCACTTGACGTATAGAAGATTCATATGTCAGCGGGTGTACATTTAACTTTGCCTTGTGACCTTGGTCTTCTACCGATTGTTCTCAAAACTGAACTACCCTATGCTCCCCTGATCCTTGACCCTTCTACCAACTTTGCTCCACATCGGGTTAAAGCTGTCTGAGTTGACTTTACCCTGTAACCTACACCTTTGCCTTATTCTAGAAAAAGTTCTCTTTATCCTTAGCTGACTCCCAACCTTTCAGCCAGGTGTACTCCAAGTCTGAATTGTTGGAGTCACAGGGTGGAACATTTGACTTTACTCAGTGATCTTGACCTTCCACGGATTGTTCTAAAAATCGAAGAATTTTATCCCTGCCTTAACCTCAACCCATCTAATATGTTGCTCTAAGTCGGATCAGAAGCCTTTAAGTTAACCTTGCCATATACTTGACCTTCGACCTTATCCTGTGACCTTAAGCTTTGACTGTTCTCGGAACTGAATCCCCTCATCCATGCCAAACACTGAATCCTTCCACTAACCTTGGGCTAAATCTAATTAAAACGGCTTAAGGTGACCTTGCCACATGACTGATTCATCATACACTGATCTTGAAAATAATAAATCTGTCCCTTGGTAAATCGTCAAATATTCCAGCAAGTTTGATCCCAATCAGATTTGAAACTATTTTAATTATTTTGATCTCACACACACACACACACACACACACACACACACACACACACACACACACACACACACACACACACACACACAAACACACACACACACATACACACACACACACACACACACACACACACACACACACACACACACACACACACACACACACACACACACACACACACACACACACACACACACGAGCACGCCATACACCGAACAAAAACAATACTCTGCTTGCTCTTTCAGTGGCCGCGAATGTAAAAATACATTATCGGATTAAAGGGATTAAAAATGCCTGAAACTTTTATCATCGAACCTTTCAGCTTTACAGAACATAATTATAGACTCTGCGCATGAAGCTTCGAAGCATCTCTTTCTTTTTATTTATTTTTTATATTATTTCTTTTTGTATATTATTTCTTTTTATTACATAGACAATTTGCATCAGCCACATACACGAGAATATGAAGGTGTAATATGGAAAATAAATCGCTGAGAAAACAGTGAACTTGGGAAATCTCCAAAGTCAGGCAGGAAATGAGCTCCTATCTGAAATACCTTGACGTTACTCTTCCTCACGTTTACCCTCACGTTTTAGATCTCACACACTTCCTGATTCATTATAGCTTGCTTTTTCTAACCCGATGAAGATCTCTAACCTCTTTCAGCTCAGCTGATGGTCAGATGTAGTCAAAGTGGAGAACTGATATGACTAGTAACCAAGGAGACTCATTTCTACCTCTTAAGTTGTGAAAATGGTCCAGACCCGTCAATATGAAAGGAAACAGGCTGTGCACGACCTCCGTAGCTCTCATTTCTCATTCCAAGTAGCAAAGTTTCATCTGCAAGAGAAGAAAAATTAATCTCTTCCACACTATGAAATTGTTTTGTTATATTCTTGCTACTACCAGACGATATTAAGCAACTTTGGGAAGACGTCTTGTAATGGAGGGGTTAATTGAGGCTATTATCTTACCTGCTTTGATTCGATAGATGTCCTCTATGGTAGTTAAAACCGCCTGGAAGTAGAAAGTATAAAATAAAAAGAGGTATAATCTAATCTTGTGGGGTTATTCTCATTTTGGTTCCTCCAGAAAGAAGCTATCTCTCCCTCAGCATCCTTGACCTTATAAACCTCTTCGCATCATTAACGAATTCACTTCAATGAGCCTACAAGCAAAGTGTTTGTTTTTATAAAAACCCTCTAATACTTAATGAAGGCTTGTATCTAACCAACACATTTCTGAAAGCTTCTCCTAAATGAAATAAAATTATCTGAAAATGGCAAGATGAAAAAACTGATACGTCCTGAAAGTGCATAGCTTAGCTCCCAAAGACAAATCAAACATCTCTCTTCCTAACCAGTAGTCTAATCGAATTCCGTACAAGCTTTCCATGCTTAACACTTTCTCTTTAACATGTATGCTTTGTGGCACCATTAGCAGAAGAGTATCTACGGTATGTTCTCTCTCTCTCTCTCTCTCTCTCTCTCTCTCTCTCTCTGTTTTCCACTCCCCCATCTGAGATGCAAGCAAAACCTCTGTATCGCGTAATAATAGTATTTTTACCCCTTTACATACACTTCTTCCACAAATCGTTGTATGTGGGGGGGATGGGAAGTGGTGTGTTGAGAGGTTGAGAAGTGGATGGACCTTGTGCCTTGAAAATCATTTGCCTGGTACCAAGGTCTACCGAGTGTGAAGATAAAGCTGTACAGCCAAGATGGCCCAGTGCCTGAGTTATTACGCTCCTACTCGTAAACTGTGTTGCTGGGCAGGCAGGGGTAGAGGATGGTGGCAGGACTTTTAAACCCAGTTGAAACTCTTATGTTTGATCTTTACTACAGTATAAACCCATTATGTGTGTCAGTTACAGTACATGATATTTACAAACTGTTATGCATTGAAACCGGGGAGTATGTAAAAGAGAAGGGCAACCCTGGAACCACGAAAATGAACAGGCTTGTTCTTTACATTACGCCAGTTACATGTGTAAAGAGCACTACTAGAGGTGGCGCACTATCGGAGATATGGTGTCTACAAACTATGATGTGCAGGTGTGTCAGTGGCTGTGTATGCGTGTGGTGTGTGCGGGGTGCGAAGGGGAGGAGTACATATCGTTGGGGTATTTCAAACACATGTTTCAAAAAGTTTTGATGCCTGAGCCTGACGGATACTGGCGGGGAATGCAAGGGTGTTGTGAAAAGCGGTTGGCTTTCAGCTGCTTTCTTCAATTCATCGTTTTTGGTATATGCTCATTGGATATAATTTTACCATAATTACGGAGCGTATGTAAGGTTACGCAACAAAAAAATTTTTTATCAATTTATGGCGTCTACAAGTGGCGGGGAATGCAAGGGTGTTGTGAAAAGCGGTTGGCTTTCAGCTGCTTTCTTCAATTCATCGTTTTTGGCATATGCCAAATGAAGTTAGAGGCTGAGGAATGTGTGATGTAGAACATTCGAAATCAGTAAGTTCGACATTGGCCATACATCTTTCATCAGTATAAAGCGCCACAAGAAAGGTCTCTGACTACTAAGAAACAGCATCCACAAACTTTGATAATTATAGCGTTGAGGGTGAAGTTACTGAGTGAGGAAAAATGAACCTGCAATCATGCATGTAAATAAGTTTTATCTTTACCAGAGGCCTTATGTGTGTGTACTGTTGCACTACCAATATCAAAGTGGTCCACTTGCTGAGATAAGGCATCCACAGTCTGTGATGGATGTTGTGGAGGGAGAGGAGAAGTGTCTAAAATCTTGACACTCGGCAATCTTTTTTTTATAACCATACACCAAGTGTAGCGTTGGACAGCAATAGGTGTCCTGGATAGTGAGGTATGGTATCCACAAACTAAAATGCATGAGACTGGGGGTCTGCGGGAAGAAAAGACCGACAATTTTTAACATTTTTAAGTTTTACCTTGAGCATCGGCCTGTCTTTTGTGCAAGGCTGCATATAAAACTGCGTCTAGAATGCACAAACTGCGATGCACCGTGGGTAAGGCAAGGGAGGTAGGAGGGAACTGGAACCAGGGAAACCGATGGGCCTCGTGCTTATCGCGGGCCTAATGTGTGTGTGACAAGTTACAACACTAAATGCTGCCGGTTACTGAAACATGACACCTCCAGTACCAGCTGTGATGCATAGAAGGTTCTGACGAGGACGTAAAGCCTTGAAATCTCGATAGGTTTCGTGTTGACCATAAGCCTGTACTGTGCGTGAAGCGGATCAGGCAAAAGTGGCTTTAGTGAATGAGATATGGTAGCCATAAGATTTGATACACAACGGAGGATCCGGCAGATCCGACGGCATACTGTTTAAATCGCAGTATCTCTGTGCCCAAGGGTATGCAGTAAAATTATGAGTGCATCTATCTAGTATGGGTTTCAGAGACCGTGTCCCACTGTTTTTCGGGAATAACTTATCAACAAACAGTTGGATCAGTATTAATTTCTGGCAGAGCTTGTTGCACACCATGCCCTAATTTTTGGTGATATAATGCATTACCAAATGTGGAGAAATAAGGCACTTGTCCCTGACAAGTGATGCTAAAGTCCCACCTTCATGACGAGGAAACGGACAAGGGTTCCGTGACCTTCGTCAGTATATGCCACATATGTACAACATACACACATGGCATAAGTAGACATGGTTTCATATTATGTAGCATATGTTGTGCATACAAATAAAGTAACAGAAACATTATTTCTGCATCATAAATAAACTATATATATATATATATATATATATATATATATATATATATATATATATATATATATATATAGATAGATAGATAGATAGATAGATAGATAGATAGATAGATAGATAGATAGATAGATAGAGAGAGGGAGAGAGAGAGAGAGAGAGAGTTTATTTATTTATGATGCAGAAATAGTGTTTCTGTTACTTTATTTGTATGTACAACATATGCTACATATTTTGAAACCATGTCTACTTACGTGTTGTGTGTATGTTGTACGTACAGTATGTACATTCTGTACATACATATAAGATAACAGTAATAACAGGACGCAGAAATCCCTACGTTTCACTTTATCATTGATGTAAATCTGGCTCTCACTAAGGGCTAGGGACTCCCACAGCGTGAGAAGCCATCATTTAAGCTGATTAATGGACAGGAGGGTCATTCTGAGGTCAAACTCTGAATGCATCGCTCTGAATTATAGATTGGTTGCGCGGCTGCACAGCTGCAATTATACATGGTTATTGTTGAGATAAAAGACAGTAAATTTTGTTTATAATCTTTAAAGTATATTTATTTTAACGCAGAAAGGAAGCACCAGAGGATAATGGTCTTCAAGAAAGTTCTGCTTCCTAGAGAATAACGAAAAGAGAGCCTGAATCGAAATCCGTTCATTCTGAGATGTATTTATTTGAAATTGCAGGTCCAGAAAGGCAGAAAGGCAGACCCAGGAAGACAGTCCTAGATCTGACCAACTTAATGCATGAAGAACTGAAAATATTTTAACTCTTGCATTAGAAAGTCGGTAAGTAAAGAGGTGAGAATATGCACTGTAAAAATGATGAGTGCCGTGTGCCCACTTTAATAGGTAGTACAAAAGATATGTAGAAGTCTCTGAAATGTAAAAATATGTGGTAAGAGAAAACTCTGTGGCAGTATCAACATATGAATGTAATAACAAATCTGAGAATATAAATCTTATTGTTGCCGTTATATGCAACAGAGATAGGTACTGTACAAGTGTAGATGTTTAACTGGCTATCAGTGCTTAAAGACGAATACGTTATTGATGATCATACCATTTCACGCCAAGGACGTATTTTGTATTTTTTTCTTGCGGTCTCCTAACAATTTTATTTTATTTACGGGAAAGTTTTGAACTAGAAGGGATAGATATAGCCTCCATTAACACACTCATTACGTAAGGCCTTTCCTAAGTTGGCTAAAATCGTCTGGAGGTAGCAAAAATGAATTACAGAATACATCATTTGACTGAAGAGCTTACCCTCTTATGATGCGTGTAACTGTCCTCATCCGTCACTGTTTTAATCATTCACATCTTATTTCTGAGAATGGTGGTCAAAGGTCAAGGTCACACAGCAAGATAAATTTAAACATTATTGCTACGCTTTAGCAAAAACTTTGTGGAAGGGTTGAGTGTAAAGTAAGAATGAAGTCATTCGATTATTAAAACAATGAGCCTTAGGTCACGGTCATAAGTCTAGGGCAAAGTTTGACCCTACAACCTCCCAAAAAATCATTTTATTTTGATCGTACGGGAGGAAGTGTTAAGGATCAAAGATCAGCCAAGTTATAGATTAAGGTCACAGGGCGAAGTCAGTTCAAGCAGTTGTGACCAGCTTTAGACCAGTCTTGGTGGAAATATTGAGGATTAGGCAAGGATGAGATAAATGAAATTTGCGAACAATCCTGAAGTAAGGATCACAGGGTTAAGTCAATGTTCGGTCCTTGAACCAATTATTGGGTGCAGGTGTTGCACTGTCTAAGTGTTCCTTCTTGTTTTAATCGTCTTGTTGTTGGAAAACTTTTCCCTGGGTATATTCTCACGACTTTCCCACTCCATCACAGTTCTAGCTCAACCCACTTATTTCTTTGTTAACCACGGCAACTTCTTTACTCCCATCCCACAACGCTGTCAGTATTAGAGGATATTATGAAATAAACCCTCACCATCTTCATATCTCTATTCCGACAATACTTATTTTCACATTCTTTCCTGCCCCAGCCTTGCCGCCCACCAGCATCAGCCCATCCCACCAATTAATCTGCTTATCATGGCCATTTCTTCATCTTTCTCTGGTGTTTTTAGGGCGCGACGAATGACAAGCGGTCAACGAAAGCACTAGTTTTTCCTCTTTTTCTTTATCTTCTTCCCCTTATCCACGCTAGCTGATCTCTTCAATCCAGTGGCTTCATATTTCATTTTTGCTGCCTCCAAGCGAGTCTGTTCCAGTTACAAACATCTCTTGCACTGGAGAAATCTGCGAAGGTTACAGCTCTCCTGTTCAGCCAGAAGTCTCTCACAGGCTAAATAAAATTACCTTGTAGAAGTAAAGTTAAAAAAAAAAAATCATCACTGTGAGAGGGGGTTAAGAAGGCCTGTTTCGAAATTCTGCATACATATCTCAGGTTAATAAAGAACTGTATTGTCAGTTATGTTTCCGACAAAGCTGGCAAAGATTTTCATATTATCCATGAAAAGTTTCCGCGTGGCGAAACGAATCATCGGGTATTAACTAAAGTATATTACACATGTTGTTAGCTGCCGTTTTGAGGTAAATAAAAAAAAGAAAAACGAGCTAGAAATGACTAATATATTATATTAAATGGTGTTACTGACGGGTATGGACGAGGTGATCGTGCTGGAGGATAGTTCTGATAAGCTGTCTCACACTGATTCAAGTTTATGATCACAATTACATAATTGAGATAGTTGTATATTGAGGATGACATTATGCATTAACGAATGTGTTATTATACGATACCTGCTAGAATTTCCTGTTCACATCTGCATACCAGGAAAATATGAGAAATAAAGTTAAAGTCGGTAGACAGTAGAATAACTATGGTCTGTTTGACTGACCTGTGCAGCTTAGGTGTGTGGGACAAGTAGGGTGCACATGTGTTTGATTCGCAACTGCTGATTGGCCACCGATGATGTCATTGAAGTAAATGCAGGCATGTGTTGTACTCCAACGTGCGGACGTAGATGTACACCATGAGTGGATATTATAGTGCAACATGCGGACGTAGGTGTACACCATGAGTGGATATTATAGTGCAACATGCGGACGTAGGTGTATACCGTGAGTGGATGCAGTGCAACATGCGGGCGTGGGTGTTATAAAACTTTATAATCAGCTTTAATTATCTTTAATAACTGTAAACTTTGGAAGCTAATTTTGACCTCTTTAGCTTCGGAAATTATTCCATATTTAAACTGGCAGCTTACACTGCAAGCAATTTACAAATATAAATATATGTGTGCTAGAATACGAAGAGCTGTAGATTTACATCATCGGCAGCCAATCAGCAGCCGCGAATCAAACACACCTTACTCGCCCCATACATCTCAGCTGCACAGGTCAATTAAACAGGGTATAGCACATAAGTGTAGGCCCGTCTCCGGCCATTCCCCCAAGGGTCATCTCCCCATCCACCTAATCTCCCAGCATGTACCTACAGTATTATCACCCCCATGAACCCATTTTCTCCATGGACCTATTTTACTTTTTGGAACAAGCATCTGTTTTCCTCCTTGGACCTATTTTCTCCCATGGACCCATTTCTCCAGCGACTTATTTTCCCTCATGAACCTACTTCCTCCCGTGGATCTTTCTACCCTATGTACTTAAGTTTCCCAATGGACCTACTTTCCACTTTGGACTTTTTTTTTTCCATAGACTATTTTCCCCAAATACCCTTTTCCCTAAGTTTACCTATTTTCTCCCGTGGACCTGTTTTTCCTCCATGGATCGATTTTCTCTATGGAGCTATTTATAACATGGTCCTATTTCCTCTCAGTGGAAGCACATCGAATCCCCACATGAACCTTTTTTCTTCAGTGGACCTATTTCCCTCATGGATCTTTCTTTCTCACTGGATATGTGCCCTCATGGGTCCATTTCGCCCAAGGACTTGACCTCCCATAGGCCTATTTCAGCCACGGACCTATTCCTCAATGAACTTATTATCTGTTTTTGTCCCACCCACCCATCCAAACAAATACATACCCATACACCAAGTATAATAAGCTTATCTCCTGTCTTGTCCTACAGGTAGTCATACGGCCACTCACCAGCAAATCCCATCCATCCACCCCACCCACCCACCCACTCACAAAGCCCATTTACCGTCTCACCCCACCCACCCACTCACATCACCCACTCAAATGAGCCCAATCACCCACCCACACCACCCATCCTGCCTACCTCTCCTGTTCACCCAGTGTCTGTCCATCTACCCACCCCACCCATCCACCCAACAACCTACCCACCAATTCACTAGGCTTACACAAGCAGCAGGATTACTTAAAAGTTTCCACACACACACACACACAACTGCTTTAACATATTTATCTGTCTATCTATCTATCTATCTAGGGTGGGAAGGAGGTCCAGATAATGATGATATATATATATATATATGGAGCCTCTGTGGTACAGTGGTAGAGTGTGCGTTTTCGTACACTGAAGAACGAGGGTTTGCGCCCTGCCAGGGTAATAAACTTTGGGAGCGTTCTTATCACCACGTACTGCATTGGCGGACATAAGGGGTGCTGTGGTTGAACCAGTGTCGCTTACTATAAAGTATGCTTGCACCCAGTCGGCTTGTGCGGGCCGATTACACTTGGTTCACAGACTACACACACATCCAAAGCCACTCCAACACTACAATTACACTTACAAGCACTGCTCACCCTACATACATTCTCTACCAGACAGCCTAAGCCACTTGGTAGAGATACATTGGCTGTATCGTTCCGACTTCGGTCGGGATAGGCCAGTCTTGCAGTGGATACTCAAACGGCTGATGATATATATATATATATATATATATATATATATATATATATATATATATATATATATATATATATATATATATATATATATATATGATCGTGTCTGTCTGTCCTTTGTGGAAATTAAGTTAATGCATATAGAACTATCTAAACAGCTGTAACAGGTGCATTTTTTTACGACGAATTTAGATGTGTACATTACAGTTGCTAAAGTAGCTCCCCTGTGTGGGCAAGAATAGAACAAATTAGAAATAATAAAGTCAACATGGTGGGAAACATGGTAGCCAATTACCTTAGGGATTGTTTACTTCCATAACCATGTCATTATTAGCTACAACGGGCCGGATGAGTGGAAGGATTGATGCGGTGGGTGGACAGAGTTGGTGGGTGGATGGGTAGTGAGAAAAATAAGCATATGTTAGGAACTGGTCCATGAGGAATGTATCCCTTGGGAAATGGGCCTAAGGATGAACATAATTAAGTTCAGTGCGTGAAATGAGTCTCGGGAGATCAGAGAGAGTGGCCACCCAGGGTAACAGGCAATGCTGGTGTGCACGATCATTGGGTTTTACCCTTGCAACGCCGTGTACCCTTGCCAGTTATCGAATATGGGAACATGTTTTATTAAAATTCTTAGGCTCCTGTGATTCACTTACAGCTGAAGAAAATCGGCTGAGTTTAGCTAGAACAGACTACCAGAATATTTTCGACCACGAGAAGGTTGATGGTAATGAGGTAACACTGGCAGCCTCCTATGACTCATCAGAATAAAATCGACTGGCATTAATTGGAACAGAGGACATCGGTTTCCTCGTAAATCAGATGATGCAATGCAGTGGATCATTCAGCTTTAATACAATACTGTGTATGATTAGCTGTAACTACAATATTCTTTAAATAATGATCATGCTCTGTTTTTAACGGGTTAAAGTCGCCAGTGGAGGAGGTGATAATCAAGTGTTTAGACAGATAGTCTGCTGTCCAAGAGGACCCAAGTTCTATCTTGGACTGGAGCAGGGGACAACTTGATTATATTAATACCGTTAAAACAGATTATACTGATCTAAAACTCTCACCGACTTGTTATAAAAGGTCTCAACTAATACCAACCAGCACAGCAGTCCTGAATGAGATAGCATGAGATAGCCTTAGCATCTCTCTCTCTCTCTGTCTCTCTCTCTCTCTCTCTCTCTGTATGTGTGTGTGTGTGTGAGAGAGAGAGAGAGAGAGAGAGAGAGAGAGAGAGAGAGAGTGGTGGGGGGGGGGAGTGGCAAGTGGAGCAGGACTCATATTTACAAAGGATCCTTTACTCTGTCAGTGCTGTCAAAAATCACATGTCCGATATTTTACACGCTATTTTTTTTTTTTTTTAATGGCGTTTAGTTCTGAAGTGTTCGGTAACTTTGATAATAAGATAAAACCACAAACTAACGATCTTAAAAGCAACTTCAGCCTAAAAAAATGAATTCGGCTTCAAAAGTGGTATTATTATCTATGACGTTTACAAATTTCCAGGATAGATGTCCCGAAAATAATTCATTATTCACAGGCCGTGTTGATTGGTCTTGTTTTCTTCACTTTAATATTAACTCTGATTTTGCTGTGATGAGTACGACAGATGTATGAGTGAATATAACTGTTCAAACAATCGATCTTTCACCTAGATTCAACTGGATAAATTTTATGGCTACGATCCCTGGTACGCAACTGAGTTATGTAGTAACTTGTACCGAGGTTTCATCTGTCAGTCTTTGCAGGTACAAAAAGAATGCCCAAGTGATGTTATAGTCGGGCCACTATTTAAAATTTGATTCAGATAATTCTGAATCCAATATGAAATACTGCAGCTAATAACTGTTGTCATAACCTACACAATGTACTATGACGAACGAAAGTTCGTCTACAGTCCCTTCACAGCACTGTATTCTGCATTACATATATCTCATTTCCTCCGGAACGTTATGCAGTAGAGCATACATTCCTCAAATTTCTAATACACACACACACACACACACACACACACACACATATATATATATATATATATATATATATATATATATATATTTATATAGGTATATGTGTGTGTGTGTGTGTGTGTGTGTGTGTGTGTGTAGTACCTTCCACTGTAAAAGCTGACAGGGACGTGTCACCAGACACTTGTGAAGTCAAGTGTAGTGAAAGAGAAGAAGGAAACGGGAAGAGAGAGGAGGGTGTCGACAGGAAGGATGAGATCTGATGGGAGGGAAGTAAGAGGAGGGAGGGAAGGGATGAAGGAGAAGGGGAAAGATAGAGATGAGAGAGAAGGGTGAGATGTGAATGGAGGAAGTGAGAGGTGGGGAAGGAGAGGATAAGGGAAATGGGTGAGAGGGAGGATGAGATGTGAAGTTGAGGGGAAGGGGGATAGGGTTAGGGTAAGGGAGGAGAGGGCTCAGAGGACAGGGTTAGGGAAGGAAGTAAGAGGAAGGGATGTGAGAGAGACTAAGTTGTGAAGGGAAGTGGATGAGGGGATGAAGCGATACGAGGGGAAGGAGCAGTGAGAGTTAGGTGGGTGGACAGGGCGGAGTTGCCACGGCTAGTCGCTGGCCACCTCACCATGACGGACCTGGGTAGAGGACTGCACTGGAGACCATCACCACTAATCACACTGTTGACTTGCCTAATTGACCCTCAAGAGCCATGAAGACGGATACCACGTACACAGGAGAATGTCATATACTTCAGGAGAGAGCACACATTCGTACTAATACATTCTTATTCCGTTCGTCATTGTTTAGTTTTGTAACTACAGTAGGTAAAGGAAAATGTTACATATTTCTGGAGAGCGCAAATGCTATTATACTACGTTCGTATTAAGTTTGTCAGTGTTTAGATTACAGCTGCAATTAATCTTCTCACAGCTAAACTCTTGTATTTTATTCCAGCAACAGCTAGAAATGTTATTCATCTGCTAGAAAGGCATAAGGAGACCGAGAATGTTATTACTCTTACTATTAACCCTTCCATGGTCGAGATAATTCTGTTCTTATGCTTCAGATAACGCAAGACTTTTTTCTTTTCTTTTTTTTTACTGGGAGTTAGTCAGTTGCCAGAGCACACTGAGTACTTTTTTTCTCCCAATAAACAAATATTGCTTACATACAGTAGTCAGTGTTTAAGGATAAGAATTAACTTATACTGACAGACAAGATAAGTCTGGGCAAAACAAACAAACTAAACGAAAATGTCACGGCAGCTAGTAAAGATATTGTAGATCACTCATTATCCTTAGTATAAATATTTTTTGATGTAAAGTTTAAATGAATGTAGACGAGTACTAAAGAATTGCCAGCCGATAGCCAAGAAAAGTTATATTCCTTATACCTTAAGTAGGAAAAATAGCGTAAGATAAGGCTCCCTATAAACATTCTAGTATCTACTGCACTGTTTTATTTTTTAATTCCGTTTACTGTGTGTATATGTCACACAAAATTTGAGGACTAATTCTACTCAGTTAATGTAATGGACGCTGTTATTGTTCATGTTGGTGGCGTGTCCCCACTGGTCGCCGGAATAGGGTGTCCCTTTTTTATCATCATAAAAACTTTGTAGTCCTAGTTGGTCCATTAATCAGACGCCGTGCACCAGCCAGCCAGCCATTAGCGGTGGGCCGGGCCTCGCAGGGGGACGCTAACAATATTCAAACATTGTCTTGATCACAGGAGGGTAGCAATTTTAATGTCTCCAGTTAGGCAGCCAGCACGGCAAGATTACAGTCTGTCCCCTTCACCCACAGAAACCTGTTGAGCAGCTTCATCCGTGAAAGTCTTGCTATTTGTGTTTTGTGGGCTTCGTCTGTTGCAGCATGAACTGGTATCCATATATTAAGATTAGTGTCACTGGTCATCACTTCATTAACCTTTGAATTCGATGGCGTTATTTTTAAGTACGGTATATATTTGTTACCGAGAAACTATTATAGTCAATTATAGATATACCTCTAGTAGTGAGGGGGTTTATGAAGGCTTTGTTTAACTCCCCCAGTACAAAGATTCCCTAAATCTGCTCAAAATCATTTTACGGCACCAGAATGGAATACAATGTACGTCATGCTAGAGACGGGATTAGGCTTTTGTCCGCAATCCTCGCCAGGAAATCGAGTGAGAGGCAAGGAATCTGACGACGTGGATGTTGTGTCAGGGTTGTGGGTAATTAATCGATCGCGTGGGGTCGGTAATGCGGGGGAAATGTAGTCAGAGGTTGGTCAAGATAAGGGTGAGGAGGGAGACCTAAGGCTACACGAAACCTCATTTTTTTCCCTCTTTTTTTTTTTTCTCTGTCATTGTAGTCATGTGCGGGTGCCAAATACATTTAGGGAGAAACATTCGCTTGCTGTTCCACTGCATCTACTTTACACGTATGCAGTGTCTGTCACTTATCTTCCTGACGCATCATATCAAAGAGCACCATTCATCGACAGAAAAACACACTAAGCCCCTCTGATCTTAGGAGCACAGGCTAACAGGAAAGTGAAAAGATGAATTTTTGTCTCGAACGTCCAGTACAGTACATGTGCTTCAGTATCACCCAAAACCCCCGCTTCCATTTGCCCTATCATTTCCAGATTCGTGATATATACATACTTTTATTTTTAGACAAGCAATCATCAAGAATAACCCTGCAAACGAAGCAGGGCGAGGCCACGGTATTAAAGAGCGGCCGTACAAAACATTACTCCGCCGGCCGGATTCCCGTGGCTTAGTGGAACACAGATAATGAGAGGCGGCTGACAGGTGCGTGAGTGATGGCGTGTGCTCCACCCGCCATTACCAAGGAAAATTATGAAGGTAAAGGCGGCATTTAGTGCCAGTGTTTGTGTTCTCCTGGTGCTTTAGTGGTTAGAACGCCCCAGTCGGAGAGACTACCTTGCATATTGGTTCGAACTGCAGGGAGTGGCTTTTTTTTTTTTTTTTTTTTTTTTTGGTAATGCCATCAAACTTAAGGAAGTAGGCAGGTCATCTACTTTCAAACAAACTGGACTGTGGTATGCCAGTCTCGGACCCGTACACCTCAAAAGGGATAAAATGGAACTGCCTATTACTGTTCCCGTTACCGTTTATGTGCGCGTGTCTGGGCGTCATTAATTGTGTTCCGCTGCAGTTCGTGTGTTTGTGTTGGGAAGTGTATGCTTGTACATCAGTGGGATGAACTCGTAACTCCATTTGATTGTGTGTGAACAAATCGCTGTCTCTGTGAGTCCGAAAATTATTGGATGTGCAAATATTGGCCAAAATTTTTCAGCGTACGCAAGTGTATTCACAAATAATCACAACTCAGCGTTGATATTTGCAGCTCATACACACTGCTGCTGAATTCAAACCATGAAAATCATACACCGGGCTGAAAAACGGAGAAAGACCATAATCCTCAAAATATAATATGATCACTAATGAATCTATGACAGCAATTCGGAGATCTCCCATTTCCATTTCCCCTAGGAGAGAAATTAATGGGAAAGGCATATAAGTTGGCTGGTGTGTAGGGCCTTCCTCTCAGTTCTTCTGCATTTATGATTTTCTGGTATAAGACCTGTAGCTTGTGTGGGGTGGTGCATGTGTGAGTGAGTGAGGTGTGTATGTGTGAGATGTGATTGTGTGTATGTTGGGTGCGCGTGTGAAAATGTGTAGTTTTGTGTAAAAGAGTTTAGCGTTAATAAGTGTGTGGTAAGAAGGGTGTGGTGTGTGGTTGTGACAAGGAAAGTGTGGTGTACGAGTGTGGTGAAGAGGGTGTGGTGAGGAGAATGTGGTGTGTGGTGTGCAGGTATGTTGGTGTGTATAAGGCTACACAGGTCAACACGCACGCCACCACCACCTTTGTCTCACCCGCCAAAGAACAATTTGAGGCTACACGCAGGTCTTTATATGTGTACACACTTAGTTCGTAAAGGAAAGTCTAAATACATGAATTGATAGATAGACAGACAGATAGATACAGATATATGTGTGCATAGATAGATAGATAGTTAGATGGATGGATAGATAGATAGATAGATGGATAGACGTGTTTATAGATAGATAGATGATATTTGTTAATAGATAGTTGTTTTCCGAGCCACGAAAATCTTAAAATTATAAGATATTTAAATGCATCAACCCGGCAGTGTTTTGAAATGTTATTCTGGCCATCACCAGACGACCCCTCGGGCAGGATGAGATAAAATGCGATATGTGGATAGCCTACCTTTTAAATATATGAAACACGTATAAATGTGTGGAAAACTTTAAACGAATAAAGTGCACTGAAGTATAGGATGTGAAGACCTTTAAAGTGTGGCTGATATGACCTTGATGTTTGAACTGTAAGTACCTTTAAACTGTGGGATGTGTGAACCTTTAAAGTGTGAGATGCAGGAACCTTTAAAATGTGGAGTACAGGGACGTTTAAAGTGTGAGATGCAGGGACCTTTAAACTGTGAGATGAAGTGACCTTTAAAGTGTGGGATGCAGAGACTTTAAACTATGGCATGTGGAGACCTTTAAAGTTTGGGATACAGGAACACTTAAATTGAAGAATACAGGGACCTTTAAAGTGTGACAGGCAAGGTCCTTTTAAGTGCTGGATGCAAAGACCTTTAAAGTGTGGGATGCTGAGATTTATGAAGTCTGAAATTTGGGGACCTTTAAAGTGCTGGATGTGGGATTTTTAAAGTTTAGGAAATGAGAAATCGGACTGAAGGGGTTAAATACATGGAAATCAGCAGCCTTGGGCCTTAAAACCTTGAACTATGGCGATGTGAGTAACCTTGAGAGCTGACTGAGGCTTCTTGTTGACCGTGCTTAAGTTAGCTTATGTGAGCAGCGCATGAACGGGGATGACCGACACACAAGCAATATATACACATGGAACATGCCATCTGCCTTCTGTGTGTGTGTGTGTGTGTGTGTGTGTGTGTGTGTGTGTGTGTGTGTGTGTGTGTGTGACTTTGAGAGTTAAATTGATAGCCCGTTCTCTATGATCTAACAGTCTTCTCATGTGATACACCCCTTCACATTCCACCATTACGGCACAAATACCTACCGTCCATACAGAAAACATACTAGAGCTGTCTCGTTCAGGACTAATATAACGATATCGACGAGAATGCTTTGATAACATCTCGTTAGGTCTTGTGGAATATTAGTAAAGTCTGTTTTTATAAAGAAACTCAAAGCATTAAACTGTTCCCTGTCCAAATCTGAGTTTAACCCTGCGTCCTTTCTAACACCAGATCACTTCTCTAACCATCTGCCCACCACGTCCATGTGCCAGTGTATGGATGTGTCACCATGGAAATACAAACACATGTGGAAAGAATGTTGATTCAGTAGATACAACTGCTTTGGTTTGACTTGTACCATAATCGGGTTTGACTGAAGACTAAACAGAAAAGTGAATAGATTGTTAAGTGGAGAGAGAGAGAGGGGGGGGGGAAAGCTGGGAGAGTGGGGAAAGGGAAGGGAAGGAGGTGTGTTTTTGTGTGTGTATGTGCGTGTCTGCCTGTCTCTTTGTATATATTCATGTGTAATGGCGACAGAAGTAACACTAACGCGTCACTTCCACCACCATCGCACCACTCTGACGTCTACATCATTCCACCAACACCACCTTCACACCACTCTGACGTCTACTTCCTTCCACCACCACCACCACACCACTCTGACGTTTACATCATTCTATCATCACCACCACACCACTCTGTCCACATCATTCCTCCACTAGCACCACATCACTTTGATGTCTACATCATTCCACCACCATCACACCACTCTGACGTCTACTTCCTTCCACCACCACCACCACACCACCCTGACGTCTACATCATTCCACCACTAGCACCACACCACTCTGACGCCTACAACATTCCATCACCAACACCGCACCACTGATATCTGCATACTTCCACCACCACAACACCTTTGAGTTCCCCATCATTCTACTACTGTACCTTTCTGGCTTTATCATTCCACCACCACCACCACCACACCATTCTGACGTGTACATCATTCCAACAAACTCCTCCAGCCTCTTTCACAGTAATTGTAATTATGTTCCGAATTATGCGGGACAAAATAGTTTTCGCTTAGTAAATATCAGAATATGCATTTACATACTGAGTTAAACATTTACTAACCTACTTTGTCTGTCTATGAATGTATTATATATGTAAAACATCATCATTGACAACATTAGTATTGTGGCCTATTTTTCCTGCATTACGATGGGGTGAAGTAGGATAAGAAAAAAAACGGCAAACAATGTACGACAAATGGAAGAACTCTCAACAATCTAACCAAATGGACCAGGTACACATTAATCTATCACTCAAGTTCGCGCAATCCTGGCTTCAGCCCACATTCCGAATGATCACAAACAAGAAGTATTTCAGCCTGCAATAACCTAAGCATCTGTAATACCTGAAGTTCACTGTCAGTAATACAAAGGAAAAGGGAACGCAGGGAGAGTCAAAGCAGCAGGAGTAAAGAGTAAAGACAATTGTCAAGCGAGGTGGAACAAGTCAGATAATGAGAAACGGTAACGTGCAGTGGTATCTCTCACTAGAATTCCAACTCTTTCATGGTCGGCTGAACTCTAGTGTTCTACTTCAGTAACGACCAGGCGATTTTATTCAGCTGCTAATGAGCATAGGTCATTGATAGTGTTACTACTGCTACCATAAACCCCCTCATCTGTGGGACAACTCCAGTATCCTACTCAAGCCAACACTGGACGATGTTATTCAGCTTAGAGTGTGAGTCAAACGAGTCTGAGAGTGTTAACAATATACTTATTTCCATATCGAATACCATTAATTTTTATCTCACCTCATCTATCTCTGAAAACGGTGACATCATGTATTATTCCACAAAGAATGTAATTTAGTAAAGAAGAATGTTTTTTCGATAATGGCTTAACTTCACACACAGGCTTCACACATTATGAGTTCCTGTAAATATTCTATAGAATAGAATCAGCGAACGATAGAACACAACAATAAGCCAAAAACTGTGATGCGATCCATATATACGAGTAATATTTGGCAAATACCCTAGAAATATATCTATCTTATATATATATATATATATATATATATATATATATATATATATATATATATATATATATATATATATATATATATATATATATATATATATATATATATATATATATATATATATATATATATATATATATATATATATATATATATATATATATATATATATATATATATATATATATATATATATATATATATATAATAGGTGGTAACTATATAACCAAATTATGGCTTCTGGTGGTTAGGTGGGTAATTACGGCACTCCAATCGGATTGAGCCGGTGAAGGTTTGTATCCAAGGAGTGGTTGGAGTTTATTGCTCACATAATACCACTCAGGGATGAGTGAGATTGGTCACTCTCATCTGAAATGTCAGGGCCAACTTGCCTAGCCCGGAGCTCCTACGCTCCTCATGGGGCAACGTAGGATTGGATGATGATGATGATGATGATGATAACAAATATAAAGCGACTTGAATTATTGCGCACACTAAATGACGCATTGTTTGATTTATTTATATACAAAAAAGAAGAAACCAAAAGCTACAAGCCCAAAGATTGCTCAATCCTATAAAAGGATGGAGCAAGCACAGAGGTACAGTTCCTGAGAACAAGAGGAACCTCATCAGGCCCGTACGCCTTGTTAGTACTGGGTCCAGTGAGGGCAGAAAGTAAATCAACTGAAGAAATTTTAATGGTAGTCATGAGGAAGTCAAACGGAGGAAGAGATAGAGGGACAGCACCAGAATCGTCATTGGTGGAACTGGAGGAGAAAGTTCTGGCAAAGAATTCTGCTTTTGCAGTAGAAGAAACATCAGCATGGCATTAGAGCAGAAAACAAAAGGGGGGGGGGGGAGGGATGGAGGATGAAGTAAAGTTAATAGATTTTTTTTAGGGGGGGGGGGAGGCACCAGAAGGAATAGAAAGAATCTGAGTCAGAGAGTTCAGATACGGACACAATAGAAGATTCTAAGAGAATGCAAGACCTTTAAGTGAAACAGCTTTGGCTTTTACTTTTGTTTATCATCACCACCACCATCATAATCATCATCATCATCATCATCATCGTCATCTTTGATACATGGGTCGTGAGAATCCAAAAATGAATAAGAGAAACAAAAGTAGAATACCCTCTGAAATGGAGCATACATTCATGCACTTATCATTCGAGCCTTCGAAATTCTACTCTCAACGTCATAATTTTAACCATCCACTTAAAAGATGTCCTTCACAATGCCTGTAGGACAGAGGCCATTGCGTCAACTGCTATACGAATAATCTGTGTCATGTGCATTTTCATATTATTTTCATCCATCTGTTACTATCATTCGCCAGTTCTATTGTTTCTTCAGTTTCCATACCTCACTGATTTACAGTGAAACCCATTTTCTTCTTGGCCTTCTAGGCTTCCTCATATCTTTTCACTCACATGTACATACCTGTCTAACAAACCTATTCATATCCCTTTTCTCTTTGTTGTGTACAACGAGTATGTTCGATTCTCTATGTGCCGTAAATGCAATCATTTTCTTTCTTTGCTGCTTCCATGTTGCAAACAATTTTCCTGCACCTTCCCTGCCTCCCCAGAAACCATCTTGTTCATCACTCGATATATTCTGAAGCCTGTTTTACCTCTTATATCACTATTCTTCAAAAAAAAAAAAAAAACTACAACACTTATTGAACTCACTTAGTACGAGTATACTCACTTCAGATAGCTCTGAATTGATACATGGATTCTTATAGTCTACCACAGTGACATCAGTGATATTCTCTGACACCACATCCCATTTTTGTGCAACATTGAAACCAGTCATGTTTACCATCGCACACCTCTTATCTAATCGCCATTTGAGAGCAGTCGTTATTAAAATCAGTTACATATCCTTACGTTTTATAATCATTCCCACACTATTGCACCCCGCTCCAAAATAGTTCCTAGTTTCAGTTATAATTGTACTTTCCTCCAAATTCTCAATTTATCTTCTTTCTCATTACTAATCTCTTTTTACACTTATTGCTTTGTTTAGTTTCTTTCTTTCATCCGAATAAATTTTTTGCATCCATTTCATCCACTTCGTTCTTTTCCATTCTTTGTTTTTTTTCTAAAGTAACTCTTTTAAAACAATATAAGCTCACCCAGTCCTCTCATTTTGTTGCGGATACGAAGAGTATGTGCTGAATTATTATAGCTGTTAACTACACTGAAACATGAAAATGCTCACTTGCTTGTTTAAGACAAAATCCTTCATAATGGTAAGGCGCAGATACCGTGAATTAATGATAAAATGAACCAGACTCCCAATCCCTGGTGCATTTTTCGACCTATAAAAAAGTTGACAGAGAAAGGGTCTATCATTGATCAAAACTCGTATCATTATGGTCGATTCAAAACTGCACGAACTCCTGACAACGTAGCCCGAGTCCGGGAGTGGGTGGTGAAGCGTTCAGAGAAATCATTATGAAGGTAATCCCAGGAACTGAAGCATGTATGGGTGAATGAACATTGAAAAAATAAATAAATAAAATTCGGGCAGTTGCACTATCTTGGCAATAAATACTCGAACAGAAATGTTGCGACATTACTGGTTTGCGAAATAACAAGAGAGAATAGTAACTCAACGTGGAGGGATAAAGCAATGTTCTGCTGCACTTTGACGATAATCTTGTGGCCTCCGTACCATGACCACATAAAATTTTTTTGCTTTGTGCAAGATACAGCAAAACTTCATACTACTCAAGAAAACATCACCAAATAGGAAGGAAAAATTCCACAGAGGCGTGATCACTCTTGGCATCGCCATTAATGGGTTCCGCACAACCCTGATCTTAACTCCACGACTCTCTTTTTAGGTGCTGTTGAAGGCTGTGGGAATTATTTAAAAAAAAAAAAAAAAAAAAAAAAAGTACCTTAACTGCTTAAAAAAAAAGAATGAAGTGAATGTCTACTCATGTACTGTGCAAGAACACCTGCCACTTGTTGCAGGTGCTGAGAACTTCAGAATCAGAAATAACTCCTTCATTTCCATGGCATAGTTTTGTATCTTATTCCTGACACCTATTGTTTTATTCAGTTTATGAAAGATCTCTGACAGTGAAGGGATTAATTAACGATATGTTTAATTCCTCCAGACTGAACAGTTCTTTTAAAACTATATGTAGTCGCCAGGAGATACATTATCGGATTGAAGGGATTCATCGTTGTTCCAATCGACACAGTGCTCACACTGAAAAAATGTCAGCTGCTATTAGTTTGCGCAAAATGGCCGTTTTTGGATTTTTAACGTAGATTTCACTGCATTATCTTTATTTCTTGTTGAGACGGAAATTCTCCGAGAAGCATTATTTGGACAGTAAAGCTCTGATTTTTTTTTTTTTTTTCACACCCAGTATTTCCATATAGCACCAGGCTACTTCTTTTTAACTAACACCTTTGCAATAGTCATATATTCTACCTGGAAGAGAATCTTCCGCAATAAGCATAGCTTGAGAAAGACTTTGAAAGAATCTAGGGTAACGTACAGTGTAATGAGTGCAGAGGGTACATAGCGGTGGAGTCACGTGAAGAACTCTGGGTGTTTGTGTCGTTAAGCCAGTCGTTGATCACAGGCTTCACACACAGTCTTCTGGCGCATTACCCTTGAGTAATGACCCTCGCGCTAACTCACTCTTGTCCGCCGCTGGTAAACGACTCCCGTGTCTAAAATTATCCCTAAATATATTGTGGTAGGGAACGAAAAAGGATTATGTTAAAGTAATGGGAAATCCGGTAGAAGAGGACCGTGTGCATGATTTAGGTCACTTGATTGCTGTTTATACCATGTCGAAGTATCAGTCTTAATTTGTTATGTGCTTGGCCACGCAACAACCTCTCCCAGTACGGTCGAGAGCAAAATGTTGCTTAATATTTGACCTGCTTTACTTCTTGCTTTCCTCTGATGGTCAATATTCCAGGGCTGGGAGAGAATTTGTATGTTTCTCTTTTTGTAACAGAAAATGAACTAGGAATGAAAAAAAATGAAAATTCATATATCAAAAGATTGTGCTCAAGTACAGTATGAAATAGAAACAGTGAAACAGTATTCTAACCTTTGCATCTGACTATACATGTAGGATTTCCAATTTACTTGCAATAATGCTAGATCTGGGTTTAATATATTGTCTTTGTCAACAGTTTTTTTTTCTTGAGAATGTTTACTTAGGTTTAGCAATTATACCATATTTTTTATTATGAATAATTTTTTAAAGAGATATTTTGTGGCTGGTGATCCTCTAACACCTGAGACCAGTTTATGGGTGTCCGTAATTCCGGCGTGGCAACTCTAAGTATAGTACATGTGCTCTGAGCTGAAATTAGTGACATTACAATAATGTATTAGGGCTGGCTGTGGTGTAATTAGAAGCACACTCGGCCCGCAGCAGAAAAGTCCTGGGTACAGATCTCGGGTAGACCAGGAGACCTTTGGGTAGGGCCTCTTCAACACAAGCCACTCGCATTTATGAATGAGACTGAGACATCGGTTTGTAATATCGACGGCTGCGAGTCGTAGTCTTGGCAAGAAGTTGCTGAGTACTTCCTTTTTTAGTTACACACACAATATAATATCTGATTTGACCCAGACCATGAATGAGGTGGAGATATGGGTAGATGTATATGAATGTGGGTGGTGTGAGATGGAGAGAGGGCAGTCTGTTGGCGAAGAAGAGGGTGACATGGAGGTGATGTGTTAGTGGCCGGAGTGATTATAGATAGACAGACCTTCAGCATCACGCCAGCCACGAGCCAAATTCACTTGCAGCTGAGGCCGAGCGCTAAGCTGCTCCACAGGCGACACTATAATACGATGTGACAGCCTGGATTAACATGCTGACTGCCTTGTTGTTAATCAGGCAGACACATCAAGTCGGAGCGTAGAGCTTGCTTACCATCTAATTCGTGTGGCTCCCTGTACTACTGCATCGAGCAACCTGCCTTATTATCTCATTATCAGTATGGAGAGACTGGGAATTTTTGCATTCTTATATAACATGGTGACCCCATGCTGATGAGACTTACAAGATGTAACATCCCAGGCCCAAACTTTGGACGGTGTCAGTGACATGCTTGAAAACTTCTTTCCGAAGGGGAGACACGGGAGAGCTGCAGTAGAGATCAACTGGCACAGGGGGAAACTTAGTTCAGACAGAGAATTAAGAGCATTAGCAAATATCAAGGATGTAAGGAAATAACGCAAATTACTTGTAATTAAGTACCGGACACACACACTTGCAGACATGTGAACCAGGAGGATCTAATGTCATCGCCATAATCTAGAGGCAAGTATGATGAACGGCGGCTGGAACATTGTTATTATCTGAGTGTTCGTTGCATAAATTTTGATGTTACAATGAAACAGATTTGCCTGAAGTAGGTAATTGAAAACTACTCGATGTTCTGACTGTTAAAAAGTTCATGGGAGCTGATTGAGGGTATGATGATAACTAGAAAGCACTCAGCGAGCGCATACCTCCGCCAATGCCATTGTCATTATAAAGGATCCAGATCCGTGGAGATGTTGTGTGGGATACATAGGATCCGGATCCGCCCCCAAATTTAATTAATTCTCTCTTGGCCCAGGTCCCACCCATCCACAAATTTTCATTGAGATTAATTCTTGGAGATATCGTGTGGACAAACAAACAAACGAACATTGCTGAATACATAACCTCCTCCGACTTCGTTGGCGGAGGTAAAGAGGCAAGACAAGTAAGTTACAAACACCATGTGTAAAATAATTTTATAGAAAAATGTTCCGACGACGTTTTCAGCCACTCGATTCGGCCAGTTCTTTCCCTGCGTCTGCTGTCGGCTTAGGTGTGTGACGAGGGGAAGTGCACTGGCTAGCACGCCCAGCTTGCAGTTGGAAGAACCCAAGTTCGATGCCTGGGCGGTCAAACTTTAGGACAAAGTTTGTTTCCTCTGTGTCCCTGTTCATCTTGCAGCACACGTAAGAGCCTGAGTATAACATCGACGGTCGCGGGTGATACTTCAGAGGAAGACTGAGACTTAACAACAGGATAAAGGATACCTTTGGTAACGGCACTCATCCCTGCAATATTGTAAGGAGAAAGGAATAATTATTTACGGGGAAGACGAAGGGGCGCACCCCGGAGAGTCTCATCCTCTATAAAGTGTGGTCCGGATGAAGGTCTTACTATTCTGCACATTTTCTTGAGTTTAGGTAAAAACAATGGCGTTGTCCCCTCCAGGGGCAGTCCCCCCTCCGTTGAAAGTGGTCAATAGGAGTATCATCCTGCTTAAAACGTGGCAGGAGTGAACGTCTACCAGTGCAAAATTTAGTTTTCCCATTTCAAAAACTATGACCGCTTATAATGACTTTCGCCAGGACCCCTAGGTCCCTTCGCCCTCGTGTGGAGTGCCTTAAACGTGGTTCTAATAAACATCTTCCATTCTGCAGAATTTTATGTTTTTAGGTTAAAAATAATGGCATCAACCCCTTGAGGGCCCCTTCCTCCTTCCCCCCCCCCCTCGCCCTTGGTAGTGGTCATCGAGGGCGTCACCCTGCCTAAACCGTGGCTGAGGTAAACGCTTACCAGTACTCAAAACTTTGTGTTCTTAGCTTGAAAACTGTGGCCGTGCATGTTGGCTTTGTCGGGACCCCCGGGGGTCATCCCCCTCCCCAGTGAGGAGTAACTCTCGATGTTCAACCATTCCCAAAATGTGGCAGGGATGGAGGTCTGTCAATGAACAAAATTTCTTTTATTACAAATTTTAGCGGTGCATAACGACTTTGTTACAGACCGCCAGAGGCCACCATCCACTGCGAAGGCTGGGAGGGGGTGTTCATCGAAGGTGTCATGATGCTTACAAATTGACGAGAGTGAATCTCTACCATTGCGCCAAAATTCGTGTCCCTAAATTCTGAAAAAAGTAGCCATGCCTAACCATTTTATGCGGGACAATCGGGGGCCACTTCTCCATGGGGAGCGACCATCGGGGATCCTATCCTGCCTGAAACCTAGATCTACCATTGTGATTTTTTTTTTTCCTAACACGCCTCCGATAATGCTTGGGTGCGGCAAAAACTGACTGACTGCCTTACTGTCCCTCCCTTAGTCGATCTAAATCTTCTTCCTCTTCCATAGACTAAGTTGTAATTTGTACACCACTTGCTTACTTCTGTTTAAAACGAGACTTGCGTAAGTATTATACAGAGTGGGTAGTAAAAATATACCAGGTTTATGAAATGAACAAAAACTTCGGACTTTTAGCACTGTATTTGCATATTTTTCTTTGCATAACGATAACAAAATCTTCAGAACAGATACTTTGCAATTCAACCCAACCCTACCCTACCTGCATCTATTTAGAATGGCCATGCATTTTTTTTTTTTTTTTTTTTTTGGTGGGGAGGGGAAGGGAGAAAGGGATCTCATAAGAAGATGAAATTGGTGTAAATGAACTCAGGAAAGAGATTATGAGAAGTTTTTAAAATGAAAATTGCACAAAAAAAATTAAGAACGAGATGAGATGAAAAGGAAGGGAAGCTAGACAATGATCTGTAGTCAGGAACGTCACTGAAAAGTAAAAAATTTCCAGCGAAATTACTTATTCACATGGAGTGCTCGGAGGGAGGGGGAACTAATCAAAAGTGCAAATATCAAGTTAAGGGAGAGAAGAAAAGAAAGAGCGATCACCATTAGAGGAACGATAAAATGAAGTAAATAGAAGGGACTAGTCCAGACTGGTAATGTTAACTCCTTCAGCCACCGGAAGCCATTTTCATCCTCTACTTTCTACTACCAAACGATTTACTTCAGCTTACGGGGAGACTCTGTTGTAAAGAAATATGCGTCCCTGGTTCAAATAGTTTTTCCAAACCTTAATAAAATCGCCAGCAGATAGCAAAGAAAACAAGAAAATGTTTAATGATAATAAACTAGATGTGCAGTTTGTTTTTGCACATTCAAATAGAACATGGAAACTGTATACCCAATCCTGCGATATGTATGGCGATTTCTTTGAAATCCATGTGCTCACTTTCCCTTATTTCATATCGTTTTTATTTTTGAGAGAGGGAATGACACCCGCCCCCTTCCCTCCCCCCCAAAAAAAATCACCGGAGGGGGGAGGCATGCTCACCAGTTGTCGCATTACAGATGAGAGTCCAGTGTACAACATGTACTAAGATATCAGTACTATATCTGCAGTCATTTCACAAATTCTTAGTGGTAGGTGGGGGCGCTCGCCATCCACTCACTCAATGTAGTGCTGCTCTTGGGTGTCTGCCCTTTCCTCTCATCCTTTCTTCTTTCCATCCTCTTCTGTCTTTCTTTCCTTCATTTTCCTCGTCCTTCTGCCTGTGGGTGACTCTACACTGGGTGACAAGCCAAATGGTTTCCTGTACACCAGGAAACCATTTACTACGCTGGGAGGTAACCATACAACCAAATTTTGGCGCCTGGAGGTTCAGTGGATAATTACGGCACTCCAATCGGACTGAGACGGTGAAGGTTTATAACTAAGGGATGGTTGGGGTTTATTGCTCACGTAATGCCACTCAGGGATGAGTGAGGTTGGTCACTCTCATCTTAAATGTCAGGACCAATTTGCCTAGCCCCGGGCTCCTACTCTTCTCATGGGGCAACGTAGGATTGGACAGTGGATGGATGGATGGATTAGTTTCCTGAGAAAGGCTGACCCCATTAAAAATCATGGTTGGGAAACTGTACTGTATATAGTGGAAGACTTTCCCAGTAATCAAACAAACTCACCTGAGAAGTTTCATTCAGGTATTTTCCCCATTTCTGATTGTTTTTACTTTGGGGAGGGGGCTGACCCCCCAAGAATCATCGGAAGGAGGGGGGGACTGATCACGCACCCCAAACATCACATTACGGATGAGAGTCCATTGTACCCTACAACATGTACTAGGATATCAAAGTTATATCTGGCCTCCTTTCCCTATTTTGAATCCGTTACAAGCTTTGGAGGGGGACTGATTCCTCTAAAAAATAATGTTGAAAATTTTTATGCAGTGAAGAACGTTAAAAACCAACCATCCGAAATGGTTTGAGAAGTTTCGTTGAAGTCCATCCGCTCACTTTCCCTTATTTCTGATCATTTTTATTTCTGGGATGGGGGTGGGGTCTGACCTCCAAGAATCATTGGGGCGTCACGTTCCAAAAAATCGCATTACGAGTAAGAGTCCATTGTACAACATATACAACGATATCAAAGCCATATCTACCATCCTTTAATTATTTCTGAGAATTTTTACTTTGGCTAGGGGACGGACCCCTAAAAATCATGGCAAAAAAAAATGTATTTAGTGGAAGACCTTTCCAGGAACCCAACGAACTCACCTGAGAGGTTTCATTAAAATCTATGAAACAGCCTAGGAGGGCTTAAAGCGAGCGAGCGAGCGCGCGCGCACACACACGCACACACGCGCGCGCGCGCACACACACACACACACACACACACACACACACACACACACACACACAGCCTGAGCATTGCGCTGCAGTATAGGGCGCTTTGCCGAAAATGATACCATCCTGCTTCTCAGAACTGACAATATTGGCTGGTGTTTTGTTTGTGAGCTCCAGTTTTCCTTAAGGATTCAATAACACTCAACACCTCGGAATAATAAGACTACCGATTTATGAGTTGCACTGAATTAGAACCCTGGCACTTACTATACTCTGTAGTCTTCCATCACTTAACCATCACCAAGAGTAAATATTTTGTGTAAAGTTGAATCTGGAAGTTCATTTGGAAGAGTTTTGTTACTTGGGAGACATGTTATGTGGTTAGATTGTTCTATCGACCACACCACCAGGACATGCTTATGGTGCCCTGAGCGAGAGACCAAGTTTGGAGGTAACTGCCGCCCAAAACACACTGTTCAGGGGTCAACCCATCACGCTTAAATTTATATGCCTGATTATTCTTTTTATCCATGTAGTTAGCGTGTAGACAACAGAAAATCCCACTGGTGTATGTTATGTCTTTCTCATATAGCATATTCATGTGACATGTAAATAAGAGCCTATTCTTACTGATCCTTATTCTTGTTTTCTGTGTCTGGCAGGTATTGACTGATTAGACAATGTCGTGCCCAAGGGTAAGGTCGTGTCATTAACTTCCACATTGGCCCTGTCGCTCAGGGCACCACAGACGCCCATTATGCCCTTGTTTCGCGCAGCCTGCCCAGGGCTATAAACAACCAAGCTCATTCCTCATAAATAACCCAGCCTGACGCATTAGCACTCCATATTACCTCTCCCTCCTTCTTTGTCTTTACTTTTCATCATTCGTTCTCTATTACTACATCATTCTGCATGTTTTAAAGCCATCCAGTGGTAACAGTTAATATCATAACGTATTTTTTTTCTGAAGTAATATTTTAGCCCTAAATCTAGATATATATAAAAAATTCAGTGCAAAAGCTTACACTTCGATAAGCAAATGAACTAACACTAAACTTCCATTGTCGTCCAGTTGTTGTGCCTCAAAAATACTGTATGCCACAAATATACGCCATTATTTGACGGTATCATTCAACATTTCCCATGTAATTTTCGTGGCAATTCTATCTTAATTGGCCACTGTGGAGTGATAGGGCCTAACTGACAGCCATTAACGGCATCGCGAGCGTCTGTGTTAAATGAATATTGTTGCCTGGTGCCCTTCAAGCGATGATGATCCATATACAATTTACGCAGTACGCATGGTGCGGCTGCTGACTGACACCCGCGGCAGATTTCATTATGCTACTAACATTTGCAATTATCTTGTCGTAATTCTTGTTGCTGTTATTGTGAGCCGACATTCACTCTTGCATTATCTCTGAGGACTGCCAGTGACTCTCATATTTCGATATTTAAATATGTATATATACATACACATCTATCTATCTACATATATATATATATATATATATATATATATATATATATATATATATATATATATATATGCGTGTGCGTGTGTGTGTGTGTGTGTGAAGTGAAAACAAATATCTGATCACAGAACCAGCATTTGCACATATGGTGCGTATTGACTTGTTACTGTTGTTGTGGCCAGACTCACGTTGGCATTATCTCGATGGAATACCCTCGCCCCACTATCTAACCATTTTCCTCTTAGCAAAGAGAAATTGAGACGTAATCATGAAAGTGAAGAAGTACTTATTTCTCTTCCTCTCACTAAGACTTTCAGTATACTCCCTTTCTTTAACCTCCCTCTGTATATCTATGTATTGGATTTGATCTGGGTGAAAAAAGTACTGCTTGACAGTACATTAGTAACAACACCAAAGTACGTTCCTGAATCATGAATGATGGCTGAGGGACACAGAACAAGGGTGAGAGCTGTTGAAACAAGCTACCTCAGAAGTGCTGTGGAGCTACACTGAGGGGTAGAAGCTCCATTCCGTTTACATAGTGTACTTTTAGGTTCTTTAAGTTGTTCCTGATCCATCATACCGATTTAGATCAGTACTTATAAATTCTCGTCATGCCTGTGAACATGTAATGAATATTTTAATTATACCAATATAATTATTTTAGGTTCTTTTATGTTACTTTAGGGTTCACAAAATAATTTCAGGTTAAAAGAGATTGTTCAAAGTAATATTCATGGAGACATATGACAGATTTTGTTGCTATCGGTACATTAAAATTATCGTGTAATCCAAAATGGCGGCCATGGCGTCAAAAAATATTAACAAAACATCTAGTAGTTTGTAGACTCTTAGGTGCAGCAATTTTGGCATTAACTGCATCAATCATTTGTAAGTAATTAACAATTCAACAAGGAAGGGAGGAAAATGTGAGGGGGGGAGGAATAACGGGGTGGGCGGAGAGGAGTGATCGGGACGGGTTGAGGTGGGGGTGATGAGGAAGGATAGGAGAAGTATACCTAATGAAGAAGAGCATTTCCCAGTGAAATGCCACATTGCGGTGGGTGGGGGTGGAGTGGACAGGGGGAAGGAGGAACAAAATAGGGTGCGCCTTACGACACTAGTAAAAATAACAAATGGACCAGGTAGTTATTTCACAGAGGTACTAAAAGTATAGCAGTCCATAATGAGCTGTAAGATGGATGAAAGAGCCGAAGGAACAAACATTTGCTCAGTACACAGAGCTTATGTGCTTGAGACACGAAAACCAACTGACTTGTAGGAGGCGAGATGCCAGTGGGCTGGTCACAACCCCAGGACGCTGGCCGGCCACCTGAAGCTCCCCAGTGTGCGTCCAGTTAATTTCATTACCGGGCTGAAGTTACTGGAAACTCGCCCTGCTAATATTGTATTCTGGTCGCACCCGCAACTGGAATGGGTAGCTACCTTTTCTCTTTTTTTTTTTCTTTTTTTTTCTTATTTTATCCTCTTCTCACATTTATCTCCATTCGTTACCTTGTTTTTACACCCCTGTGTTCCTGGATGCATGGCGGGTGTAATGATCTGCTCGGTGCACGCACATGTGTGTGTGTGTGTGTGTGTGTGTGTGTGTGTGTGTGTGTGTGTGTGTGTGTGTGTGTGTGTGTGTGTGTGTGTGCCTGACTGTCTGCCTGTCTGTCTGTTTGTGTGCTAGCAGTAGAATTCAAACATTTTGAACTGAATTAAAACAAACTTGGTGGAATTGTTATGAGCTGGTAAAAGGAAATGCACATTGTTTCATACAACAATATGTCAAAGGTCGTGGTGAATTGGTACCGTCGGCTTATTAATATTTTATCGTGTTCAGACCAAATTTAATGGAAATGTCGATGATAATGCAAGCACTATGGGAGTTGATTTTGGAAACGATCGGTCAAAGGTCTAGGTCATAGGACGGTGTCAAAGTTCGACTCGTGTGAGTCGGTGTGTGAACAAAATAGCAATTTAATTTTACCAAACTTGGTGGAAGGAATGTGAGTCAAGCAACAGATTACCCCATTGTTTGTAAGCACTGTAAATCAAGGTTTTATGGCAAGGTCAACTTAAATAGTTTCTATCCGCTTTAGAACAGGTTCGGTGGAGGTGGTCAGTGTAAGGCAAGAATGAAGGCATTCAATTTTAGAAATATTCAGTAAAAGGTCAAAGTCACGGGGTAAAGATAAATGTCAAGTCCTATGGCAAGGTCACCTTATAAAGATCTGATCTAATTTCGACCAGACTTCCTGTAATGGTTGATGATCAGGCAAGCTCGAAGGGTTTTAATACTGAGAACGATTAATGGAAGGTCAAGGTCACAAGGCAGGATAAAAAGTTGACCCGTGAGTGAGAAAATAACTTTAACAGCATTTATGTGATCTGCATAAAACTTTGTGGAAATGTTTAAGGTCGATCAAGGGGTTGACGTACTAGCTTTGAGAAAAATAGGCCAAAGGTAAAGGTCCCATGACATGGACAACTTAAATAATATCTATTCTATTTATATTTTATTTGGTGCAGAGGATTTAGATGAAGGAAGGCTAAAGCGATTCTGTTTAGAGAACAATAAGTCACAGGCCAAGGTCGAGGGACAGTATCAAATATTCGTTCCTGTAACTCAAGCATTTTTATTTGATTTAAACTAAACTAGGTGAAAACTTTGATGGTCAGTCAAGAATTAGGACATTCGAATAAAATAGAACTTAAAAAATCAAACGTCATGGTTACAGGACAAAAACAACTCTGTTAGTTCTGAGGATCAGTGAGCGGACAAGAGACTCTTTTTTTAGTACAGTGGGTAGAACTAAAAAACCACGGGACATTATCAAATGCTAAGCCCTTGGATCGAGTGTAGGGTGCGGGTGTTTCACTCTCTGAGAGTTACTTCGTGTTCTTTCTCTACTTTCTCTTCAATCTTTAACTTAATTCTCTCATTAATTTTTCTATCTGATAATGTCTTTTTAGATTATTCTTCCTACAAAAATTCCTCATTGTATGATGCCTTCCTTGACGTTATTATTGTAAGTCCACAGTACTCCGAATTTTCAGTAAAACTGGCAGTTAAAATTGCATAGCCATCTTTTTATCCACGATGCCGCTTCCCTCGATCTTCGGCACTACTTATATCGAAAATGCTGAGAAGTTTTGGGACACATCACTTACATAGGGCGAGTACCTCTTTTATTTCTTTAAGCGACGTCTCTCATGTTTTCATCTTGATAACTCCAGACTATTTTATCCAACTTAAGAGAGATGTTACCGTCTGGCGTTTGTTGGAACAGAACACTAAAGTTATCTCTGCTCATTCACAGGTGAATAATATTGCCCGGTGTTAGACAAAATATATACGTGATGCCGACCCGACCATGAGAGGTTTAATTGTTCATATTATAGTCAATATTTTAGTAAGAATTTCTCTTGAACCCCTGATAGTCTTTCTGAAAATGAAAAACTCTCCCGTCTTGTTCCTTAACACTCCCAGGCTCCTGTAGCCACTCTCATTTGAATAAACTTATCTGGCGTTAGTTGGAAGCATGGGGTAAATTTTTGCCTACTCTTCGTCCACTTTTCGCGGACTATTTTCTTGCATTCTCCTAGCGCAGTTGCAAGCATTATTTTTTTCCCTTCATAAAAAGGTCTTAGAAAATATTGAACCATATTTGTTCCCAGCAGTACGATGATGTCTTTGTGTAGGTTACTTTTGCTGCCACCAGATAATTTTGTTTAGCTTAGCAGAGTCATATGACAGTGAAGAAAATAAAGAAGGCTGTAACTAACTTTCCAGGTCGAAATGTCTATCCTGGGTTGAATAAAATCGACAGGAAGTAGCAAGAATAAACTTTTAAAAAGGCCGTCGAATTTGAGGGGTTAAGGTACCAAGCAGAAATACTGATATACAAGCCTTCAGAGAGAGCAGAATCCGAAAAAAAGAGATATGTCCTCAATTTTTTCCTATGCATGATCGACATGACCTGAAACCTCCCGACAAGCAAGTTAAAGACCACGCTGTATATTTCACCCCAGCCGTAAAATCTAAGCCACTCCGTCATCTAGTTTACGAGCCGAGGCACGCTAAGCAGAGTCACCCTTGTTCTGGGATCACTTTTATGAAAGTTCCAGACCAGTTCACAGGATAAACAAGTCTACGTAACACTCAACTAATATCAGAGATCATTTTGCTTTAGGCTTTTATTACGTTCCAATTCACATTAATTTGACTGTGAAGTGTTTGGTGGTTGTGTGAGTGAGGACAGGCGTATACACAGGCAGTCCCATACACAATTTATGCTTAGGAGGGTTTATAAATGCGACCCAAGCCCTGACTAACTTGCTGGGGTCAATAGGGGTGTGTCAGGTCGTAGCTCCAGGATAAGTGAGGGTAGCTGGAGGTAAGGAACATGCCGGGGAGTATAATCTGGTGGCTCTAGGGTGAGGTCAGGGCCCCGTGATGGTCGTGGGCGTCTGACACTCCTCTTCGTAATAGAATCCTACTCTTTTTCACTTTCTTGCTCTCCACTTCTCTCAAGCCGGTGAAATTTTGTCATAGTCGTCCGTGATTGCGTGTGTGTGTGTGTGTGTGTGTGTGTGTGTGTGTGTGTGTGTGTGTGTGTGTTGCCGTCACCTTTAACAGAGGCTTTGAACGCAACTACTTATTATACCACTGTGTAGGGTACGAGTATTACCTTATACAGTGATAAAACAGATAAAGCGCGATGTAGCTGGAAAAATCATCCACATAACAGCGAAAATATCCTTGAAGCACATCACTTTCCCTGGGTGATGTGGCAGTCAGCATGATGTGTCCGGTCACTGCAAAAATTTATTATGAATCGTCATCACTTTGTTTTTATCCTTTCATATCTGAAATAAATGAGTTTTTAGCCTATTGCGCAAAAGAGTATTCTCATAGTAGGAAGCAAAACGGCAGTGGATATTAGTTTGTTATCAAGAGCGGCCAAAACTAGACTAAATAATAAAGTGACATACAACAGGTACATTCCCTGTGACTGGAATGAGTCACGTAGCGCAGCAACGCCTCTCCTGTCACGTTGCCTCCCACTAACCCATAATTCTACCGAAAAGAAATATCGTCAGGGAAATATATTGTTTTGCAGTGAACTGTACAATCAAGCCTGCAGCCTTATGCAAAAACCATTCAATTAAGAAAATACTTCGTTCAGGTCATCAGTTAACCTATGACGTAGGTTCACTCCATTTTTGACCCCGTCCTGTCTGTGTTTAAAAGTACAATGGAACTTATGCAGCCAGCTGAATTTCAACGATTCGTAGGCTACTCCCTGTGTGTATGTGTGTGTGTGTGTATGTGTGTGTGTGTGTGTGTGTGTGTGTGTGTGAGAGAGAGAGAGAGAGAGAGAGAGAGAGAGAGAGAGACATTCTGTATTTATGCATACGTGAATATGAGCAAATATATGGTGATGTGTGTGTGTGTGTGTGTGTGTGTGTGTGTGTGTGTGTGTGTGTGTGTGTGTGTGTGTGTGTGTGTGTGTGTGTGTGTGTTACTCGGTATATCTGTCTCTGTGAACATGAATCATTTTGTATGCAACGATGACAAGAATAAAATATCAAAAGAGGAACTAAATATGAACTGACTGGAAACTTTGAAAAACTCAGAAGTATATTGTTCTTATGAATATTTATATAATTAAAGGTACCCAGATGTATATTATAATGCCGTTACCACAATACCAGTCACACTTCCCATACCACTACACACTCGCACTGCCCTTACCACTACACCCTCACGCTGTACACACCATCACATACCCACACCGATCATATCAGAACACCCTCAAACATCCCTTACTGCTCACACTTCACTACCTTCACTGTTACCACTTCCATCACTTACTCGGCTCAAAATCAACAGCAGCACATAACATCAAAGAATAGATCAAGGTGACAGCGCCCCTCAAAGCCCCTACCCTTCACTTATTCCAAAATACCCCTCATACTGCCATACCATTACTCCCACCTTTTCCACTATCTGCTCTACCCACACGCAGCACCACCACCCTCTCGGAGTCTGGGAGCACACCAAGGCGACACTACACCCCTCACATTCACCTACCTTCATACCTACAACACCCCTCATACAATATCGCCCTTCACGCTCCCCTATCATTGTTCCCACTGCTTCAGCTACGTACAAGACCCACACGCACGCACCAACGCAGAGCCAAAGAACTTTGAACTTTGACGACACTTCATTCCCCACACTCCCCAATCTCTACACCTAAAACGCCCACTGCCTTGCTATAACTCTCGCCACTTCCACTATCGATTCGATAAAGCAATACCAGACATGCTTAGAGCCAGAGAACAGACCGATGTTACACTAAACCCCTGACGCTTCCATACATTTACTCCTCACTCTCCATTGACGATTACACATCTCACACTGCCATACCACTACTTTCACCACGTGCACTGCTTACTAGACCCACACACAAGGGACCATCTTAGAGGCAGAGAACAAATCAAGGCAACCAATAATCTTCCAACTCCCGTTCTCTTACGTCCATCACACTCTCCTTACATTTGCACCCCTCGCACTACTCCACCACAGTTTTCACCACCGGCACTATCATGACTGTCACCATTTCCACCACTTACGCAACTCACGCACAGCACACACACTAACTCGAGCAAGGGAGCAGACCAAGGCGACAAAGCGACAATCCAACCTTCACCGACAGAAGCCAACGACATCTCCTTCACGAGTAAGTGTTTTGTCATCATTTATTCCCGTTGGCGGTGGGGTGCGGCCGTGGCAGGACATGAGTGAGGGTGAGTGCGGCTGGTATGAATATGCAGCAGCCACGAATTAACCAATTTGCATACTACCGTTCCCGACCCTCTCACGCTTTAGGTTTTTATGGCTAATATTTTTCAGATCTCATATATTTTGCAAGCACTTTATTTTCACGTACTGCCTTGTTGCTGGGTGTTAAAGAGAACCCAGTGAATTTATTAGGGATACTTGCCTCGCTCGCAGAGACAATGCTTAACACCCGCGGCACTCCAGCACACTGGGTCACCCGATCCTCTGGCACCATTCTACAATTTGGCCATAGCACAACTTGCCACATCAGGCTCGGTTGACACGCATAGCTCGCGTTTACCCTAGCTGGAAAGTATTATTGTGCCCACCATACTAATATACGAGAATATGTACCCAGATGAGAACCAAGCTTATTTTGTATTATCATCATATAGACCTACAGAATATATATATATATATATATATATATATATATATATATATATATATATATATATATATATATATATATATATATATAAAACATTCCGATACACCACAGTAATGGCGTCATTTATTCTTTCTGCTACCTGTAAATGGTTTTATTCAGCTTAAGACTAGAGTTTTTTTTGCCGTTATGAACCTCTTCACTGCTGAGGCGTTGTCCTAAGCTCCGTAAACCATCTGGCATCGGCAGGAATAAAATGAAAAGAAAACGTCTCCATAATGAAGGAGGTGATATATTGATATCTTCATGTGATTATGTACACAATATTCAGCTTCGCACTTACTCAGTTCCACATCCTTGATTTACGTATCTCATTTCTCTTTCTTCACCATTAAGATTTGAAGGGTTGTCTCTAAGCTGCGTTCTCCTATCTTGTATGTTGCAGGGACGGCAAAGTCTGCTTGTACGACGAGGGCAGACATTTAGAGTCTCTTATGATCAATGCAATCAGTACAAGTGAAAAACAGACGCTCTAGACGAGAAGAGGATGATGGGAAATATAAAATGTTGCACGGTAGACACTGGTAACGCTGACTGAGCCGGCAACGCAACACACAAGAAGTGAAATGCGCAATATGTGAACCACCCAAGCACTCAGCAAATAACTCCCTCCCACCACCACCGCTGAGGCACGGGCTACAGGTGTCTTCAGGTGGCTGGAGCAGAGACATAATGTCATAGCAACCCTTCAATACTGACATCATATAATAACACTGTATCAGGTGGATATGGCGTTATTTGTGTGTGTGTGTGTGTGTGTGTGTGTGTGTGTGTGTGTGTGTGTGTTTTAAGGTGAAACAGAATTTTGCATGTCTCAAAATAGGATAATTCTGAATGCTAACTCCTTCGGTCCTACGATGCAAGTTTTTCTTACTACCACCAGACATTTTATTAACTAAACAAAATTCTGGCAGTAAAGGGACTAATAAAGCTCATACATATCTCTTCCATCTCAAATAGTCTTTCTACTGCTGAATGCAAGCGTCTGAAGGTAGCAACAACAACATAAATGGAAAATATGTCATTGGAGTGAAATGGTTAACTAGACCTATCCCATGTACGACACCACACCTGATTTTGAGAGTACTGTAGGAGACTCAAAGTAAGATTCTTTTTGGAGACTTCGTAATACCTCTTCCTTAGCGATTTGTGTCGCACATTACACCTCAATGTCCACCAGTATGGTATTGGTGCAAACTATGCTGATATAGTATGGAAACTAAATCGCTAAAAAACAGGCGATATGAATCCTCCTACACCACCTAGAATACTGCCCATAGACAGAATCTTATTTGGAAAGGAGCGAACCACAGCCTCCCTAACCAGCCCTCGAGCATTTTCCCTGTTTTCTCAGGTCAAGCTGGTGTTGACAGATCATTATACTCGGCCGCCTGACCCTGAGTCAACACCAGTTGAGTGGATTGAGTCAATTGGCAAAATGTTTGTAAGGAGCTCGTGCAGTGGCTCTTGTCTGACCCCTCTTGCGGTGGGAATGGTCAACAGCTGAGAGAAAGAGAGAGAGAGAGAGAGAGAGAGAGAGAGAGAGAGAGACTGATATTATTGTATATCGGCCACACAAGGGTCAATAAGACGGATGATCTATATTTACAAAGTCACAGTGTTCCGGAATATTAGGACATGCATCTGTGGACAACACATCACTGTTCCCATTTGTACCAAAGGGTGAACAGGATCAAAGGGGAAATAAATTTTATCTAAAAATCTGACTGTCCCAGGAAACAAACTCGTGTTTTTGCAAGTTGCAGGCTGGATGTAAAACCATTACATCACCGGCTCCCCCATTACGACCGCTCTTGCGAAGCGAAACCTGGTGTTATTTTTGCGCGACGTGTGTGGGAAGGTCTGGATGTGAGCAAATTAGCTCATAGTCCTTATCTGATTCAACCATTGTTAACGGAAAAATTGAGGGGTAACCCAGAGACTGACCTATTGTACTGAAGAACAACATGTCAAAGTTAGAGTCCACAGAGCTAGGTCAAAGTTTGACCAAACATAGTCACTAGTCATTCGATTTAGACCAAACTTGGTGGACTGGCTGAGAGTAACAAGAAGAAAGGAAGTCGATTTTGATAACAATTGGTCAAATGTCAAAGTCACGGAGCAAAATCAAAGTCAGACCCATGTGTTTGTGTGTGAGCAAATTAAAACGGAAAACTGTTTTCATCTGGTTAAATCCGAACTTGATGGAAGGTTTAAGGATCAGCCAAAGTGTTAACCTATTGTTTATGAGGACTATCTATCTATCTATATACCTAGGCTGCTTCCCCCAAGGAAAGGGAGGTAGCCGAGACAGGACGACACACTCCCCATTTACTCATCTATTCAAACACATTCATTCGCATCGTAGCCCCAAAAGGGAGAAGGGACAGATCCTCACTGCACCACACCGCACAAGGGTCAACTGCGCAGTGCAATCAGTGACATCCGCAGCAGGGCCCGACAGCAGAGCTGGTTTACCCCTGCCACAGCATAATTCGATTTAAATCAAATCGATTCGATTTAAACCAAACTTGATTCGATTTAAACCAAACTTGGTGGAAGATTTAGGGTCAGGCAAGCATGAGATCATTCGACTTTTAGAGCAATCGGTCGAAGAAGCAAAGTCAAATGTTCGACCCTGAGACTAATTGGTGGACGTAGATGTTGCAATTACTGTGTACTCGTTTTTATGTTCAGAGTAAGAAAGATATATTTTAGTGGAAGAATTAATGAAAGCTGCGCTCGTATCTATTCCCCTCAAGTCCAAAAAGTCCCTCCAGATCTTAATACAAGAATCTGATGGCAGCAAAAAAGGTGTAATTGGACAGACTGGCCTGAAACATGTCTGAGTGGTAACGATGAAACATAAACAATGTAAACAGTGTGCCTCATACGTTAATTATTCATTCCAAACTTGACAGGAACGAATGGAGATACGTGGAGAGACAGACAGGCAAATAAGAAAGTCAGAGAGCATTGTGTGTTAATATGATATGTTGGGAGGCTTTAGAAGCATTCTAAGATGGCTTGGTCATGTGGAGAGATAGGAGAGTCAGAGAATGAGTAGGAGATTGTATGTGACTGGAGTGGAGGGAAAGAAGGGGAGAGGGAGACCAAGAATGAGACAGAGCTGCGGGATTGAGAGGTATAAAATTAATATGATGTGGGATAAAGAAAAGACAGCCTCGATCTGTTCGTGTCCGACACAAAGACGTCTGGGGACACAATACTGCAGTCATATCGTAAGTCATTTTACAGTACGACTTAGGTAAGTATGAAGGTGTGTTGGCCTCATGAATATACTGATTTAGTCCTGTGGCAAGAAATGATGTTGAATGTTACCTATTAATTCGGCCTGTTATTACCTAAATTTAACGTCTTTCTTAATAACAGGCAAATGCCGCTGTCAGCTCTAACTTCTCCTTAATCTATGACTTTTCGACCTACATAAATGCCATTAGTTACCAAAGCACTACGATCATTCCTGTCTGGTAGAGTTCGGCCCCCTTAACTTGGCGGAGATCTTCGTCCTTTTGCAGCTCTTAGCAGAATGAACAATAATTAGATTTCATATCCTTTCTAGAACACTTTTCGTGGCTGTCATGATTTTCTAGTTTCCCTCTTTTGTTACAGGTCAGCATTCAAGATGGTATGATGACAATTTTAGTCCAAGTTAAAGCGGGCAGAGCACAGTAAGGTGTAATGTGGAGGATAAGCCGCTAAGGAAGAGGTGTTACAATATCTACAAAACCACTTCCAAATACACCCAGGATCCTGAGAGTCTGTGTTGCGGGGATGGATGGGTGGGTGCAGGAGCAGTGAGAGGAGAGGCAGGGCGCCGTGTATTAGACTCACCTGATATACAGCGGACCAACTTGGAGGCCAAATAGCGAGCAGGCGTGAGTAAGATACGAGGTGCTTCATCCCGCAGCCTCGTTCAGCGTACCGCCTGGGCCGCACATCACGCCACCATAATCGATGTATTACGCGCACACCCGCCCCCACCACCACCCCACACTGCAATCACCACAGCTGTTGGCAGTCGGGCTAAGGCGGCTGGGATCAGGTACATTACGTGCCGGCATGAAATTCAACACAGAACTGAGGAAAAGTGTCACTCTGAGGATTGTGGGTTTGAAAATTTTCTAAGTGGTACTGAAGAATTCTTTAGTGGCAGAGAAGAATTCCTAAATGGTATTGACGATTTCCTAAGGGGTATTGAAGATTTCTAAGTGGTATTGACGATTTCCTATGAGGTATTGAAGCTTTCCTAATTGGGTTTGAAGAGTTTCCAAGTGTTACTGAAGATTTCCTAAGTGGTACTGATGATTTTCTAAGTGGCATTGAAGATTTCTTAACTGGGACTGGAGATTTCCTAAGTGGTATTGAAGATTTCCTAAGTGGTACTGAATATTTCCTAAGAGGTACTGAAAATTTCCCAAGTGGTATTGAAGATTTCCGAAGAGGTATTTATTTTTCTAAGTAGTATTGAAGGTTTCCTCAATGATATTGATGATTTCCTAAGTGGTATTGGTGGTTTCCTCAGTAGTACTGATGAATTCCTAAGTAGTATTGAAGATTTCCTAAGTGGTATTGATGATTTTCTAAGTGGTATTGACGATTTCCTAAGTGGTATTGATTTTTCTAAGTGGTATTGATTTCCTGAGTGGTATTGAAGAATTCCTAAGTGGTATTGAATATTTCCTAAGTTGTATTGATTTTTCTAGATGGTACTGAAGATCTCTTAAGTGGTAATGAACATTTCCTAAGTGGTATTAATTTCCCAACACTTCATTAGTTATATATTCGCCATCAGTAAGTAACTGTATGTTACTGGTACAAGCTATGTCGATAATAAAACAATAGAAACATCATAGCCTACAAGAAAGTACTATGGTGTAAAAACAATATAAACATCATACAAGAGAGTACTAATGTGTAATAATACAAACATCATACAAGAGAGTACTATAGTATAATAATATAAACATCATACAAGAGAGTACTAAGATGTAATAATATAAACATCATACAAGAAAGTACACTGAATATAAACATTATGCAAGGGATTACTATGATGTAACAACAAATTAAGCATCGTACTAGGGAATAATGTGGTGCAATAACAATATAAACACCACACAAGAGAGTACTGTGGTGTAATATGCATAATACTTAGCCATGTAAGAGGCACAAGAAGCTTCCTGTGACTGTGAAAGAGAGAATGTACTGAGTGAAACTGTAGATTTATTGCACTCTTAATTCACTGCCAGCACTGAGCATAGGGAACTGAACTGGGAGAAATCGACATTGGGGCTGTATTCTCGTTAACTTGGGTTTTTCCTTTAACACCTTTGCCTTAGTGATTTACTCGTATTTTGCAAACCACATATTGCTGTGCTGTTGCGTAGTATTTATCTATTAACAGAGGAGGATATTAACGTGTAATATCCAAAGAAAAGTAATTTAGTAAACAAGGGATACTAAGGAGCCTCCTTCGAAGGCCAATATGCCATCCTGAGAGAGAGAGAGAGAAAGTGCGGTTGGCGAAACTGTAGTTAACTATAGGGTACCAGTACGATAAGTAACTTACTTCCACAAATGAATTACCTCCCGCCCTGAGCAAAGGGAGCTAAATGGTCTTTTTTTTTTCCTGCGTCGTTGGATAACTAAAGGATAAATTATTAAGCAGAAGTACCAATAATTTATTACCCAAACCGATGCTGGGGAAGCGTGTCTTCTGGTGGTGCCACCGTTACGGGTGGTTTCATTGGCAGGTTATGAAAAGGTAGCTTCAACCTCCAGGCTACCGGGTTCACGGTCTGATGTGGCGAGAATTATAGCAGCAACAACAACAACTATTACTACTATCGTTACTACTACTACTACTGCTGCAACTAAAACTACCCCAGAATAAAGGACAGATATTGCACAAATAGACAAATATGCATTTGTGATTACAGTGGATATACGAGCACTCCTAGAGAATGGATTAGCCAGCTCCTAATATCCGGCCATGTACAAACGAACACACTACGTCAGATTCACCTCAAGCACTGGCAGGGGAGGACGCATACCCTCGCCCCTGTACAGTCCTTGCTCCGTTAATTATACCCCTGTGCACTATTTTCGTCTCACATTCCAGCAGCCTTTGGAGTATTGAGGGGTCAGGGAAAACTAGAGAGCCACAATATACGAGTACGGTAGCAAACCATTTCTCTCCTGGAGGAGAGAAATGGTTTGCCACAGTTTCTACGGTCCGACCTGTTAGGTTCCAGAGAGAGAGAGAGAGAGAGAGAGAGAGTCCAAAGGAATCAACAACGACTTCGGTCTACTTCTGCAGTACCTGCCCCAGCCTCCTTCACTCTCCTAATTATCACACGCTACCTATGACAACAACAACAACAACAACAACAACAACAACTACTACTACTACTACTACTGCTGCTACTACTATTGCTGCTGCTACTACTACTACTACTACAAAGAGAACTGAATGACTGTATATTTTCTTTAGTGTCGTTGGTATAACTACTGATGCATAATTTCTTAAGCAGGTGTGACTTGGGTGTCGCATGCCATTTTGAGTGGACGCTTTCCTTCATGATAAGGGCTTTTGTCGATGATGAAGAGAAGCTACAAAGAGTAACCCAATGTTATTTCCGCTTAGTTTGCTCTTACACTTATTTTTTTAAAGGTCCCACAGCTTACTTATATATTTATTTAGTTTATGTACAAATATATGATTTACATTTATTTTTAGCCAGATAATTTTAGAAGTTTAATAAGAGGGGAAGAATTTTCACACTAATATTTTTATATAGGTAAAACCCTCTATAGTTTGTTTACCTTAACTAAGAAATATTTCTCCTTTTGCGATTTATTTCCTGTAAATCAGTGCCATAATAAAGTAATACTACAATGCTGCGTCCTATCAAAACAGATCTCCGTTACTAGCATTTTAGCACTGAAAGTTCGGCTTTCAGGATAGGGAGAGGCAATTCTGGACCAAGTAAACGTGAGCAGACTATAATAAACAAGAAGACAAGGGGCACCCCCTGCCTTGGTGGCTTGTCGGACAGTTTTCAGGAGCCACAACAGTTTCGTGGAGATGCAACACAGCCGAGCAGGGAAGCAGTGCTGGTGCTTGCCTATGGAAGCATAAAGCCACCACCTCTCCGCAGACGATGATAGAGATACGCAGATCATTCATAATGTGAGGAAATAAGCGACTCTTTTTATAAATTAGGGTCTAAATAGAGTTACGTCACAATTACGTCACTTCAGGACTAATTTCTGTCCGTTTGTTTGGGATCTAGTGATTTCTTTGCTATATCTGCGGATCTTCAAACGAAAAAAAAAAAAGTCTCTGAAGTTCTTCCTAACGGACCCAACCTAACCGTAGAGCAATGAGTTTATGACCTGAAGCTACGAAGACCTACATATCCCGTCATGGCCGTTATTTCTACCCATTTTGGAAGTTCCGAGGAGAGGTGGCAACAATATTCTTCTGTAGGTGTTGCTGGGACCTAACAGTGAAAGAGGGAGATGCAAAGAAGAGCTGGCTGCCAATATGTGGGTACACCTTGACCCTTTTGAAACTGACCGGCATCTACTGTATGTACTATATAACTAAAAATGTACCAGCGAAATAATGGGACCTCTGACACCACAGGGACACAAACTATGGAGAAGAATCTTAGTTCAAATACAGGCAAGGACTTAAGGGAGGGGGCGTGGGTGCGTACGCCCCCTCCCCCTCTGTTTTCGGTAAACCAATTATTTGTTATAAATGGTCAGTCCTGTTCTCAGCGATCTTTACGCTCCACGATCAGTGCCTAAGGCCGCCGTGCCCTAACCTGTTCCTCATGGAACAGTGTTCATTCAGAGATGGAAAGACGTAAGCAAGTTCTCATCAGCAATGGATATCTAGGTCAGGAGCATTAGCTTAATTTCGAAGGGAATCTGGAAAGAAAAGGGAGAAAGCTGATTTCTTTTTTCGTGAAAGCTACTTGGAAACATGTTAAGTCGATATCCACAAATATTCTAAACATTCCACCTGAGCTAGCCGTGAGGGACGAAAATCCATGATGGCCGCCAACTGCATGGGACGCTTATATGGCTTTGGAACTAGAGGTCACAGATGGTCATGTAATACCTCTTTTTAAGGGTTTGGGGGTATAAGAAAACCATTTTTACCATTATTTCAATGATGTACTGACGTATGTTCAAGATATGATCAAGGTAATGTACTATTCTAAACAAAATGGTACACCGATATTCAAAACATGTAAAGTCAACAAGCAGCTCTAACTTTTGCAAGCAACAGTTATTGAACTACTTCTAAAACCTTTTTTTTTAGTATCATAAATAGTTATGGTCACAATTATAGCATAGGGACGCAGTATCTTCTCCATCAGGTGGGCATGAATCAACACAAGATTGGCCAGTAGACGAGGAACACATACAGTAGATGTAGAGTCCTGCTTTCCTACAGTTGCATCTCTTGCCAGACATTTATTTACACCCACATGACACAATGAGAAAAAAATGCTCGGTTGCTACTGGTCTGTCAGTCAAAATGGGATTGAACATTCCACCTTGAAGCTCCCAACCTCAGTCAGTAGGATTTAGATCTTCAACAGTGCCCAACCACTCCTGAACTGCATAGTAGGTTCGATATGAGTGGTACTTTGCAGTTGAGGATGTGGGAGGTAGGCTCTGAAGTTGGAAGCTGCTGGATGCTTTGCTCATCTTCTGCGTGTGATCCTTAACATTGCCCAACCACTCCTTGACTGCGAAGTAGGCTCAGTGGGAGTGGTACTTTGCAGCTGAAGATGTGGGAGGTAGGCTCTGAAGTTGGGAGCTGGTGGATGCTTTGCTCATCCTCTGCATGTACTGCACAAATCTTAGCTTATCAAGTGTTGTACATGTCGGATTGGCATTATATAACTACAGTAAGAATATTTCCCCCACTCTGAGTACTTCGTAATGGTTGGCATCGTTCTTCGTAAAGACTGTCATGGCCTTCTTTTTGCCTGTGCCATATAAAGCAGAGACTGTGCCACATCTGGATAGCATGTGCTATCAATATGTGTTGTCGGGTTTGTGGATGCATTGCCTGCTGAATGCTGTGTACGCTATAAACAAAATCTCTTGAATAATGCATGCAGATATTGTCTGTTGTGGTCCTATCAACCAACATGACAAGCAGATCTGTATCCTTTGCCACAAGTACAAGAGGTCTTGCAATGTTCCCAGCAAATGGCAATGAGGTGCTGCTTATTAAGTAGTCAGTATCAGCCTGACTTTGACAGCAAGCAAAGCCTTCAGATATAAGCCAGTCCTTTAGCCTACTGATTAACCGTGACTTGTTACGGACTGATGCGTTGAAATCAACCTCTATGTCTGCAGAGACATATCTGTATCAGAATGGCGTTCTGTTCAATTACCTTGGCTGACCGGGTAAGATTTGTGTAGCCATCAAAGCAGCTAGTGTAATCTTTGCCATAGTTATTGATAACGTGATTCACATAACTGTCACACATCACCATACCCACAGGCCATGTCACATCTTGTAGCAAATTTCCTCCATCCACCACATAGTATGGGTTCTTAAGAGCTTCAGTGGCTATTGGGACTACTGGAGCTTTCAGCACGACCACTTTTGTTGTTTTTGAGCATTGTACCCACGTTAAATAGTACTGGTGGCTGTTTGCTATACTCATGCTTAAGGTGAATCTTCATATCTGATGGGTTCTTTGTCACACATGTTGTCATGAAGAGTAGTGTGGGGTTGACCTCAACGTCACTGCCACGGACAGTGGCAGTACAGGTTGCAGCACCAATAGATATAACCTTTTCACTCCTTTTTGAGCTTAACATCAGCGTAGCTCAGGCCAGTGATACGTTCAGCTGCCTCCTCACCTGATTTGACTGCACAATCTACATTAGCACAAATAGATGCCTCGACTCCAGTATCAATGCAGGCCAGTCTCTCGAGGTATTCACCTGCGTAGGCAAATGTCGAATGTGTGATAGGTAATTCCGAAAGGTGAGAAAGTGTTTGTTGTCACAAGCAAATGTGGATTCCCGGAGGTCTGTGTGTTTCCTGATGTCGACTGACACTGAAGGCCTCCCCCTTGGTTTCCTCTGAAGCCCTCGTCCATGATGAAAACGCATATGACAGTCATGGTGGTACTCGGCCTCAGCTGCCACAAGATCATCAAAATTCAAAATAATGCGTGTATATACAGACTCTCCCAAACTATTAGCTCGCTCCATCGCCTTTGCTGCAACAGATGACAGTAGTTCAGTTGTTGCTGCTTCATGAGTTGCCTCATATTGGTCCTTCGGTTGTTTGGCGATCTTACTATAGTCCACATATTTCCCACAGTACAGATAGTCTTGTTTTATATTGAAGGTTGTGGCCTGTGAAAGGCGGGTGCTTTCTTATGCACTCGTCTCCGATTCTTCTGATTCCCTTTTTTGCTTTTTTATGTATGATGGCATGATATTATGATCTATCCATCATTTATGAGCCGGAACTGGCAACACTGTAGATAACAGCTTTTCATTAAGTCCGTCCCTCAGATCACCACTAATGTTCATTGTGTTACGTAGGCCTCCTTCTCTGACAGTTCTTCGGCCAGAGGTTATTGGCTTATCACAAAAATCACAAATTTCACACTGTTCTTGTGCTGCCATCTCTGTCCATTCACATTGCCTTCTGTCATTCCTCTACACTGCAATCTGTATCCATCCTGAAAAATAAAACATCTGATGAAACATACTCTAGTTTATAAATTCACATCGAAATTCTCAATACAGATTTCCAAATTTTTGCGTTTGGCGCAAGTTCTCTACGAATATCAGTGACATAGAATTCTTAGAATAATAGATAATAGGAGAAATGGATTTTTCACTCCTTAAAATCCATATTAGATGGTATTACATGACCAAGTATGAATTTTAGTCACTAAGCTATATACACGCCCCATGCCGATGGTGAACATCTTGAATTTTTCGTCCCACACGGTTAGCTTACGTGGAATGTTTAGATTGTTTATCAATTTTGACTAAGGAGGCTTTTATGTAGCTTTCCTAAAAAAAAAAAAAAAAAATCAGCTTTCTTAAATTTTTTCCATGTGTATCCTTAATGCTCCTAGGCAAATCAGAATAGCAACATGCAAGTCGTAGTTGAGAATGCAGTTAACAAATGGTACTCAAGCTACAGTGCCTCCTCTCTCAATAATGAAAAATCACTTTGTACCACCGTAATCACGTGTCTTCAGATTATTAAACTAACGAAAGAGCAATGAAAAATATCATTCATAAAAGCATCAAATGCAATCAAATGCACAGGTCTTAACAAAAGGTTCCCGCTAATCACATGTTACAAAACTTGCAAAACTTCACATTTCCCACTCAAGAACTGCCCTGCTGTGAAAAGTACGGCAAGAAGACCAAGTCATCATCCCACATACTTGCACAACTGAGAACTGTGGGCTTTATACATAGGTAGGAATGACGAGGACTAAACTGTCATGGCATCAACATGTCACCTACAGAACTGATTGATAAAAAAATCACCAGAATTAGTCACGACCCTCCCTCGCCCGTCAGCACCTCGAGAAGGATACTGAAATATTTTTTTTTTTTTTTTTTAATGCAAGGAAGAAGGAAACAAAAGCAAAGAACACTTAAATTGTTTCCTTCAAGCAAAAACAAAAAAAGATAACAGACCCAAATTCAAGATCGGTGCTTTTCCAGATACCTGGACACACTGCGTTTGAAAGGCTGGAGATCATAGGCAGTAGGAACACAGACGGAGAAAGACAGTTCCAGAGTTGACCTGTTGCATATATGAAGGACTGGGAGTAACAGTTAACTCTTGCATTGGAGACTTGGACAGAAAAGGGATGAGTTTTTTTGTTTTTTTTTACTATTAGGAAGGAGGAACCGAAGGCCAGGAGCCTGCTAACTCGTCGCTCCTAGAAAAAAACTAAAACAATACAAGAGAAAGCCAAATTCAAGAACCGATCATTTCGAGATGCCTGGACACACTGCGTTTGAAAGACTGGAGATCATAGGAAGCAGGAAATACAGACAGAGGGAGACAGTTCCAGAGGTGACCTGTTGCATAAATGAAGGACTGGGAGTAACAGATAAATCTTGCATTAGAGAGTTGGACAGAAAACGGATGAGAATTTGTTGCTAGACAGGTGCTAAGCGCCCGTCGTACAGCTGGAGGGATGAAAGCAGACAGTTCAGAGGAGCAGTGACCACTGAAGTAGCGATAGAAAAGTGATAAAGATGCAACAGTGCAGTGAAGAGACAGAGGTTGAAGGGAGTCAGTAAGAGGAGGAGAGTTAATGATACAAAAAGCCTTTGACTCCACCCTACTGAGAAGAGCTGTATATGGGAAGCCTCCCCACAAATGAGAGTTGTACTCTACACAGGGGCGGATAAAACCCGTGTATAAAGTCAACAATTGTGCAGGGGTAAAGAAGGTACGGAGTCGGCATAGCACACCTAATCTCTTGGAAGCAGATTTTACAAGAGATGTAATATGATCTTTCCAAGATAAGGCCCGAGTGAATGAAACCCCAAGCATGATCAAGGATTATGGAGGATTAAGCTAGATATTATTAAATATTAGTGGGTACTCCTGTGGGAGATTTTGTCGGATTGATAGGTGTAAGAACTGAGTCTTTGATGCATTGAAAACAATATTATTTTTACCCAGTCAGAGATACGAGCCAAATCAGACATTAGGTGCGCCATAGCCTCATCCCTTATTTGTTGAAGTAACTGCTGAGATGGACGTTGCGGGAACCGAATGGATAGGTGAAGGGTGGAGTCATCAGCGTGAGAGTGGATAGGGCTAGATTTTCAGCTTAGAAGGTCACTGATGAATAAAAGGAAGAGAGTGTGTCATAGGACAGAGCCCTGAGAAACACCACTGTTGATTGATCTAGGAGAAGAACGATGGCTCTCAACAACAACAGCTATAGAACGACCAGAAAGGAAGCTAGAGATGAAGGCACAGATAGAAGGATAGAAACCGTAAAAGGGCAGTTTGGAAATTAAAGATTTATGCCAGACTCGATCGAAAGACTTTGAGATGTCAAGTGCAATGGCAAAGCTTTCGCCAAAGTCCCGAAAGAAGGACGACCAGGAGTCAGAAAGGTAGTTGAGAAGATCGCCAGTGGAGCGTCACTGGTGGAACCCATGCTGGTGGCGATCAGAAAGAAGGCTGTGATAGGAAAAATGTCTTAATATTTTTCTGTTAAGAGTAGACTTGAAAATTTTTGAAATACAGGATGTTAAAGCAATTGGGCAATAATTAGAGGGCTGGGAACGGTCACCCTTCCCTGGGACAGGCTGAATGAGAGCCTTCCAGCAAGAAGGAAAGGTACAAGTTGATAGACAAAGGCGAAAAAGTTTACCTAGGCAGGGTGTAAGCACAGAAGCACAGTTCTTGAAAACAACAGGAGGGACCCCATAAGGCCCATATGCCTGCGAAAAAGATTCACGTAGAAAAGTAGACCCATGATACTCGAAGCACTTTACATTTTCGAACTGAAACCTGTAATCAACGCACAAGTAGACGATTTACAAATCCTTCCAACATGCAAAAGACCACAAACCTCGGTGAGCTAACTCATTCCACTAGTGAGATAGTTACACACCTTCCATCACACGCTCCTATCCTACCAATCACATGCTAGCACGTGTCGGCACCCTCTATGGAATGAGGTCTCTCTCCACCCGCCATCATATTGGTCTTAAAATGTTCCCAGGAAGGAGCGAGACGCTGTCAAACACACCAACATTTGGACAGCTACTCAGAAGTCTAAATGAAAATCAACGTAGCTTAGCACGACGCATCGAAGGTGCTGAGCAGAAATTAAATAATGCAGAAACGGCAGTTGCATTCAACCTCGTTTGCTTACAAGAAAATATCTTACCTGGCTATACAGATAGATAGATGGATAGGTAGATAGATAGATATAGAGGTAGATAGACAGATACACATACAGGATATTCTTTAGCAACTTTTCTGTGCATGTTCAAACGAAATGCATTGCAACTGCCGACTCTGTAAGAGTGAATGTCCTTTAGCCAACCCATTACGTAAGCATCAGATAATTTCATCGTCAGAACTGCAGGAGAACTGATGAAAGTGCATTGATAGACAAATTGCCACTATTGCAAAACATATTCATTTTCAATACACTGTAGTGTAAAAACAATGTCGAAATGAAAGCAATCTCACCTTCACTCCATTTCACAAAGGTTGCGAAACTAGAACACGGAACCATCGTATACACATTTTCAAAACATAGACTTGTCTGCTGTCAATACTGAAGTCAAGATTTTCGCTTTCTTATTCGAGCAAGATATGAACCGGGTATATATCAAGTGAAATTTTGACATCAACCTGGCTAATATTATGACATTCAATGATGTTGAGGTGGATGTTAATAGACTTCACTTAAATAAATTACATGATTTCAGAAAAATGAATATTGATTGGAAATGACACCATTTTATTGTATGTATGTACACGAAGTACTTAGGTGGCTAGAATAGTATTTCATAATAACAGTAGCCCCTTCTTTTCAACGTTATGCGCAGATTAGTTGCATAAACTTGGCACAAAATTATAAAAGATATAATAATCAATTCTAACTGGGGCGACTTGTAGTTACGGAATATCGTCTGAGAGTAGTCAAAATGAACCATCAAATTTCAGCCAGGTCAGGATGAGATGTAGTAATCTGTTGCGGTCTCGGTTAAATGAAAAAGACATCACCGGATTTTAATATATATATATATATATATATATATATATATATATATATATATATATATATATATATATATATATATATATATATATATATATGTTGGTAAACTTTGCAGAAATGTTTAAAATGAGAATAATGAACACATTCTTTCACAAAAGAACAGGGAGAAAGTGGGCCTGGAGAAGCCCAAATGGAGAAACAAAGAATGAAATCGACTTCATTATAGCAAATAAGAATAATACAATCACAAACGTCACAGTTATCAACAAAGTAAATATTGGAAGTGACCATAGAATGGTGGGTTGTACAGCAAGATTCAATTTCAAAAGTGAAAGAAAGAAGATGATTCAAGACAAAAAGATATGCCCAGTAAAAGTCAGCGAAAACAAAGCAGCTTTTCAGTTGGAAATAAGGAACAGATTTCAGGGTCCCAGTTATGCTGAATGTGACATTGATGAGTTGAATGACAGACTAACAAAAGTCCTAAAAGAATCAGCGGAGGTAGTAGGAAAACCTAATACAACCAAAGCCGAGAAGTATTCAGAGAAGACACTTGAGCTTATGAAAAAAAGAAAGGTAATGAAAGTAAAAACAAAGAAAGATGAAATAGAACGAGCAGAATTAAATAAGCTTATCAACAAAAGACAAAGAGAAGAAAAAAGAAAGAGAAACATGGATCAAATCAAAGAAACCATCAAAAAAGGAAAAAGTCTGAAACAGGTCCGAAATAAAATGGCACTTGGAAAGAAACAAATTACATCACTAAAAGACAAAAACGGTGAAGCCATTAAATGCAGAGATATGATGCTGAAGCGAGTTGAAGAATTTTACAAAGAACTGTATGCATCAAAGACAGTAGTACCAATAGCTAACTTTTCTGTTGACACAAGTGAAATACTTGAGGTAACACCAGACGAAGTAAATATTTCTCTTAAAAATATGAAAAGAGGATAGGCTCCGGGAGAAGATGGAATAGTAGCAGATTTACTGTTGGATGCAGGAACAGAAGTACAAAATAGGCTTGCTCACTTATTTACCCAATGTATAAAACAGAAGAAAATTCCCAAAACATGGTGTAATGCAATTGTTATTCTACTTTATAAAAAAGGCGACTCAAAAGACCGTACTAACTATCGACCCATTAGCTTGCTATCAGTCATTTACAAACTTTTCACTAAAGTCCTTACAAACAGAATAGGTACAAATTTGGAGGAAAACCAACCTCGTGAACAGGCAGGATTCCGATGCAGGTATTCGACCACTAATAATCTGCACACAATGAATCAGCTAATTGAGAAAACTACAGAATATAATAAACCACTGTGCTTAGGTTTTATTGACTACGAAAAGGCTTTCGACTCAGTGGGGCACATAGCAATTATGAATTCATTGCGAGAACAAGGAGTGAATGAGAACATTGTAAAACTGCTCGAAAACACATATAAAGAGGGAACTGCTACAGTTAAATTACATAAGGACTCAGAGAAAATTAAGATTGAGAAGGGCGTGCGTCAGGGAGATACAATTTCACAAAAGTTATTTACAGCCTGTCTAGAAAGTATTTTCAGAAAGCTAGACTGGGAAAACAAAGGAGTAAACATAGATGGAGAAAAGCTAAACCATTTAAGATTTGCAGATGACATTGTCCTAATCTCAGAAAAATCAGATACGTTGCAAGAAATGTTAAATGACCCGAACAGAGAAAGTCTCAAAGTAGGACTAAAGATGAACCGGAGTAAAATTAAAGTAATGTTTAATCCTCAAACACCAAAGACCGTCATAAGAATAAATGGAGAAATTCTTGAAGAAGTTGAGGAGTACAATTACCTGGGACAAATACTAAAATTAACGAAAGATAATGATAGCGAAATAAAAAGTCGCATTACAAATGGACGGAAAGCTTTCGGTAAACATAGAGACATTATGCATTATAGAGGTTATTCTCTTGAGCATGGATGCATGCATTCCATTCTCGTATGTTCTGACTAATGCAAAAAATGTTTGACTGAATCATGCTTGTTCTATCCTGTTCACAGCAATAAACAGGCCTTCAGAGGTACCGATGCTAACCCACCCCTGAATATCATCTATTTTATGTTTTTGCCTGTAATCGTGCCAAGTCTGCTCTTCGCCAGTTTTATGAACAATTTTCACTGGTACTAAATGCACTGAACTCTAGTACTCGAGTTCTTCCCTCTCCTTCTTGCACCTTGCCAATAACCTTTCTAACAACTTTACTTCATCCTCCTGCCCTCTTTGTTTCCACTCAGATGCCTTCCCAGTTGCCAGTACGGGTTCAGACAAAGACGCTCCACTGGTGATAATTTCACCATCGTCTCTGATTCTTGGTCACCCTCATTTTTGGACTTAAGTGAAATCTTTGTCATTGCACTTAACATCTCAAAGGCTTTCGACTGAGCCTGACATAAATCTTTAGTTTTTAAACTGCCTTCCTACGGCTTCTCTCCATCCATCTGCTCCTTTCCCTCTAGCCTCCTGTCAAGCAGCTCTGTAACTGCCTTTTTAGATGGCCACTGCTCTTCTAGAGCCGTCAGTTGTGGTGTTCTTTAGCGTTCTGTCCTGTCATCAATTTTTTTCCTTCTTTTCATCATTGATCTATTGAATAGAGAAACCTGTACTTTACACAGGAAAAATCATTCACTATACTGGAGATAATAACATACTGGATGGTAATATATTGGATGAATGCTCTAATGAACTACACATCTAACTCTATCCATTCATGCACTGAGGACTCCACCTTTGACCTCTCCATCTACTTCTCACAACGTCTATCACAGCAGTTCCTTCAGTAATCAAGGGATGAGGCTAAAGCACGCCTAACTTTTGACATCACTCATATTTCTGATTGGGGTATTAAAAAAAAAAAAAAACTTTGTTTCCAGTACACCAAAAATTCAGTTCTTACATGTTTCAACCTCCTAGAATCTTCCTCAGGAGTGTCCTTAGAGTGTCCTTTAATATTCAACAATATACAACTTAATCCTGCATTTTCATTCAGTATCGTTAAGGTTTTAATCTCTCGAGATCTGTCATGGAACGATAACATTTCCTCAGTTGCAAAATCTACTTCCAAGAGACTATGTGGTAAGCCCCGACTCCATGCCTTTTTACCTCTGCACAGTTGTCGACTTTGTGCAGGAGTTTTGTTTACCCTGCGTGTAGTACAATTCTCATGTGTGGGAGGAACTCCTTACGCATAACTCGTCCAAACAAAGGGAGGTCAAAGGCCTTTTCTTTTTTGTTTTTTCTCCCATCAACTCCCCTCCTTTTACTGACTCTCCTCAACCTCTCTCTCTTCACAACACCATTGCTTCTTAATCTTTTCCTATCGCTACTTCAGTGGTCACTGTTCTTCTGAACTGTCTGCTTGCATCGCTCCTCTATTACGATGGGCACCTAGTACCCATCTGGCAACGACCTCTCACCCCTTTTCTGCCCAAATCTCTAATGCAAGAGTTAATTAACTGATACCCTCAGTCATTTATGTATGCAACAGGTCGACCCTGGAACTGCCTTCCTCAAGTTGTATTCCCCTCTACCTATGACTTTAATCTTTTAAATGCAATGTGTGCAGGCATCTCGAAACTAAAGGATCTTGAATTTGACTCTGTTTGTTTTTTCCTTGCGGGTGGGAATAACTTTGAAAGCTCGCAGCCCTTGATTCCTTCCTGCATAAAAAAATAAAAAAAAAAATGAATGAGAGTAGGAGTGGTATGGGTATGGCGATTATAGAGATGGCGTGGGTACGTTGGGTAGATGTTGGAGTGGAGTGGGTAGGTGGGGGTGTAAGGCTGGTGTGGGTAGGATTATGGGATGGTGTGGATGGCTGGATATAGGGATGGTGTTGGTTGGAAGGATGGATGACGGGGTAACCTGGGTAGGATGGATAGACATAAGGGTGGTATGTGTAAACTGAGTGGCTGTGGGTATGATGGATGAATGTAGGGTTACTGTAGTTAGGATGGATGGATATTACAGGTATCCACTGTGCAGCTGAAGGTCACCCACCCCGACTCGCCCACAGCAGCACCAGGCCGAGGCTTCTGGCGTTCACAAGTTACTTCAAACTTAAAGTTCAGGAATATTCCCTTTGTGGCGACCTCCCCGCCCTGCCGCTGGGGATTTGCATATCAAAGTTAAAGTTTTATTTCGTTACGTCGCCGCCGCGTAAGAAATTTTAGATTGAGTTAAGATCCATAATGGCAGAAAGAGTTTGGAGTAAGTATGAGGGAGTGGAGAAACTCAGAACGATGGTGAGAAGTAAAGGGTCGGAAGTGACACTCGCGTTAAGGGTCTCGAGAATGTGTAACTAAATTTTACGAGGTGACAGAACCAGAATTAACATTTTTTAACTCCTGCGTTCGCTTCACTACTACAGTAATGGAAAAGCGTAACAGAAAAGCTAAAATTTCTTGTATCAGAATAAGAAGCAAAAGCCTACACTAATTTTTTATCGACCCACATGAAACACCTCAGATCATCCGTCTGTCCGTTCATTTCTCCTGTCATCCTTTTAGAATATTTGCCTTCCAGTTCTAATGTGGTATTTTGTAATTATAATCAGAGTTATTAGTTCTCTCAAGATTCAAAAATAGAAACATAGCATCCGGTTGCTCTTTCAGCCCCTTTGTGGGTGACCTCTTCAATCAGGTGAAAAATGGTAATTTATTAATTTATTCTTGCTACCTCAACATGATTTTGTTCATTCTAAGAAAGGACTTTTGTTGTGAAGAGGCTGGTGAGAGCTATATCTAATCCATCCAGTTAGAAATGTCTCTCTTAAGCTGTTGTCGTCGGGTTTCAGCAAGAATAGAATATATAATAAATCATCGTAGCAAAGGGATAGGCCAACTGTAAGTTTACATGGGTAAGATGAACCTTGTTTCCTTTGATATGGTAACTGACTCTCTGGGCTCTGTCACTACTATCTTCCACGCTGCAACTGCACTCTCGAACCGATGATAGCACTGCCAGACTTGCAGAAAACTTAGTGGCCAGAGATCACTGGTATGCTAAGTGGCCAGAAAACACTCGTATGATAAGCTAAATCATTGACGACTTGTGTACTAAACCTTTATTTCAGGAGATGAAATACAAATCTGCAGATATATTATAAATTCCAGTGCTTAGTGATTTACCTCAAACTTATTATCGGCAACTTATTTTTTATACCATAATTACCTTGCACAAGAAGTATTTTGTTATTTTGCTTTATTAAAAACAATTTGTTGACTTTTTTTTTTCTGTAGAAGTCGAACTCACAGTTAACTTTACCAATATATTTTACATTGTGTGTGTGTGTGTGTGTGTGTGTGTGTGTGTGTGTGTGTGTGTGTGTGTGTGTGTGTGTGTGTGTGTGTGTGTGTGTGTGTGTGTGTGTGTGTGTGTGCGTGCGTGCGCGCGCGCGCGCATAAAGCCAACCATTTCAAACCCAGAGCTTACTGTGAAAGAGTCTTAAATGTAGCACCAGACAACTGAGTTCGGTAAGCCATGCATATGACTGATACCGAAAACACATTGATTAAAGAAGAAGCAAGCTGATCACTGCAAATATAAATAGATAGACAGATAGATAGATAGACAGACAGACAGACAGATCATTCATAACAGCAACGATATCTTTATCTTTCTGTGTCCTACTCTGGGCATAGACCTCTTAGCCCGTTCCCTAAAGCAAGCACTCCTACTTGTCACACGCCCTCACATGATATTACTTCGATGCCAATATTCACCGTTCGTTTTCAATACATACCTGTTCTAGGGCTGTCTCGTTCAGGATTGATGTAATGGCACGGGGAAGAGGAAGGGGGATGTGTTTATTACATGTCGGTGCGTCTTGTGGAAGATCAGTAAAGCCATAGGCTAGGATCTAACTCCCTTCCTTTCAGACAAATGATCACTGCCATAACCATTTGACTACCACCTTTTTTCAGTAAAATATGAACAAAAAGCAAGATACAAATACAAAACGTGCTGCGGCTGGACTGGGTAGCAAGATGGTCACCCAACCACCACAGATAGGATATAACCAGATGTCTCTCTCAAATGCTGTTAGAGTTGCCCTCACATCAGGACTTTCCTACATTTTTCTTCACAGTAAACTTTTTTTCAACCCTTTCAATCCAATTACGTATCCATTATTTAATTTTTGCTACTCCCAGACCTTTCTATTAAGATTTTCTGTGACAATTTCTAATGAAGGGGAAAATGAAGGCAATACTTCACCTCCACAGTTCAAAAAGTGTCTTCAACGCTGGATGAAACAGTATGGAAATAGAAAGAAGAAAATAAAAAACACATCATCGGACTGATTTAGGAACTTAGCTACAAAATGACGAAACTCTCAGCCAAGTTAAGGTGGACGAATTATAGCACATGGTGGCGGAGTGAGGAACGCAATGTTGAGGTGGCAAGTTGCTGGTATGGAAAACAGTGTAGAGGCGGTAATGAGTTGAGCTGGAAGTAGGAATGCAGTGTAGAGTTCCGTTAGAGGTAGGAACACTTGGTTGAGGTGGTAGCGAGTTGTTCTAGAGGTTGGAACGTTGTGTAGAGGTGGTGATAGTAGGATATAGCTCCTTCATCTTATCGTGGGGAGAATTTTGCCCAGCAGAATATTTCCCTCAGAGTAAGACACTACTACAGTTCACCATCCTTTGTATAACACTCCTTCGTATGTGCCGCTATATTCTAGTTTTTATTTCTTCCTACCACTCGGCACTTGATATGGAGAAATGACAGCCCTAATCCAGATTAAAGTGACCTGAGGATACTGTGCTTCTGGGGAATGAGGAACTCTGTCTTCTGAACCCTACTAGTGGTGCTCTATTTCTCTCTGCCTCCTGAAATTGGTCTTTCATCTCCAGCATTTCTTTCATTCCCTCCCCTGTCCACACACACACACACACACACACACACACATGCATATATAAATACATACATGTATACATACGGGTACATATATGATTACATGCTAAAATGCTGAATAGTCTTACGGAGGACAACCCACCACCCCTACAAGGAGCCTATGGAGGGGTGAATAGAACGCGACTTGACTCCGGGCGACAGGGAGATAAGTCCGCCCTGGCTGTGCGCCCCTATGGCCCGGAACTCGCCCGCCGCCACCATAGCAGGAAAAAAATAGACTACCTTCTGGGTGAGCCGACCACCAACGGGATCGGGGTGGAGCTATTGCTGGAACCTCGTAGCTACCATTTATATATATGTAACTATTTAGTCTCGTAATAGGTGAGTCTTGAGTTTTGGTTAAAGTTATTTTGGTAACTGAAGAGCAGGAGGAGTTAAAGATGAATACAGGGAATTGATCTTGATTTATTATCTTCATAGAAAGTCTAAGTTGAAAAGCGTATGTATTACACAGGGACTTAATTTACTAGTTAAGTCTAGTCGGACCCCTCTTCTTATTTGATCTCTCCACTACCTGCCAGTTCTATGGCTTGCCCGTTCTGTGCTCTGATTCCTACATTCTCGTTTAGCAGGGGTCGTGTCACGTGGGCTATACTCTTGTGGAAGCTTCTAGAACACTGTATGTTTGTGTGTATGTACAGCTTCCGGTTCACGATCAGCATTCCTTCACTTCAAGAATTGCAAGCTAATTTCCTTTTGCTTGATTCTCGCTGATACACTACCTATCTCACACCCTGGCTTGGTGCTTCTATCTATCTATCTATCTATCTATCCATCATGCTATCTATTATGATTTGTATTTATATTATGGAGTCCTGACATCGCTCGGTCACACGAACTGGCGGTCCTCCGACAGCAATTATCATTGACTTATGCTAATCTATTAATACATAACATTGATTATAATATTGTATAGATATAATATTCATGTTAATATTGCAATGATCCAGTAATATTACATTTTAAACAAGTTGTATACATAACTGAACAAATGCAATATGGTTAAATTGGTTATTGTATGACATTTTGTAAGCTGTGAATGTATAATAGTAAAATGCATATATGCAAAAAAAATAGTTCAAAGTTAATATTATGGTAAGAGTTATTGATATTTCATATAGAGATAATAATACTGGTTTACTTCTATATCATGTGTCATTCAATTTTGTGTGTGTGTGTGTAAAATTAATGCTAAATACAAAATATCTACAGTTCATTCAGGGGGGTTTACTTGAATTCGCACCTTACCCCCACTAAATACTGACACCGAGTTTGCAGTTCTTGCATGCATTCTGTGCATTGTGAACAGCTCTACTGCAAACACAATACAGAAGATTATAAAGGCAGTAGGTGCCCTGGGGAGACTTGAGTTTGAGAATGTTCAACCCATAATATGGGTTGAACATTCTCAAACTCAAGTCTCCCCAGGGCTTCATTGTTTCATTGATCAGTTGCATAGTTTCAAACTTAGGTGAAGTCAACTTAATACTTGTGCTCATGTTTAAGTCCATATTAGGTAGTGAGTGAAAATGTTTGTGTGTATGATTAAGGATGGCGTAGTGATTGATGGTAGATAAAATAAATGACATGGAAGGAAACATAACACTTTTCCAACACTTCTCCATCATCACGGAACACATTGACACAATTCTACTCCAATTAGACAACACTAGAGTTCGTTACAGGGCACTTATGCAAGGAATTTCGAATGCCGGTGATGGCAAGATCACAATTGACTAACTTCTAGTTCATGAGCTACGTCTGATAATTAGTCAAGGCATACATAAACATAAATTGAAGCCTTTGTTCAGAAGTAGGGATTTCATGCAATATTATCCATATTTAGAAGCAACACTAACACCAACATCAGTAGTAGTTCAAATACCATTCAAAACTGATGGCCAGTAGCCGCTCAACTCTCCCACAGGAGACGGCCTGCAGTCACTCTGGAGATATTCAGGAGACAGCCTGTAGCCATTCCCACTTTCGTCAGGAGACTGCCAGAAGCGGCTCTGAAGGTACCCTTAAAGAGACGGTCGGTAGCCGCTCGACCCTCCTACAGGAGACGGCCCGTAGCCGCTCTGGAGGTAATCAGGAGATGGCCGGTAGCTCAGCCCCGTCAGTAGTCAGTCTGAGTTGTTCCCACCACCCTTGTAACTGATCACCACCACACCCAGTCCCTATAGTGACAGTGAAAGCACTGTGAAAGTATTACAGTGAAGCAAGGGCAGAACAGTGTATTACTAGGATACGGGGAAGTCAGAAATAAAAGCTGTCAGTGTTAGTGTAAAAGAAAGGTGGAATAGATAAAGTGACTGTGAGACAGTGAACACGGCCGGGCAGTGAATAAAGGTTGTCTGAGTGAACGCAATACCATCATAGTGACACAGCCTCACGCTGAGACCAATAGGAGGCTTCGGTCCCATAGTAATAGTTAATAACGTGACAGACAAACGAGTTAGACTGCCAACAGTGATAGTGCAGCCGCCCTAGTGAACGGAACTTCACCTGATAGATAAAACCTGGACTTCTCCCACGTCACAGTATTTGGTTTCACTGCCCTAGGACTCCTGATCATAGTGCTATTCACTTTACCTGATCTTGTCTTAAATTGTATCCTGCGCGATACTAATACCTACAATCTAGTCCTAGGGTTTATAATTGCTCAGAATGATTACTCTTGTGACATCTATCCGTTCTACTTGTAGAATATAGCAATACACATGTAAGGTTGTTGCCTTGAGATTTTGTGTCCTGCCTTTTTCTTATATGTCTAAGCTCCGGTCTAGAAAGAGAACCCAGGTACACACTAGGCGTTAGAGGGACGGGAAGCCGACCGTAAAACAGCTAACATTACACATGCATACACGCATATATACATACTGTACATACATACGCATGCAAGCACACACGCACGCATTTACGCATACACACATATGCATACATACAGAGACATACATTCACGCATACATACACATATGCACACACACAAATCACAGTCATAAAGCACTACCATAAAAATTCATCCTTATGGCCATGGGCGCAAAAGCCTGACGTGTGTACGCTCAGCATGGGCAGGCTACATGAAAGTGCACACAACAAGAACTTCTTATGCTCTTCCCTGGCGTTATAACCTTCCCCTCCATCACTTCCACCTCCCATTGGAGATACCGGAGCAGCCAGGCCTACACCACACCCACCAAACACTACTACTCTGCACCATAACACACCACACCCACCAAATACTACAACTCTACACCATAACACACCACACCCACCAAACACTACTACTCTACACCATAACACACCACACCCACCAAACACTACTACTCTACACCATAGCACACCACACCCACCAAACACTACTACTCTACACCATAACACACCACACCCACCAAACACTACTACTCTACACCATAACACACCACACCCACAGAACACTACTACTCTACACCACAGCACACCACACCCACCAAACACTACTACTCTACACCGTAACACACCATATCCCTAAACATTAATACTTTACACAATACCAAATACCACACCACACATTACCATACCACACCATAATACCACACCACACCACACCATCCTACAGCACACCATACCAAGACACACCACACAATACCACGCCACACCACACCATACCACACACCACCACGCAACATCACCCCACACCACAAAACACAACACCACACCATACCACACACCACCACGCAACATCTCCCCACACCACACCATAAGTTCTGCGGCGTATTTATGAACCACCATACAGACAGACTGATAGACGGACAGATAGATAGATAGATAGATGGATAGTTATACAGCAAAATTAATATATTTTGCAGATGTTCAGACAATGTTTCTCGATCGCACGCTTCTGTGCGTGTGTGTGTGTGTGTGTGTGTGTGTGTGTGTGTGTGTGTGTGTGTGTGTGTGTGTGTAATCTATTATACTAAAGCACTAGTCGTGTGTGTGTGTGTGTGTGTGTGTGTGTGTGTTTTGGGCAGCCGAAACTACACATTCAAATCGCAAAAAATTCGCTTATGTGAAAAAACTTGGTCCCATCACGATTGAAAAACTTACTGTATTTAATAAGCGATCACATTTTGACCAAATACACGCCGCTCCAGGCGCCCGGCATAGGATCTCCGTAGATTTTTTTGCCCACGGGTACAACTAAAGTATTTCGGATTTTAGTTCGGACAACTAGGGTTCCATTCGCCAAGCTTCAAATAACACGATCAATTGGTTTGCTGCAAAAAATCCCAGTGACAACTTTACACTAGAACAGCACGTAAACGCGAGAGCCTTCCGCAGGAGCAAGTGCAAGGGGCCCGAAGGGCCCACGAGCACCTGTCTATATTATAATGATTGGATTTCTGAATGTTTGTTACCATATTACAGCAAAAAACGGTGCATGTGGCGCAGTTTTTGTTGGAGCAAGGTACCGTTAAAATGCTCTAACTTGAAGACTAAAACAATTTTAAGTCCAGTCGGGCCACCGGTTCCCGAGTTATGACTCATTTCTGACTGAAGGTAGGAAGTGACTTGACATCGAGCGGAGGCCGCCAAAGGTTGCCTTTAATAATAATAATAATAATAATAATAATAATAATAATAATCGTAGTAGTAGTAGTAGTACTAGTAGTAGTAGTAGTAGTAGCAGCAGTAGTAGTAGTAGTAGTAATAATAGCATTAGTAATAGTAGTAGTAGTAGCCTAATTATAATAATTATACTAATAATAATAATAATTATTATTATTATTATTATTATTATTATTGTTGTTGTTGCTTATTTTTATTATAACAAGAAGAAGAAAAAGAAGAAAATTTCCCACAGGGATGTGGGAAGCTTTAATGTTAATAATAATAATAATATTACTAATAATAATAATAATAATAATAATAATAATAATTATTATTATTATTATTATTATTATTATTATTATATTGGTATATCAGTCCTGCGAGACAGGATAGTATAATTTTCGGCAACTCGAAGTATACCGTTGGATAAGGTGAAGTCTGTCTATGTGTATATATGACTGTTTGTGTATCTCTGTCTTACCTGGTAGGTTATTTGATGGATCTGAATGATTCTTCCCAGGTGCGTTCGTGTGGTTACTCCAAAGGTCTTCTACTACATACAGTTCTCCAACTATGATTTTTAGGGCGGTCAACCCCGTCACCAAGTTCTTAAAAATCTCAGAAATAGTGAGAGGGCTGATAGGGATTTGATATCGTAGTACATGTTGTACAATTAACATTCATCCGTAATGCGTTGATTGGGGAGCGTGACCACCAAATGATTCTTGGGGTGTCAACCTCATTCCTAAAAATATAAACGTTGAGAAATCGGGAAAAGTGGGCACATGTATTTCAACGAAACTTCGTAGGTCAGTTCGTCTAGTTCCTTGATAATGTCTTCCACTGCATAAAACTTTTCCACCAGTATTCGTAGAGGGATCAATCCCCCTCCCCCTCCAAAACTTATAAAGGATACGAAATAGGTGAAGGGGGGCGGATATCGCCTTGATATCCTAGTACATACTGTTGAATGGGCTCCCATCCCCTGATTACTACTACTACTACTGCTACTACTACTACTACTACTACTATTACCACTACCACCACCACCACTACTACTACTACTACTACTACCATTCACTGGCTGTATTCTGGGATATCATACCTTCACATACAGTGTGCCACCATTGCGATCATGTGGCTTTTACATCGGGATACTAGCTTCATTTATGAGCCAGTAATATTATTGTCAAATTCTTTTAAATCGACATGCATATTACAAGACTGGGTATGCTATTTTTTTTTATGTTTTCCTTGAATGCACAGGAAGAAAATGCACATCTACTTTATTTTATTCACCGCAGCCAGTGGCTAAATACACTTTACACAGGTCCTTAATCTAGTATCCTAACCAGGGGATCAACAGACTGACCCTGGCTGCTCCTGAGGTGCGCTGACACACTACTAAGCCTCACCGAGACTGGAGTGGGGCATAGGCACACGGGGACAGACCGCCTAATCTTTACCCTACTGAGTTTCAAACTCTTGTCGGTCTTCCACTACAGCACGGCTTGAGCTACGCTTGACATGGGAGAACTCACCTCCCCCACGCAGACAACGAAACTAGAGCGGGGCTCCATCCCGAGTGCTCTGTCTACCGCACCATCAGTTGTGTGTGTGTGTGTGTGTGTGTGTAATTCACCGGGTCGGTCAGGATCACTTGATGGTCGTGATCGCCAGCGTTTACTCCCGGAAGGGAGCTGAGAGCTCATATAGTCCGATCTAAGGGCAAGGCTGTGACCTTCACACATGCTCACACCCGTCCCCTTGCTCAAGGGGGACAGTGACCACCCGCTTCGTCAGTGAAACTTTTTGCAACCTGAGCGGGGCGCGAACTCCCGTCTGCCAAATGGCAAGCGAGAACGCTACCACTGAGCCAGCGAGTGTGTGTGTGTGTGTGCGTTGTTTTAGTCTGTTTTGTTTTACTAGGAATGTTTATTACCAGTTGTGTTGTTTCTTATACATGGCGGTATTTCATTTAGCAAACAAATCGACAAACGGGAAACAAACACGTTATAATAATTAGGAATATGTTATCACTTCCTTTAACAACACAGAAAATATTTCTGCCCACTGATTTAACAAGCCCATGTTCTCTGATAGTCCAGGGGTTAAACCCCATATAAGAGGTGAATTGTTCAAACCGTAATAGAAGCACAAAATGTTGTACATAACATATTTTTTATATGTAGATTCATACAAAGCAAGACCCATTCTGCCTTTCTTCTAAACACTTTAAAAATTAATGTGTGAGAGGGTAAAATTGAAAAAATGAGGTTTTCAAAAGAAATCAGATGCTTAAATAAGGGCATGCCTCAAGCTTAAATGATAAAACTGAGCAAAACGATTGCCAAATATATATATATATATATATATATATATATATATATATATATATATATTGTTACGGAACAGAGAAAGATAACGTACACTTTAAGTGAGAATACGAAGAGTCACTACTGTCCCGTAAAGTTCCAGGTTCAAAACAAAAGAGTTAGGTAAAATTACAAGTTAAAGTTTAATGCACAAACTAACAACAAAACATTCAGAACTCATAAAGATAATGTAATGGCAAATAAACAGGTTAAATATACGGTTAACTGCAATAGCCTCTATTAACACGAAATTAGCAAGAATAAATTTATCTAAGTCAGCCCTGATAAAATGAGATACCAGATAATACTCAGTGAATGCCAGATAAATAATTACAGATACAAACTATTATAAAAAACGACTGACATAAAGAACCCTACATGAATTACAAAAACTTCACTAAGCCTACAAATTAAACTTATGCTATACAGTACAAGAAAAAATGCAATAACAGTAATACTCAAATTACACACAGCTGCTAGATGGTTGGAGATTTCTTGAGCACTCACAATAATAATATCTGTATAGGGGAGGACAGAGATATGAACAAAGTGAGGAGCAGATCTAAGTGGCAATGATGCAGAGACTGAGCTCATTATATAGGGGCCAGGAGAGCCTGATACAACTTGTAATAAGGACGCGCAAATGAAGCGATGGGGACAAACGGTCGACAATCCCGCACTGAATAACAGAAAGGACGACTTACTCTACTATAACGGTAGAAGGGGGGGACTGAGGCAGAACACGCTCGTGATCAAACATGCAGCATACTGTGCGTTAAAATTACACAAAGGATGATGAAATCATAGGCTATGTAACACCTCCCCACAAAGAAAAAAGAAATTTACAAAGGAAATTTCTTATTACTCTAAAACAATCTGTACATGGCATTACAGAACATGCAAATGTCTTTCCTAATAGTACAAAACATGAGATCTCCCTAGCACGTTCAGTCATAGGTACTTGCCAGTATCCCTTTAACAAATCAAACCTACTTATGTACCTAGCCTTTCCGATCTTGTCTATGCAATCTTCCACACGAGGGAGAGGGTAAGTGTCTGTTTTAGTTATCTGATTAACACGTCTGTAGTCAATGCAAAGCCGCTGTGACCCACCTGGCTTGGGGACTAAAGTGACAGGAGAACTCCACTCGCTCTGACAGGGCTCAATCATCTTGTGGTCCAACAGGTAGCCAAGCTCCTTCTGGATGAGAGGAACTTTCACTGGGTTCACACGGTAAGGAGGCAGTTTAATTGGCTTTGCGTCTCCAACATCGACATCATGCATCAACACAGTGGTTCTTCCTGGAGTAGCACGGAACACTTGCGGGTACTCCTGCAGTAATGCCGAAAACTCCTGCCTTTCCTTGGGTGGTAGATGAAAGCTTAGTCTGGAGATCATTCATGATATCAGGATTCTTCCCCAAACTATCACTCAGGCTCATACTGCATGGGAGAGCTTCACTTGCAGACTCAGGTGGAACAGCTACAGTGCAGACTGGATTATTTTCGTCCCGCCTGTGATATAACTTTAGCATGTTGATGTGACATAGTTGCTTGCTCTTTCTACGATCTGGTGTGGCGATGACATAGCTGACATCACTGAGTTTCTTCTCCACGAAATAAGGGCCACTAAACTTGGCTTGAAGAGGTTGTCCATGAACTGGTAGCAGAATCAAAACCTGATCTCCTGGCTGAAAGTGGCGTAACCTGGACTTCTTATCATACCAAGTCTTCATCTTCTCCTGAGCAGCTCCTAAATTCTCTCTCGCCAGCTGTAAAGCAGTGGACAGCCGTTCTTTGAACTTCATCACATACTCCAGCAGGTTGACGTCATCTTCCTCCGACAGCCAGCATTCCTTGAGTACCTTGGGGTCCTCTTACTTCATGGCCAAACAGTAGTTCAAAAGGTGAGAAGCCCAGTGATTCATTTGGAGATTCTCTTGCAGCAAACACAACGAATGGAAGACCTTTATCCCAGTCTTTCTGATGTTCCAAACAGTATTTCTTGAGCATCGATTTGAGTGTTTGATGATATCTCTCCAACGCTCCTTGGGTCTGGGGATGGTAAGCTGAAGACGTGATCTGGGAGATGCCCAACTCTTTCAGAGACTGCTTGAAAACATTTGACATGAAATTACTTCCTCGGTCTGACTGTACCTCCTTGGGCAGACCAAACTTTGTGAAGAACCCTAGCATTTCCTTAACCACGTTCTTTGCTGAGATGTTTCTAAGTGGAATGGCTTCAGGATAACGAGTAGCCATATCAATCATGGTCAACACATTAGAAAATCCTGAAGAAGTCTTAGGAAGAGGGCCCACAATATCCACCAACACACGGGTGAAAGGCGCCTCAAAAGGAGGAATGGGAACTAGAGGTGCAACCTTTTCGGTCTGATTACACTTCCCCACAACTTGACAGGTGTGACAAGACTTACAATACCAGGAAACATCCCTGAAGATACCTGGCCAGTAGAAGTGTTTCAAAATGCGTGCCACAGTCTTCCTCACTCCAAGGTGTCCTGCCAAACTGGAATCATGAGCCACTCGAATGATATCCTGCCTACAAACACGAGGGATGACAACTTGATGTACAACCTCCCATTCACAGTCGGCTGATGCTGTTGGGGGTCTCCACTTCCTCATAAGTACTCCTGACTTTACATAATAACAAGTAGAAGCACCAGCTGACTCTTCCTCACTGCAAGCAGAGTTAGCTAGACCTTTCAACTCAGGGTCAGCAACCTGCAACTCAACCAACTCTTGACGAGACAAATTATCAACACTACGGGGTACTGCCTCATCTGGTGAGTGGTCCAAATTAGCAAGAAAAGTGTCAGCTAGGATAACATCATCATCATTATCCTCTAAATCACCAGTAACTTTAGACTTAGCCCTAGTGACAGCACATCCAGGGAACACATCAGGGACATCACAATCCTGGGACGCAGCCACTGGCTCACTAGACAACTGAGGAGCTGGACACACTTGACTTCCACCAATATCATTTCCAAGTAAGAAAGTTACACCTGACATTGGGAGTGTCTCAACCAACCCAACCATAACAGAACCATTAACAAAACCAGACTCTAAATTCACTCTGCACAGAGGAACAGAGAAGTAATTATTCCCTACACCTTGTAAGATTACAGTTTCATCAGAGGAATTAACATTAGAGCCTAGAACACTGGTCAGCATAAGGGATTGGCAAGCACCTGTATCACGATATATTTTAACTGATTTCCTGTCATTACTGTCCAGAGGACTGACAAAACCATCAGACAGGAAATTAGCACATGAACTCTTGAGAGTGTCACCCACGTTACTGCTCAAAAGAGGAGCTCCATCATGAGAATTTAAGTTACCCCTCAAAGCAGGTTCAGTTAACTCAGTTAAAGAATTCTGGGAACTCTCAAGAGTGGACACTAGACCAATTGACTGAATATTTAAAGACTCCTTTTTGTTCACATCACGCTGTCTCCTGAAACATCTCTCCGTAGTATGACCAAGCTTACTACAATAAGTACATTTACTTTTCTGAAATCTAGAGGTGAAGCTGGTATTTACTTCCTGAGAAACATCATCCTTATTCTCTTTCCTGTTACCTGTACTCTGAGTAGAGGCAACTACTTACTCTCAGCTTTCCCTTTTTCTCTAGAATATCTCTTGTGAGTGAGAACATACTCATCAGCTAAAACTGCAGCATCAGACAAATTATCTATTCTTTTCTCATCAAGATATAGGCTTACATCTTTATAAATACACCTTTTGAAGTCCTCCAGCAAAATCATCTGCTTAAATTTGTCAAAATCAGAATCCACATTCTTAGAATTTAACCACTGCTCTAACAAATCTTCTTTGATTTTTGCATACTCAACATGGGATTGCTTATCTTGCTTGTAAGTTGTCCTAAATTTTACTCTATAGGCTTCAGGAACAAGCTCATAGGCCTTAAGAATCAAGCTCTTAACTACATCATAATTATCAGACTGATCCTGAGGCAAAGATGCATAAGTTACCTGAGCTTTACCGGTGAGAACAGTTTGAAGGAGTACTGTCCAATACTCCTTAGGCCAATTAAAACCTGTAGCTACCCTCTCAAACAACTGAAAATACTTTGTTAAATCAGATTCATTAAAAGGAGGGACAAGTTTAACATTTTTAGCCACATCAAAATCATCAGAGCTAGATGATCCAGTTCCACCTTGTTTCATGCGATACTCATGGTCTGCCTGAATCCTGGCAAGTTCAATTTGTGCCTGTATCTGTGCCTCCTGAATCCGAACCTGAGATTCCGCCTCCTTAGCCTGAGACTCAGCCTCCTTAGCACGTGCTTGAAATTCAGCCTCCTGAATACGAGCCTGAGACTCCGCCTGCTTAGCATTTGCCTGAAATTCAGCTTCTTTAGCACGAGCCTCCTGCAGAGCTAGCTGTAACTTAGCTAATTCAATCTGCGTTTGCTCATTTGGAGGAGTTACATTAAACAAGCTTTTATTAATCATGCCAACAATTTGATCTTTAGAATGATGAGAGTGAACTGCAATTCCCAATTGTTGAGCAACAAGCTTAAGTTCATTCTTTGTTCTGTTTTCTATATCACACACTGTTTGCACATTTGACAAAAAATCTTTGGCTTCATCAAGTGTAGAAATAGTAGCCATCATGAATATATCACTGTCACAAAATATCAAACAATATCCTTATGATAATATCCTGAATATCCTGATATGAGGTCGCCAAATTTATGTTACGGAACAGAGAAAGATAACGTACACTTTAAGTGAGAATACGAAGAGTCACTACTGTCCCGTAAAGTTCCAGGTTCAAAACAAAAGAGTTAGGTAAAATTACAAGTTAAAGTTTAATGCACAAACTAACAACAAAACATTCAGAACTCATAAAGATAATGTAATGGCAAATAAACAGGTTAAATATATGGTTAACTGCAATAGCCTCTATTAACACGAAAAATTAGCAAGAATAAATTTATCTAAGTCAGCCCTGATAAAATGAGATACCAGATAATACTCAGTGAATGCCAGATAAATAATTACAGATACAAACTATTATCAAAAACGACTGACATAAAGAACCCTACATGAATTACAAAAACTTCACTAAGCCTACAAATTAAACTTATGCTATACAGTGCAAGAAAAAATGCAATAACAGTAATACTCAAATTACACACAGCTGCTAGATGGTTGGAGATTTCTTGAGCACTCACAATAATAATATCTGTATAGGGGAGGACAGAGATGTGAACAAAGTGAGGAGCAGATCTAAGTGGCAATGATGCAGAGACTGAGCTCATTATATAGGGGCCAGGAGAGCCTGATACAACTTGTAATAAGGACGCGCAAATGAAGCGATGGGGACAAACGGTCGACAATCCCGCACTGAATAACAGAAAGGACGACTTACTCTACTATAACGGTAGAAGGGGGGGACTGAGGCAGAACACGCTCGTGATCAAACATGCAGCATACTGTGCGTTAAAATTACACAAAGGATGATGAAATCATAGGCTATGTAACAATATATATATATATAGATAGATAGATAGATAGATAGTTAGATCGATAGATAGATAGATCGATAGATAGATGGATATAGATGCCATTAAATCATTTAATAACACGATTCATAGATCTGCTGATATCTACAAGGATTGTGGATATCAGCATATATATATATATATATATATATATATATATATATATATATATATATTTGTAAATCATAGAAGCTACATTTTAGTAAAAATAGGTGTTTATCAGATATATTTAACTCATAATGGAATGTATACGCTAAAAAAAAAATAATAATTTATTTCAAGACAATTGTGGGACGATTTTGCACCATAAAACAGTATTAAATAAGGAATTTATAACAGTTTTCATATTTGAAGACCTAACATGTAAGGGTGTATTTTTTCGTTATGTTGTCACAGGCAGAAGATGTGAAACGTTTAGATACTGTTAAGGAGTGAGATTTGCCAGCTAGGTGCTCGAGAAGCTTCTCGGCGTTTCGTGTACGGTAGTCCCGGTATCGGTGCGAGTCTGAGTTGCCAGTTTGCCTGCTGTTTGTGAGCGTACTTATTTCGTAAGTTATGCATTAATTTCTCTGCTCTTTTTCTTTAAAATGTTTTAAGTGATTGCTTGTTAAATTATGTAATTTAAGTTCGTATGGTAAATGATTTAGAGTGTTATGTAATGTAGGAAAACTCTAGCATGTTTTGACGTCTCCTAGTTAGTAACTGTTGTTGCTAGGGTCAAGTACAAGACCAGCAGGTTCCACTCCCTGCCTCACACACACCACAAAGCCAGTCAGGAGACAGGACGTGTGTGCTGGGCAATCCCCAGGTCCTGTCCTCCCCACTTACTGTTTTTTAATCAGCCCATTCACCACTGACCGGGCTAATGTATGGCCCGGCCTGCACTATAGGTGCAGGAAATCTTTCAACAACAACAAAAACAACTCCCTGCCTAGCCCTCGTGGCGAGCAGACCTCCGTCCAGTCTCTCTCGAGCTGTGGACTCGGCCTCTTTTACTGAGGACGATTTTTAGGAGTTTTTCCTGCCTTTTGCATTTGCAGGACTTAGCCTAATTTACTGAAGGCGATTGTTCTTCATTTTTCTTGTTTTTGGGTGAACTCTGTCCCTGACAGATAAACCCTGCTTGCTTGTGCGTGTGTGGGTGTGGGTGTTTTGTGTATGTGTTTGTGGGTGTTTTTTTTTTTTCCGGCTGCCGTTAGTGTCTCTCTGCATGGTACGAAGCTGAACCCTGAAGGGGTGCCGTTAGGGCATTTCCATAAGGGGGGGGGCCATTAGGGCCTAGTTATAGGAAGCGCAGAGAGCGGCTCTGTTAGAATAGGGAAGACCCGAAAGGGGCAGTGGCGGGGCCTCCTACGTCGCCCTTTAGAGGGCGGGGAGCATAGATAGCCCGTCACTGTAGGAACCTGCTGGATTTTTTTGGATTATTGTTTCTTCTGTGTTGAAAGTGAGTGTTGGTGTATCTGTTTGTGTGTCTGTGTGAATGATGTCTGTGTGTGTTTGTGTGTCTGTCTGTCAGGGACATGAGGAGGACTAGGATCCCCCAGCCCACAGGGCAAGTCCATCAATCCCCTACTGTGCAGAGGACGTCTCGCCCTGCTGTCATGCTAGGTGCGAAGTGGGAGCAGAGTCTTTCAGATGCCAGCTCCCACTCGTCGACGTCTGGCGACGCCTCTGCCTTTCCTGCATCTTCTCGCTCTATGGGGACTGTTTCCCGTGCCAAAGCTATTGCTTCACTATGGCACGTGCAGCCAAGATTGCACGTGTCCATGAGGCAATGGAGGACGGCGTTTCGGCTCCTCCTCATCATCAAACCTATAAGACCTTGGTGCTGCTCGCTGCTCTGCCCCATCTTCTGAGCACCCACGCCGCCAGGCATCTACTACCACCACACTGTCCTCAACTGCTGCTTTGGGTGCGCGCGATGGTGCCTGCTTTCCAGCCGAGCCATCGGCTGCTCATCCTCCTGCTGAAGCTGTCACTTCTGCTGCATCTCTTGATTCTTATGGTTTTATCACTGTGGCACGTAAACAACAACGAGTACCGCAGGGAATCGCCACTCCTCCTGCATCCAGGACTGTGACGCCACGACGACGTCCTCCTGCTGCACGCCCCTCAGTCTTGGTTGCGGCTCCTCCGCTTCCTCACTCCTCCTTTCCGGCCTTTCGAGTTCCTCTCTAGGATGGGTTCAGCACGAGCTACAATGCAGTAGCGACTCTAGAGCAACACCTGCCAGGCCTTGCGGCCATGAATTGCTTTGGCCGTGACAACAGCTGCATGCTGATCCCCACTGGGGAGGAGTCGTATCTCCGGTTAAAGATGGTGGCAGAGGAGGAGGCCCCAATAGTCATGATTGTGGAGCTCTCTCTGGGTGCTCAGACTACCAAGGCAACTGTCATTGGATATCCCCGGCACATGCTGGTGGATATCCTACTACGGCACAGTCTTGTAGAAACGGCGGAGCGCTGCCAAATCAAGCGGATGCGGAAGGAAACGAAGCAGGTTCTTGTAACCCTGCGGGGGCCTCTCATCGATTCTCTGAACCTGGGCAATTGGGGAGTGTTCTATCTCTGCCCCTTTACACCGGAACTGCTGCTCTGCTATCAGTGTCACTGCTACGGGCACCATCGCACCACTTGCAACCTCCCCATCGTCGCAGTATGTCCAGTGGCCCTGACGACATCGAAGAGTGCCTGAAGCGGTTCCAGGCCAAGGAACCCATTGTCTCCAAGTGCCCCAATTGCTCAGGACGACACCATGCCTGGCACCTCAATTCCCCTGTGAGAGTGCAGTGAGTCACCCAGGGTCGAGAGAGGCAGGCAATGTGGATGCAAGAGCGCCAAACTGCCAGTGCCCATCCAGCTCCTCCAGGCACTTTTGTCTGGGGACAGCAGCACCGCCCACGTGCTCCAAGCCTGCCAGTCCTCAGCGAGCAAGACTTTCCTCCACAACCCTCAGCCCTCGCTATAGGCCTAGCCCATGCAGAGGTTCATTGCCCACTGCCGTCCGTTCTGCCAACTCCACCCAGCTCGGTTCCCAGCCCACAGCCGACCTCGACACCTCCGCTCAGCTGCACGCCCAGCACACTCACTGCTCCCGCTCCACCAGCCGTCACCTTCACGGCAGAGGACATCAGGGACCTGGGTATGTGTATAGCGGTGGCTATGGCCCAAACTATCATTCAAAAGCTGGGGATAAAAATGAAAACTGCCACGCTTGCTGGAGCTGCCGACATCATTATCGATCAAGCAATCGAAAAGAAGCTGCAAGGCCTCGATGCTCCTCCTGCCTCTCGCCGTGTGGCTCCCTCCATGGGGGGAACACACCACCTCCCATGCAAGCAGGATCTCTCATTCAAGCAGGCCAAACCTCGGCCTTCCACTGCCTGGACTTCTGCCACACAACCGCCCTGTCCTCGCCTCCCTTCGGAGCAAGCACCAAAACCATCAGTGGCCATCACGAAGGTCGCGGCCCCACCACAGATACGGGAGGACCACGGTCTTCACCTATCTCCAGACGGCCGGAAGACTTCTCCCTCAGACTCTTTCGGTGGAATTGTCTAGGGGCATGGTATAAACTCCCACTTTTGCGGGAGGCGGCCGCCAGGGATCGTCCTCATGTTATCCTCTTTCAGGAGACCCTGCTCCCAGTCAATTCCACCCATCTTCTCCCGTATGTTCGTGGTGTCACACGGGGATGTGCCGTTCTGGTTCAGGACCACATCAGGTGCATGGACTGTGAGCCTCCTCCTTTCTGTGGACCTGGTGTGGAGGTCCAGGGCGTGGTTCTCCACCTGGCTATGTTGTCCCTGACGGTATACAATGTGTACCGAGGTCACAGCTTTCTGGAAATGGGAGATTTGTTCTCCCAGGCTGCCAGGGGCACTGTGTATGTCAGGGGCGACTTTAATGCCCACCACGGCTTTCTTTCCTCGCCTCTCCCGTCTAACTACACAGGGCGGCACATCTCTTTGGTACTGGAGGAGATGGATGGTGTAGCCCTCTTAAATGATACCAGGTTTGCCACTTATGTTGGTGGGGGCCGTCTCGACGTATTTTTTGTGTCGTCCCCTCTGGCAGGATCAGCGACGTGGTCACTTCACCCCCATCTCTCCAGTGATCACTTCGCGGTCGGGGTCACACTACCTATGGCTCCACTCCCTCCTCCCCTTCTCCCACCACCTAGGTGGGATCTCCGCAGGGCTGACTGGCCGGCTTTTGGCTGTGTGTTGGTTGCGGCCTTTGAGGCATCTCCTGCCCCGGACCTCGAGAGTCAAGCGGATCAAGTAGCCCGCGCTTTTTCCCGGGCTGCTGCTCTCATGATTCCGCTGCAGAAACAATCCACGCGGTGCTACCGGGACGGCTGGATTTACTGCGACAGAGTCAGGGAGCTGAATCACAGGCTCAATGCGGTGCGCAGGCAGTACCGGCGGAGCTGTACATCCCTGCACCGTCGGTGCTTGGTCGCTGTCACGCACCATGTGACGCTGGAAAAGCACCGCCTTGAGGAGGAGGGATGGATTATATATATATATATATATATATATATATATATATATATATATATATATATATATATATATATATATATATATATATATATATAATATCGTTTCTGGATCAGTAACGCAGAGATATTCAGGCACAATGTCAAATCAAAGTTGTGTGGGAGTGGTCCTACAGAATTTCCAATATGGCCCCAACAAGCACAACAGAACTGTGCAACGACATCCCACATAGCAGGAAGCCTCGTGAAGTCCGAACTGGAAAAATGAATCATACCCTTGTTACTGTAGGTCTAAAACATTTTCTGTAACACTCCTGGTTACTATGACATCGCTTTCTCTTAGATCCTCGGCCTGAAAAAATATCTTCACCCTGCCCACTCCCGGTGAGTCGTGGAGTAGGAAAAGTAAGAAGTCGATAAAAATCATCAAGACTGGCGAGGAAGACATCCAAACATTCCTTTCATACTAAACACACAAACGTCCAATACACAGTCCATGTCCCTATCCAGTTCTAAGTGCAAACAAGTTGAAGGTAAAGAGATCATGCCCAAGGGATCCCGTGATCACATCCAGTACACTCCTTTGGCAGGAATCATTTCCCGTCGCTCTTCTTGAGAGCTGTGTTCTCAGTCCTCGACCCATATACTTTCCTCTCATGTGTCGTATTTCTGTCTCCTTTTTTATAATTTCTTTGTTTCCATGCACTTTCATTTTTTCTTTTTTGTTACCCGCCTAAGGCCCGCACTCTCAGTGGTATGAGAGTCTTCGGTGTAGTTCTTCTTTGGCAATTAATTATCCATATTATATTCTACTTGCCAATAGGCTTTGCTGATATCGATATAGTTTGCATCAGCAGAATAATTCAGTATTAACCTCTGACATTGGTTGACGTATTATCTGGCTTAGTCTTCATAGCTACAAACGATTTTACTCAGCTGAGAAAATGCCCAAAATTGTAAAAAAGTTTGTTAAGGATATATCTAACATCTCCAGTTAAAAAATCCCCTTATACGGCGAAGAAATATTTCATGGTAGTAGCAAGAATACAAAGTACGTCATTGGGCTGAAGAAGTTAAAGTGTAATGGGCAAAAACATCTCTTCGGAATAGGTGTTACGAAAGCTCCTAAGTGAACGGGTATACGACCCATAAGCCTGACGCCACTGGGTCCACTTTTAAAAAGAATCCCAGCCAATTTACAGCATAAGAAGGAAAAGGTTTCCATTACTTCCACAGCTACTTTTATTTACCTCCTCCAGAAAGTATATGTTTTTGCCCGCATTGGTTGGTTTGTCTGTTTGTCCGTCTGTCTATTAGAAGGATTACTCAAAAAGTTATGAACGGATTTTGCTGAAATTTTTTGGAGGGGTAAGGTATGTCCCTATGGACAATCGATTAGATTTTGGTTGTGATCCGGAACTTTTTGTTTATTTGTTCACACCATATCTCAGAAAAGTTCTCAATGGATTTCAATGAAATTTTGTGGAAGGGTGGGTCATGGGCCAAGAAAGAATTCATTAAATTTTGAGGCGAATCCAGATCCTGATCCGACAATGGCGGAAGTATGCGTTCACTGAATGCTTTCTAGTTTTTCGTATGTTTTCATCTTTATAATATACCGAAATTGATTGAGCGGTGTATGGTAATTCTATGAATAATATTAAGCATATATACAAGCAATATTATACACAACTTAAGCTTGGGAGAGTTTATAAATGCAGTCCCTGGTTTTTCCCCCCCAGCCTCGACAGGCGAGAGAGGGTGGCTCATTTGTCACAGGTGGCTGCTGTTGGGGAAGGAATTGCCGGCTGGTAGTAACGACCAACACCCCAGCTGCTTCATTTCTCGGCCTCCTTGAGGGTCTCCCTCATCTCCTCAGATTCCACCACCACCAACACAGCATGATGTCATCGAATGGAAGTTGTGCAAGCAATGAAGAAAGTTAAAATGGGGAAAACCACAGGAGTTGATGGAGTGTGTGGTGAAATGCTGAAGCATGGGGAAGAGATAGTAGTAGATTGGATATGAAAGATGTGCAGATTGGCCTGGGAAGAAGGTAGAGTGCGGGAGGACTGGAAGTCAGATATTATTATTCCCCTGTACTAAGGAAAAAGGGGAAAAGAAGTGTGTGGTAATCACAGGGGCATTTGCTTTCACAGTATAATAGGAAAAGGGTATGGTAGGATACTTATTGACAGAGTTGGGGAAATAACACAGGAATTAGTTGGTCATGAACAGAGAGGTTTTAAGAAAGGAAGAGGTTGCTTAGAATAGATGTTCATTCTTAGGTCTTTAGTGGAAAAGTTTCTAATGAAGGGAAAGAAGTTGTATGCGGCCTTCATGGTTTTGCAGAAAGCACAACACATGGTGGACAGACAAGGGTTGTGGGAAATATTAAGAATATATGGAGTAAATGGGAAGTTGTTGAATGCCGTGAAGAGTATGTAGGAGGGGCCTAAGGCTGCAGCTCGTGTGGATAGTGAACTGAGTGAAATTTTCTATTTGAATGTTGGATTGAAACGGGGATATGTCATGACTCAATGGTTGCTCAAGCTGTATATGGATGGGGTCATGAAAGATATATAAGGCAGGGCACTGGATGTTAGAGCGGCCCAAATGAGAGAGGGCAACGCCTGGAAACTCCCTGTACTGTTGTTTGCAGATGATACTGTATTGTTAAGTAAAGATGAAAGGGAACTGCAAGGCTTGGTGAATGAGTCTGGAAGAGTATGAAAGAGACGGAATCTAAAGGTGAATGTAGGGAAGAGTAAAGTTTTGGTCTTCGAGAGAAATGGAGTCACTGGATGTACTGTACAGTGATGTTGGATGATGAGGAATTTGATAATGTAAGTGCATTTAAGTACTTGGGTTGTGTGACGAGTAAGGATGAAAGTACAGAGGGCAAAGTGCTTGACAGGGTACAACAAGTAAGAAAGGCTGGTGGTTCTTTGAAGGGAGTGATAAGAAACAGGGAAGTGAGCATAGAAATAAAAAAGACGTTGCATGACAGTATTGTGAAACCAACTCTAACTTATGGGTGTGAAGCTTGGACCTCGTTTGAAGGACACAAGAGTGAGAACAGTGGTAATGAGTTATGTGGCAGGAGAAGGTGGAGTAACATTGAAAGAAAGACTGACAAATGAGGAAGTGAATGAGCGTTGTTGTGTGGATTTGGATGTGATAAAAAACGTTAGAGAAATACACCGATGAGGTTTGGACGTATGGAGAGGATGGAGAGCGAGAGACTAACGAGAAGAGTATATGTGAGTGAGGAGGAGGGGGCGGGAGAGGGAGGGGTAGGCCAAGGATAAGATGGAGGGATGGAGTGGTGAGGTATATGAGAGAGGGGTGAGTGAGCTGCGAGCTGTGCAGCGAAATGGAGGGGGGGACCGGGCGATATGGAGGCGATTTGTTTGTGGCTACCCCTTACGGGATTAAGGCGTCTGGCAATAAATGGGTAGATAGATAGTTTCCCTTAAACTTGCCTCTGCGAAGCTGGTATGTAGCAGTGAAGGACGACATAATGTTGGTAAGATAGTGGCTTATCGAGCAAAAAATTTAGAGCGTATTATTAAAGATAAGACCGCAAAGGGAAGGCAAACCCACAATTCTTGGCGGACATATAGGAAACAGCAGCGGTCATTAGGTGTGGTTAGCCTGCATGCCATGTTGAGCCCATCCAACAGCCAGGCGGAATTAACACATACGTTGTGTCCTTTGTTTACAAATGATTTAACTTCACCGTCTCAGCTTCAACCTTTTGCCTGTGTAGAGTTTCCATGGGCTGAATAATGTCGTCCGTTTTGAAGTGCAAGATCAGATGAGTGTCATCCCCCCCCCCACTCTATTATCAGAAGACTAATGACTATTACTTGTAAAAAAAAGGGCAATGTTTTTGATCAGTATATATACAGACTATCTTATTACACTTTCACTTCCCTATATTATTGTACTTGAATGATTAAATCAAGTAAATTCAGTGTATTTCTACTTTCTTGTTTATGTGGATGAAGTTGCAGTTGTAAAGGGAATCTCGCCTCCTCTCCCCCGTTCCAAAGTGCTGGATTCTGCCCTGAACTGGAATGAAATACAGAATTTTTTAATTAGTCAAAGGGTTTATTTGGACAGCATTTTTTTATTACTATTATTTTTGTGTCTCACGTTCCTCTTGAACATCGCAAAATCATCTGAAGTTTGTCAGAATACATTGCACGGTATATGTAACAGGAAATTCGCAGACTGTACAGGCAGCCGCTCACTACAGGATATCCTGCAAATTACAAGGTGCAAAATTGCAGCCTGGCAGAGTTCAGTGATTTCAGAATACCGGCATGTTTTAATCATACTTAATACAGTTCTTTTACTTTTCTGAGTTAATGACAACGCCACACTCAGCTAATTAAATTAAGAGACTCTATTAGTTTACGACTTGTGATGCGCTCTTTCAAGGGTGACGGGAGGGAGAATGATAAGGGATTAGATTTCATCACGTTGAGTAGCATACCAGTAGTGGTAACTTATTCAATACAATGACATAGTTTTTCCTTTTTCCTTGCACCCTCCAGAGGATTTCACTCAAATTGGGAAAGGTTTACCATATTTAAAGGGTTAATATGGACTCAGTCTAACCACTAAGGTTTGAAATGTATTTCCAAAGCTCCGTGGAATCGCCGGGTGATGGAAAATTTAAAACACAAGAGACGTCACTGCGGTAATGGGGTTGAGGTCGTTTGTTGCGAAGATGGAAGAATTAAATAATCAAACAAGGTAGAGTGTCTATTAGAGACCAGAAAAACTAGTATTCTCTTCCAGTTAGTCATATGATTACAAGCGAGCGAGACCAGCGACCGAAGCGATGTTTACGTTCAGCTGAGAAACGGATGGCCCGACACGATCCCGCCCGGCCCGACACGACCCCGCCCGGCCCGACACGACCCCGCCCGGCCCGACACGACACGACACGGCTCTATCGCGATGGTTTTCAGAGGCTAATAACTTTTCTGCAGTGTGAAGTAGAGAAGAAATTCTTTCAGCAGGTAATTGATACATTATCAATTTTGTTTTTAGCTATATATTGACTAATGAGATCTAAGAAACTCTTTGGAGTCCCACCTTTCCAAAGGAATGTACTGAGGGCTTCAATTGACATGCTCCATCATGAAATCGATTTTTTTTTTAAATTCATGTTGTGATACTATGTTTTCCTGCATGAATTTTAACAATGAAATATCGGATATTACGTTCATAATTTTGCATGAACGTTTTTACCGTGTTTATGGTAATCAGCAAGGGTTATCGCCCCATTTCTGGGTTTTATCATTCGATCAGTAGCCAAGCGTTTGCCGACGCAGTTCGTTGACACGGCAAATCGGGAGCAGAGAATTGAACATTGCATGTATGATAAATGCTACGGCGCCTCGCACATCCAGAAAGAAACCGTGAGAGAGAGAAATTTTAAGAAAATAAATATTATAGCTCAATTATTCATCTGTTATTGTTCAACTACCCCACCAGAAATGAAAGTTTACACCAAGATGAAATTACGATGATAGGCATATGTACAAATGCTCGCTCGCTCGTCACGCGCCCGCAAAGCCCACTTTATTGGTTTTACTGACCTGAATATGTGTATAGGGGCCTGAGAAAGTTAATATTTCTACCGTTAACCCTTTCATGGTCGGAAGATTTCTAGCCTACCATTACAGCTAAAACCAGACGATTTTACTCAGCTGCGAATGAGGTCATAGGAATCTGAGAGTATTATCCCACCGAAATGTGACGTGCCATTTTCTTTAACTATATAAATTTAGATATCAAAATATTGCCATAGTATAAACTCCCTGTATCCGTTGAAGTAATTTATTTTATTCCTGCTTCTTTCAAACAGTCTTATGCCATTTCAGGAAGACCTCTCATACAGAAAGGATTAATGTAGGGTATATCAAACGCCTCCAGTTCGAAGTCTCTCCGTGGCTGAAGAACAACAAACATCAGATAAGAAGGACGTCACCCAGTCGCATGGGTTTACTCAACGACCACTTTCACAGTTAAGAGAATTCAAGGGTTCGTAAGTGACTATAATTGTGTGGTTTTGGTGATGGAGGGGAATGGGGTGTCGTCACTGATTAACCGTATTCCTCCTTCAAGAGGTGAAACAGAGGCGCTGGAAGTGGGCTAGGAATGATCAGTCTGAGAGCCTTATTCTAGGTGAGATAGACGACTTCATGACGCATCTTCCCGTGCGATTTACTTAGCTCGTCACACATAAACATTTTCCTTTATATAATTTGTGTGATATTAATATCGACATACTGTATTTTGCATCAATAGCATATAAGAGGATGCTGAGATCTGATATGCAAAATGAAACGCTGAGGAAAGGGTGCTTGGAAATCTCCAAAGCCAAGTGAATTATACACATTAGAGACAGATAACTTGGCCAGGCTTCTCCAATCTATGTGTTTGTCTCAGTAGGGAAGCTGGTTTCAGCAGAAAGGCCACGAGATGCAGAGAGATGGGGGGAGAGGGGAGCGTTTGAGGAGGGCGGTCTGTTGATGAACCTGCTCTCTCTGACTACTGCAAGCGTGATTGACCAGGAAATCGGCCAAAATGTAGTGAGGATAGTTAACAAGCAGGATGGTAGAAAGGGGACAGAGAAATGACAATGTGGTAGGGAAGTGAATTCAAGAGAAAAGAGGTGTTGGAACTTAACCCAACATGCATGGCAGTCCTTGCAGGTAAGGGACAATAACAAGCACAGTGAATCTTACTTAACAAAGAAGCACCCAACAATCATTCCCCTTCACTAGGAGACATAAGCGGTAATTTATAGTTCATGTCCTTGTTTCAGCTTTAGATGCACATTGACCGAGATAGAGATCTTGCTGAAGGATTCCATGGCCAGTCCGGCAACAGAACCAGGAATCTTTCGGTAGCATGCCAAGTATACCTCCGATTATACTTCTTCAACCCCGTGTCTCCCACGGCTCCGTCGACTCTCTTTACTTCAGACGTTAATGAGCGTTGTCATGTCTCGCCAACGTCATTTTTGTCTCATGCATGTGTGCCGAGAACTCCGAGAACACAACTACCCATCAAGAGCTTCAGGTATGGCCAGGGGTAATTCCTGGTATCACGCCCTCTCTTGTCTGCCCTCTTCTTGCAGTGTTTCTCAGTCTAGCTCTCCTTATTTATGTACTGTACCCTACTGTAACCCATATGCGTATTTCAGTTTTATGATTTTCCGGTCTAACGACGGATAATTCCCTCTCAAAATCGGTCATCAAACATTGCTAACAGTCTGCGATTGCATATTCAACTGACATTGGCGTGAGCCACCTAGGATATTGCCTGGGATTTACATCACCGTGCTGCTTCACATTATTGTCAAGTGCAGGCATATTACAGTCTGACGGCAATGTTATTACATTTTGAGAAAGAATATCTCAAATTCACACTACCGTGAGTTATCTGGATGGAAGAATTATACCCACTTATTTATTCAGAAAACACAGCAGCTGTGGCTGAAACTACTGTGTCTTTTGCATAAACACTTTTCCATATGCCAGTATAATTTTTTCCATTTTGACAGAGCAATTTCCGTAAAACTAGGGGCATACAGAGACATCAGATATCATAAACGTAAGTCCACAGTAACCTAAAATTTATAGTCTCTGTGAGTAGGCTTTAGCCTATAGTTTTATTCGCGGCTTCCTCGACGTATCGTTTCCTAGATCTTGAAAGTGATGCTCAAGACACAAGTTCATTCCACACTGATCCACCAGACAGTTTTCTAGTGGTTAATCAGTTGGAGGAGATGTGGCTGAAGAAGGAGAATTCACTGTGTTGCATGTTGATACAGTCCTGTGATATGTTCTATACCACAAGGTATTCCGTGTAACTGGAACTGCAAATTGAAACTAGTGTCAGCATTATAAATAGCTGTGGAAATTAAACAGGCACTTTTTCTTAAACTTACTGAAGAATTAATAGCAGGGAAGAACGTCAAAAGGTGAAATATAAGGAAGACTTCCTGCATTATGATGTGTGTGGAGAAATTTGCCTGAGGATGAAAAATAAAAGATGCACATTTAGCTTAACCAACCACTAGATAACATGGCAGGGAAAGTGTGAAGTGATATCAGTAAGTTACTTCATTTATCTATGAAGTGAAATATAATCAAGAATAAACACTGATGCATTTTTTAAGCCCCTTCATTGATCCTCACCTCTTAATGAATAGAGGTCATGTTTTCCCTCTATGACTTTGGGTTGCATTCCACGTGGCTATGAAGATCTAACACCTGTTCCTATGCAACTTATTCTGCACACTGCACCCCTTTATTTATATATCTGTATACCTAGGCAGCTTTTCCCAAAAAAAGGGAGGTACTGTAGCAGAGACAGGACAACACACTCCCAATATACTCATCCCCCCCACACACACATTTATTAGTATCTTAGCCCCAAGAGGAGAAGGGACGATCCTCACCGCACCACACCGCACAAGGGTCAACTGCGCGGTGCAATCAGCGACATCCGCAGCAGGGTCGGACAGCAGAGCTGTTTTACCTCTGCCACATCATAATGGACCCATCCCCTTACCCGCTCCTGACCTGATCAGCTGATTCTTCAGTATACTGTTTATATCTATTAATATCGGCAGAGTTTGAATCGATAGCATGCAGGAGGGTATGAAAGTAGATTTGCATGAGTAATACGCAGGAGAAAATAAAGGTATGATGGGCAAAATAAATCGCTAAGGAAGAGGTACTACGAAATATCCAAAGGTACTTAGAATACGGCCCTTTATCCTGAGACGAGATCATTGTTGTGCGCCGGGTCTCGGGTCCTAAACAGCTTTCCTCTGTACCCGCTGCCGCCCTTAATGATGCGACCTTTGTGTCCCGCCATACAACACTCACTAATGATCACATCTTCCAGGAAAGTACGAACTGATTGTGCAGGTCTACGCCGAAGGTCTATTATGGAACCAAAAATAATAGCATGAGGACACAAGGGGCTAGGAGTAAAAAATAAATAAATAAATAAATAAAAAGTAGTTGTCTGTGGGATGGAAAGTGAACTATTTTTTTATCGGCCTGTCCGCTCTTCTCACTCCCCTCCCTCCCTCTTTTTTTTTTTTTTTTTAGCTGCACTATTACTTCCTCTGTCATCATCTTTCGACCTTTTTTGTAGTTGTTTTTCTTAGTCATATACAGCAAAGTTAGTTACCAGTCTTTTAATGTAAGTTACAATTATGGAAGCACAGCAGGAAGTGTTCGTGATTAGATTATAAGTAGTTCTTCACAGTCAGTAAATAAATACCATTATCTTAGAATTTTCACTGTGATCCAAGCCCCATTTTTACTATTTTACAGGAAATGGAAAACACATTAGGCAAACCATCAACAGAGGTGCTCCCAGTGAAATCAGCCAAGCCAATTCAGTCATCATGTAATCCTTTGAAACTCTAAGCGCCTCCACAAACCAATCCATCCACATTAACCTGGTTCAACCCTCCAGATGGTTTTCTTTAGTTGAGTGGAGCTTTTTAGAGCTAAAGAAATTGTATATACTTTTTATTAACCCCATGAGCGATAGAAATCAATGGTAAACACAAATTGCCTGCTGATAGCAAGAACATATGTAAAATATGTCATTATATTGTAGACATCAGCCTGATTTTTTCGCTGTCCCATTGTATTTTTGTATGTCGTCAACTCTTAGCATAGACTTGACAGTCAGCTCCCTAAGGATCAGCATTCCTTCGACATGCCACATAGCATTGTATGGCATCACTTTGACAAGAAGCAGTGCCAAGGTACACCAAACCCGTCCCCGACAGTCATTTTAGTGCTGACGACGTATAAACAGAACAGGATATCTAGTCAAAGATGTCACATATCAAATTTTGTAGTAAATCGAGTGAAAATTGATGATTTCATGCCCATTTGAAATTTTAGGCCTGGCCCACCTGACATTTATTACCTTCTCACTAATTGAGGGGCGACCCCCCTGATGTAACAAGGTATGTTGTAGGATGCAGAATAGAAAGATGCACCCGTAGGTTTTGGTTTCATGTCGATGTGACGAATTTGAAAGGAGTTATGGCGAAAAAATAATAATAATAATAATAATAAATTTGGGGGGCCTACAGCCTGGGCCTTGGCCCAACTTGGCCCAAAATTTAATCAGGTGGTCAGAAGGTCATAGCCCATCATCCCTGTAATTTTAGTCAAAATCGCGCCAGTAGTTTTCGCGTAAAGTTGTGAACAGACAGACAGACAGACAGATAGACAAACCGAGTGAAAGCAATACCCGTCCCCGAGCCCCTCCGGGGCGTGGACGGGTAATAATACCCGCCGGATATAGCATAATATGCTAAGGCTGTCTCATTCAGGACCAGTGTGATGGTATTAGCAGAGGTGTGTGTATGGCATACAGTTGGGTCCAGTGGAAGATCAGTAAAGAATGTTTCTAATGAAATTCAAATCATCACACTGTTTCCTGTCCCATCCTGCGTTTTTAAGAAATAAGTGTCCCATTTTTTTTTTTTTTTTTTTTTACTCGTACACCGGGTTTTTGTTTCAAACTAAAAGGTCATCATGCTCAGCCCAATTTCTCTTCTTATGTAAAACATATAACTCAAAGTCAAGTGGCCACCCCTTACGGGATTATGGCGTCTGGCAATAGATAGATAAATAAATATATTTTATAGAAACGACAGAATGGAAAAATTGAACAATCTCACTTACAGCGTAGTAGAATGGACGACCAGAAACCCCCTCCTTCCTTTCCTACCCCCCCCCTCTCTCTCTCTCTCTCTCTCTCTCTCTCTCTCTCTCTCTCTCATACTTGAAAGAGGAAATCCGGGCCCTCGTGGGAAAACTTTTCGAGGTGCTTAACGATTAAAATGTTGACAGAAAACTCTGAAAGTAGGAAAACCACAAGTATCTGATGCATAATTAAACAACTGCATTAGCTCAGAAAGTCCTCCTTATATGCTGATCTGTTCCAAAATATCAGCTTTTCCCATGCACTTGGTTCTGTAATGTAAGGGAAGTACAAATCAGTCTTTTATAATAGATGTCCCAATGAAACTTTAGTCGGCAATTTTTTTTTTTTATTTCTGTTGGTTTAGTAGAAAAAAAGAAGTAAAAAATAAAGGCAACCTATAACAAGGAAGTTCTGTCTATATTATTTAACTAACGAGTGCAGTATGAATCAATATTTGTAGTGACTGAGTGGTGACAGACAATAAATGGCCTTACTGGTGGAAATAACTGGTAAAATGTTGGGTACTGACAGCGGCAGAAATGTTGGATGGCCGAAACAACGGTTGATCTTATTAATTCAATCGGTGTTTTTGTGGCACAGTTATATAGTAGCAGTGTTTTATTATTAATTGAATGGATCTATACAATGGCTGAAAATTCTATGCTTTTTAACTGTCGTAATACTTCATTGTCATGTTTAATGGCTGCGTAAGATAAAAACATGGAAATAATTGACATATATAATCGTTACAGTAAATAGATAGATAGATAGATAGATATAGATAGATAGATAAATAGATATAGATAGATAGATAGATAGATTGAGATAGATAGACAGATAAAGATATAGATATAGAAATGATTAGAGTAGTGATTCACTAATATTTTGCCTCGGAAAATTTTCAACAGATTTGTCAATGAACCGATTTAAGCGAAAATTGGCAATTATTCTCTTCACACCATTACAATTTATCCTCAGTTATATTATACTAGTCGAGGTTTCGGGATAAAACCTTATGATCGTGCACACTGGCACTGGCTGGAACCCTTGATGGCCACTCCCCCTGTAGGACAGGACGCTCGGGATCCCATTTTACCCATTGAACTCATATTCCTTATGGAGCCCATTTCCCCAGGGAAATATTCCCCATGGATCTAATTTCCTATTACCCACCCACTCACCTATTCTTCCCACCCACCCTGCTCACCCACCTCCACCTTCCCACCCACTCTGCCCACGCACTTACCCACACTCACCCATCCATCCATTCCACCCACTCGCCCACCAATGTTGCTCCACTACACCCCACAAACCTGTGCACCCACCTAACCCATCCTGATCCACCACACTCACCCAAACCTGTGCACCCATCAAACCCACCTTGCTCCATCACACCAGCCTTCCCACCTTCCCACCCTCTATTCCCACCCTGTCCCCCCACATCAGCCCATCCATTCAACCCTGCGCACCCACCCAACCCTCTCTGCCCATCTTACCAATCCGTCTGCCCATCCAACTCACTGGAGCTGATAATGATATTGTTCTAGAAGCAAAAACTCTACGGCAACTGACTACCATGTTTTCACCATGTTTATGATTATTTCTAATTAGTTCTAGACTTGGCCATCAGGAGCGTCACATTAGCAACTGTAATGTACACATTTAAATTCGTCGTAAAAAGTTAAACCTGTTCGAGCTGTTTAAAGTTCTCTATGTATCCCCTTCGATTACTATAGAGGACAAACAGACTGACAGACATTATCTTGCATATCTAAAAAATAGTCAAGCTATCTATCTGTGCGTTTCTCTGTGCGTTTGTTTGTTTCCTTCACAAGAACTGTGATAGATATCCACCTAACTCTGTTAGCATTAGGTCGGGGTACGTCCAGGGAGTGTCAGAAAAATACCAAACGAACATGTTGGCGATCTCGGGCGACGCGGCGGTGTGAAGTTGTTGGATATCGCGACACGCGAAATCAAAAATCGCTTTTTCAGTCTTTTTGGTCCGAATGGATCATTGTGGACTCAATAATGGTACGGAAACAAGGATATTGGTATTTGCAAAACATCTTGTAATGGAAATGCTGTTAATGCCACAAATTTTTCCGGGCAAGCACTAGAATATATTAATATAAATACTGTATAAATACATATAGATAGATAGATCGATATAGATACATACATACATATATACATAGATAGACAAGTAGATAGACAGATAATATTATATATACATAGATAGAGATATTGATATAGATAGCTACAGTATATAGATAAATAGATAGATAGATATAGATACAGATATACAGTATATGTATGCATATTTCAGAGTGGTCTCCTTCAGTGTTTTGACGTAATTAATCCCTGTCTTCAAAACAATCGAATTTCCTTTCCAACTTGTCCACCGGGGTGGATCGGTTGTCCCTTGTAACGTTTCTTTTAGCTAATCAGGTATGTAAGGCTTGTTATTCTTATTCTTTTCCCTTGACTTGATCCCAGTATCAGGTTGTAAATAATGAGTTAAATCGAAAAATAAATACGCAGTTAGTTCTCGACTATTGCATGAACACTGGATCAGTACGAGTATAATTCCCTTACGTGATGCCCACTCAGAGCGGTGCTGGTGCATTAATAACATGCCATATCCAGCATGTGTGTCTTTTATTTTATATGTCAGGGAATTCCTCTGAAGCAGTGTGTGATTGGCATAGACTGAAGTTGGTATGTACAGAGTTTTATTTGAATCCGTTCATTAATAGCTAATAACCGATATTATTCTGGGCCAGAGAGTATCACCCTGTATATAGATAGATAGATGGATGAATGGATAGATGGATAGATAGGTAAGAGAGACAGAGAGAGAGAGATGTAAATATATCACTTAATTATACGTGTTTCATAAATATGCTGATTTTACATATACCATATATATATATATAATTTTTTTTTTATATTTACATTATTATATTTTTAAATTGCCTGCAATATAAGCAGCCAGTTTATATATGGAATTATTTCCGAAGCTAAAGAGGTCAAAATTAGCTTTAAAAGTTTACTGTTATAAAAAAAAATTAAAGTTGATGATAACGTTTCATAAAACGATGAGTGGCTTTTGAATTAAATTTTCCACCCTCGGTGTACACCTACGTCCGCATGTTGCACTTCAGTGCATGCCTGCATTTACGTCAATGACATCAACGTCGACCAATCAGCCGCCGCGAATCAAACACATCCTACTTGCCCCATACATCTCAGGTGCACAGGTCAATCAAATAGACTATACTTGTAACTGATAACAATTTAAATACTAATAATAATCATAACAAAAATAACTAGAATTATGAAATTGCTGAAACAATATTCAGAGAACTTCAAATTCCTGAGGAAAATACTTTTATCATTGTAGACCTAATATTAAGGGACTTTTGGTATGAGTCAGTTTTTTTTACGGATTATGTCTTGTGACCTTGACATCAAGGTCAAGGTCATTCATACTAAAATCATGTTCACTCATGACCCACTACATTTCCACTGATTTTTTTTTCAAAATCGGCCAAATACTTTCCGATTTAGCACTTTCAGTCATGAGGCAGCCATTTTGATTTTCCTCAATATCTTAGAAAGTATTTGTTGGATCCCAGTATCAATAACCAAATACTCAGTTGCACTAGTCTATGCTGACAACTTCATACTGGAGCATTTGCAAGGCAATCAATTCAGTAGCTTTTGCTGGGCAGGAGAGCAGATATAAAAAAAATAACAGAGGCCGCTAGTGCGGCGCTAGTGCGGCGCTAGTGCTAGGAAAAAAGATGTGCCAAAAGAAACCTTCAACCAAGATATCTCACTCCTAAAAATTTCAGGTCTATCTCTAACGGTATTGGAAGGTCAGCCTTTTAGATCTTCAAAAATATAAATAGATAAGTAAATAATATTTATAATATCAATAAGAACTCCACAGAATGTGGAGTTCTTAATAAAAAAATACTGTTGCTGTTGCTGCTGCTGTTACTGCTGCTATTGTCCTTCACTTTTGACACTCCCTTTATCCATCCACCTTACTACTTGCTACCCTGTCACTCCCTCTTGCTGCCTACTACTCCTTCCCATCTTTTCTTTTCTTCAGTCCATTTCTCTCTCTCGCTGACCACTCCCTCCCGCCCTCCCCCCTCTCTCTGGTCTCTCCTCCTCGGTTCCCCTGATGGCTCATCTCCCATTCCTTGTCTCCATTAGCCCGGCTCCCGGAAATTGGTGCAGACTTCCTTCCCGGTACCCCTGCACGCCGGCTGCGAAATGGATAAGCAACAGCAACATCACTCTACCATTCCCCGTTTCTCTAATAAACAACCCCATCCACCAGTCACGTTAATCTACGTTTATCGTTCTAGAGGTTATGTTTTAGAAATAATTTAGGCCCATATTGGTTGCGATCTTTCTTGCCCATTTTACATTAGAACGCCCCCGTCGGAGTGAAGGCTTACGTTGATCCGATCCACATGGGGTGACCGGAGATTCTTCGAACATGTCAAGCCACCAAAGGGAGTAGGTTGGTCATTTACTTTTATCGTATGTACTTGACTGCTGTAACCAAGCATCGAGACTCAAAACCTCGAAGGGCGTAAAATGGGACTGGCCGTTGCTGGTATTATTCGACTGCTTTTCGCATAGCCACATTTGTAATTTATAACCTATTCCATCTTGGTTAAATCTTCATGTAATCCTGAGGCAGCCCACTTTCCATTCTGTTTATTAAGAGTAATGACTGTAATTATCGTACAGGCCTCATTAATGTGAATTAACGCTGGTACATGGAAGAATGGTTTTGTGGGATATGATTCTTGTTAACTGAGTTCTTTCTCATGCATCGTTTGTCAAGATTAGTTTAATTCCTTTAGTGAGATGGCTTTTTCTTTTTCTTTTAGTTTCATTTCTGCTATCCCAAAATATTTTAGTTACCTTACGTGAGACTCTTCGAACTGGAAGAGATAGATATAACACTATTTAACCATTCCACTGCTTCGTCCTTCCAATATTCGGTTGAACAATACTCAAGATATCGCAATATTCAAAATATTCATACTTGTTTGAAAGAGGCTATATTACAGGGAAGCAAAAAAAAAAAAAAAAAAAAAAATAGGATACAATCAGCACAAACAAAAACCAGAAATGAGTGTGAGCTGGTCATGACTTCGAATTAACAATTAACAGATGGCTAACCAGGTATATACACACACACACACACACACACACACACATATATATATATATATATATATATATATATATATATATATATATATATAATTACCTGTCTCTTTTTTTCATTGCATACCTAGCTCTTCTCTCGCCTGTGTCCCTCCTCACCTACCTGCCTACTTGTCTCCTTCCTTATCTGCCCACCTTCATCCCTCCTCTCTCTTTTTTTTTTTTTTCTAACTACCTCCTCCCCCTCTTCTTACTGCCTTCTTACAGCCGTACCTTACCCATTTCCTCCCCTTCTCTTGTCTTGCTTCCTCCCTTGCGTCCCTACCTCCCCCATAGTCTCCCTGTCTCCCTCGTTACCTACCTGACTACCTGTCGCAATCTTCTTACCTCTCTACCTCCACCTTTTGCCTGGCTCTCACCCTGCCTGCCTTGCCCTACCACCCTCTCACCCTTCCTCTCTCTCACCCATCCTGCCTCTTACCCTGCCTGCCTCTCATCCTGCCAGTCTCGCTCTGCTGCCTCTCACCCTGCCTGCCGGACCCTTTCTGTCGATGACCCTACTTGCCTCACCCCGCCTGTCTCACCTTATCTGTGTCATCAGGCCTGCCTCTCTGCTTGCCTGCCTTACCCTGCCTATGTCTCGCATAACTTGCTCTACCTGCCTCTCACCCAGCTGCCTCACCCTGCCTCTCTGTCTATACACAATCCCTGCCTCTCACCTTCTTGCCCTCCTGTTTTTATGAACTAATTCAATTTGGTGTTCAGGGTCTCCCCGGAGGCTTATATTCTTCTCAATATATTTCGGTTGTTCCATTACCCTTCCTCCGGCACCTCCATATTCACCTCCACCCGACACCTCCACCACCCCAGCACTTTCACCCCGACTTCCCACATTTCCACCTACACCCCGCTATCTCAACCCAGACATCTTCACCCCTTTACCTCCACCAGAATCTCCACCTCATCACCACCTCCTCCACCAACTCCACTCCTCCACCACAACACGACCAAGTCCTCCCTGACATTAACACCCTATAATAATCCGTCTCCACCCCGGCGCCTCCACCCTAACAATTTCCACCTCGACCAACACCATCACCTTCAGTACACCACCACCACTCTCATACCATACCACCATACTGACACCACGCAAAACCACCCAAACACCACACAAAAACACCCAGACACCACCCACCACCAACCCGACACTTCACACCACCACCCTGACACCACACACCACCACTCTGATATCACACATCACCTCCGTGGCACAACACACCACCACCCTGACACCATACACCACCACCCTGACACCATACACCACCACCCTGACACCATACACCACCACCCAGACACCACACACCACCACCCTGACACCACACACCACCACCCTGACACCACACACCACCACCCTGACACCATACACCACCACCCAGACACCACACACCACCACCCTGACACCACACACCACCAGCCTGACACCACACCACCACGCTGTCACACACACCACGACCCTGATACCACACACCAAGACCCTGATACCATACACCACCACCCTCACACCACACACCACCACCCACACACCACTCACCACCACCCTCACACCACTCACCACCACCCTCACACCACTCACCACCACCCTCACACCACTCACCACCACCCTCACACAACTCACCACCACCCTCACACCACTCACCACCACCCTCACACCACACGCCACAACCCTCACACCACACGCCACAACCCTCACACCACACGCCACCACGCTCACACCACACACCACCACGCTCAATCCACACACCACCAAGCTCAATCCACACACCACCACCATGACACAACACGCCACCACCCTCACACCACATGCCACCACCCTCACACCACACGCCACCACCCTCACACCACACGCCACCGCCCTCACACCACACGCCACCGCCCTCACACCACACGCCACCACCCTCACACCACCCACCACCACCCTCACACCACCCACCACCACCCACCACCACCCTCACACCACCCACCACCACCCACCACCACCCTCACACCACCCACCACCACCCACCACCACCCTCACACCACCCACCTCCACCCTCACACCACACATCACCACCCACCACCACCCACCACCACCCTCACACCACCCACCACCACCCACCACCACCCACCACCACCCACCACCACCCACCCCCCACCACCACCCACCACCACCCACACACCACCCACCACCACCCACACACCACCCACCACCACCCACACACCACCCACCACCACCCACCACCACCCACCACCACCCTCACACCACCCACCACCACCCTCACACCACCCACCACCACCCTCACACCACACACCACCACCCTCACGCCATCACTAAAATGTCAAGAAGATACTTACTTTTTATGATGCGGTCTTCGTCTCTCCGAACTTAACCCGTCTTTCAAACCGGTGGGACTGGTCACCTCAGTCTGTTTCCCCCTTGACCGATTAGCCTAGGTGAAGAATCGTGAACCTTGCTTTAGACTGACTAACGCGGGTTTTGTTCTGGGGCATGATTGTGACTCAGAAATATTGATAGTCTGTCTCAATGACCCGCGTAGTTACAGGCATTATTCAAAGCTTTCTTCTTCTCCAACTTTCTCTCCTTTGCTTTGTTTGTTGACTTTTATGTCCGAATAATTTCAACATTTTGCAGTGTGTTGATTTTCTCCTGTCTTGTATACTCGTAAATCCCGTATCCATTCCAGCTAACGACAGCCGATTGTATTCACCTGAGACTGAATTGTAGGAGCCCGGAAGTGTTAATGGAATGGGATTACGCATCAAAAAATGACATTATGTACCGCATTCTTGTCGGATTAGGAGGCACTCAGGCACTTATTCCTTGGCATGTTTTTATTTTAGCACACAGCACGTTCATATTCTCTCGTACATAAATTTCAAAAATTCTGTTTATATTGGCTCACACACAAAATATCTTATGCTAGAACAATGAGCCGTGATACACTAAATGATTCACTAAGGAAGCTTTGCCAGAGTTACTCCTATACCAACATGATTACAGTCCAGTATTAAAGGATAGGACTTTTTCTCAAGAGTAGTTTTTAAGGTGTGACGTTCGCCTAGAAAAAGTTAAGCACACAGACCTACACAGAAATCAAATTTATGGTATCCTGTACTGTTAAGGGAGTTACCCAATAAAAATGTTAAATGAATTATCTATATCTTCCACACACACACACACACACACACACACACACACACACACACACACACAGACTGACAGATTGGGAGAACTAAGAAGGAACGACGACAGTGAGAGAGAAGGGAGTGAATTGTTGGGGACTTTGAAGGGATCTAATTTTAGGGTGATGCGGGAAGGCGGGTGTGAAGGAGGGGCGTAGTAACAGAAGACAGAGGGCCGTATTTTGGATTGTTTAGATTTCATAACATCTTTTCCTAAGCGCTCTATTTACCTTCTACTCTTTAATATACTCTTACATACTAATAATGCAAGCTGTTTGGGTGTCAGAAAGACGCATATGACATACAACACCTATCTGTAATATGTAAAAAAAAATCACCAAAGAGGAAGTACTAACGAAATGTCTTATAGCAACGAAAGAATTGATCATAGGCCGACAGCGCTTATGGTAAAGATTCATGGTAGAAAAATATTAACTTCCTCAGCCGACGAAGTATTTTGCACTTTATCCTTAGTGCAACCAGACCATTTTATTCATGATTATTTTTTTGGCCTGGAGGGGATAGATGCCGTTTTCATTAACCTCTTCACTACAGGATTATATTTCTTAGTTGGGTAAAATTATCGGAATGTGGCAAAAATATACAGTAATACGACATCGTAGTGAAGGGGTTCATCGCTTTGGCGGACACCCACGGATGACTTAACCAACAACTCTAATTTTGAAAAGTTGCTGTGGAAATATTACGCCCACGTTTGTCTCAAATTTCGCCTCACACACACACACACACACACACACACACACACACACAAACAGGGTTTCTCAAATTCTTAAAGCTTGATATGTGACTAAAAAGTTTCTCCAGTATTGATCCCTCTCCTCACTCGCTTTCCCATCCTTCCCTCACACATGTCTGCTTCATCTTCTCTTCCTCCCCTTCATCTCTTCTCCTCCTGTTTTTCTCCTTCTTCCTCCTCCTCTTTTTCTCCTCCCCTTTTTCCTTCTCTCCTTCTTCTTTCTACCTCCTCCTCCTCTTCTCCCCTCCATCCCTTCTCTTTCTCTCTTTCTCCTCAACTCCTATACTTCTCTTTTCTTCCTTTTTTCTCCACTCCATCTGTTAATCTCTCTTTCTCCTCTCCTCCTCCTCTTCTCTTCTCTTCATCCTCTTCTTCTCTTCTCTTCCTCCTCTTCTTCTCTTCTCTTCATCCTCTTCTCGACTCCATCCCTGCTCTTTCTCTCTTTCTCTACTCCTATCCTTCTCTTCTCTTCCATCCCTGCTACTTCTCTCCCCCTCTTCCCCTCCTCCTCAGTCTCTCCTCTTCACCCCCATTCTCCCTGCCTTCATTATTCTCTCCTCTCCCACACCAGCCACCACTGACGAGACAATAAAGAAAAGGAAGGTAAAAACAGAGACAGACAGACACACACACACACACACACACACACACACACACACACACACACACACACACACACACACACACACACACACACACACACACACACACACATTCAGAGAGAGAGAGAGAGAGAGAGACTATAACAAAGTATTGTAAATCAAAAGAGAATGCCGTTGAAACAATTTACCCCAGCATAAGTACTTCCTGTGGACTGACACGGAGGAGATGGGTAGGCAAATGAAAAGGTACGCAAAGAATGTATAGAGGCTAATGTTACGAGGAAATAAAAATGCAGCACTGCGATAGACTGACCTGAAGCGGATATAGAGTGGTACATTATATAGGAGTGTGTGTGAGAGAGAGGTGAGCAGGAGGAGGAAAAGACCGAGAACAAGATGAAGGGACAAACAGCCAAAGTATGTAAGGGAAGAATTTCGTGTGGAGAGGGATCGTTACTGAGTAGGTGTAGAATGGCCCGGAAACTCTTTTGTCCAGAACATTCGTAACAGGATGCGATGTCAGGCAATAGGCTGGCAGTCACACAACTTTGTATGGTATCAACAGCTCATCCAATTTAACTACCTGCGATTTATGTCCATTCGCTGCGTATTTCCCGAAGCCTAGTCACAGAATAAAGTAACAGTAAGATGCACCTTTCCGTTGCTTTATTTCTTGACAATTACCATGTTCTCTTATGAATCCCTTGTTGCACCTCAGCGTCAGTATAGAGAGGGGACAATTTTAGGCCAAGTTAAAGTGAGCAAAGTAAGATGTCTAGGAGGCCTGGTGGTACAGTGGTTAGATGCATCAGTCGTGGTGAAGGACATGTTTGAGTCTCCAAGAGTGGCTGGAGGCTTTTCAGCTACACTTTGCGATCAGTTGCCTCTCTCTCTCTCTCTCTCTCTCTCTCTCTCTCTGCTTATCTATTTATCTATCTATTTATCTATGTCTCTGTCACACCCGAACTTAAGCAGATAATTATGTTCATTCTGCCGTGTCACCTCTGAGCACATCAACCCCTTAAATCAGATGACGTATTTTTCTAGCTTATTCCTGGTACCACTAAGCGAATTTATTGAGTTTAGGCAAGACCTCTCGCACTAAAGAGGTTAGTGATAGCTACAACCAAGCCCTCACTTCAAAAGAAATCTGTGTACTGAATAAAACTACTTAAAGATTCAAAAATACAGCATGAAAGATGTCGGGTTGAAGGAATTAAAGCAAAGAATAACGGAAAATATTTGGCCTTATACACCCTGGAAGCTATGGCCACGCATCTACACTCCACAGTATAATCGTTGGGGCTGTGTCTCTGCTTGTGTAAAAGTTGTTTGAGTTCCCTTATATGTTATTCATCATATGATGTCGAGAGCCTCCTTCTCACTTAAAGGTAGGGTGAGATAGGATTCAAAAGCAACGAAGAGAAAATACAATTGTGGGAGATCTAACAACAGTATATCCAGTAAAATGGGTCACACAGTCATCCACTCATCATTCAAGTCCCTGAAATTCTAGCTCCGTCTCACAGGCTTGACGATCTGTACATAGCTACATATTTTCACTTGTTTCTACATATGGATCACATTCACTGGTCAAACAGTCAGTCCCATGTCTACTAAGACAAGAAAGAATTGCCAGTCCATTGAAAAGTGATCCTCCATTTAAACAACATCCAACCAACACAATACCCTCTTAATTCCTTAGCCTTCTCAATTTCCATAAGGTACATCTGATCGCCATTCATTCTTCTTTTCTTCTTCTTCGTTCTCATATCCTTACTTTTCTTCTTTATCTTGATTTTCACTTTCATCTTCTTCTTTTTTTCTTTCAAATGATTCTTTTCCTTTTTCTTCTTCCTCCTCCTCCTCCTTTTTTTTTTCTTCTTCATAGCCATCGTTTTCCCACATTAGAATCATTTCCCCTTATAAATTGTCTCAACTCCCCCCCCTCCCTCCCCGTCCTCTATGTTCTCCTTTACGTCTCTGTCCTTCATAATCCCTCTGTACTCCATCTCTCCACCTCAACCTCTTCCCTTCTCTTGATCCCCTTCCAACTAATGGTTCCCTCCAGGCTCTCTTGAAGATTTTCGTTTCCTCTCTCCACTCAACATGGCTTTACCACTCCAGTCAAGTTTCCCTGATCTTGTCACTGTCGCAGGCTAATTGTGCTCCTACATAGACACCTAACCCCGTGCAACTCAACTGACAGCCAGGTGTAGTCAGGTGGGTTGACTTCACTAGTAACCAAAGACTCTCATTCCTGTCACATAACCAAGTCTCCTCAATTTTATATAACTATGATGTAGCACTCAAATCGTGAGGATGGCACAGCCCCGTCAGGTGAAGGTAAACCAACTGTAATATTCCTCAAACTTGCTCTCCTTTTCTCCTCATTTCTCAGTCTTTCTCCCAACTGATGTGCTCTGTATCCGTTACGGCATCCTTATCACAAACCTCTCCAACATTTACTCCTCTCCTTTTTCCCATATCCTTATTCAGTGACGTGCATCAGAATTCAGGAAGGCACTTTGATTTTCACCTTCAGTGTCACCCGTTGGCTCATTAAGCTCTTTAGTAGGTGATGCATTTTTAGGGTGTCCAGACAACATTATTCAGCAAAAGAAAGGTTTCTCACAATGAAGGGGTTAATTAAGGCTATAAGTATCTCCTCCAGTTTGAAAAATTCGCTCTTCTACGGTAAAATAAGAGCCTGAGAAATTTGTAAGAACGAAATAAAAAAAGATGGCATCGTAGTATCGGGCTTATGCTGGTTAGCCTGACCTACTCTCTTGGGATTAATTGAGTATAACAACTTTGGATCTATGGTAACATCATTAACTGGACGACATCTTATCTAACTGTCACTGCCTTCCAAAGATATTACTTTCATAAGAGGATCCCATTCGAAATGGAATGGTCAGCTATAGCCTTCATTTTTCCCTTATTAATCTTAACGAAATGTTTGCAGCAGGAAGAATATAGCAATACAGTAGGTCATCGGGCCAGTGGAGCTAGGTGCTGTAGGTATTTTCCGTGTAAAGAAGAAAGAACCAGTGTTGGAACCAACAAAAGTACAGTGTAATACTGGATATTACAATTTAACATTCCCTTCTTATTTATGTCCCTTTCCTATCGCCTTTCTTTGCATCAATGGCATCCAAGGGGATAATGAGGTGTAATGTGCAGATTATGTCGCTAAGGAACAGGTGTTAGGAATCTCCACAACCACGTAGAATGCTGCCCTAGGGAGAGTTCCCCTGCCATTAACACTGAGTTACCCGATGAGTGCAGTCAGAGGCAAAACTTCACCTTCTGCTGTACTGTGTCTATTTCACAGTTAGAGCATGTCCTTTACTTACCTTCCTGACCCATCGTATTAAGGAGAATCATCTACAATAAGGGACACTGCATGCATCTCTCACCTTAAGAATATTAGTCGGCAAAGATAAGTGAAAGCCAGAGGGAGTGAAAACACAAGGAGAATTTTTGCCCCCGACTGTACAGAGGAAAGGTAATTGGAACAGATCTACTGATCCTTTCATGGTAAACCATGGTTAATATTTTCTTTACAACTGAGTAAGAAATGGATAGCAAGATGGAAGGCTCTCTCACCCTCCGAACTTTCCAAAGATACTGTCAGGAAAAGGTGAGAGGAACCCATACTTTTCGACTACAGGACCTCCTTTCCCCTGTGAAACCATTACATGGAAAGGGGCGGGGGGAGTGAGCACAGTGAATAAAACAACTGGTGGGATGGACTGAATATTTTATGGGTGGTGCGTTTAGGGCAGAAAAAAAAAATGCCCTGTGAAAAGGATTCCTGTAGGTTTATTTCAAAACGTCCTCCAAGAATGATTGTGCAGTGGGGTGAAGAAATGTGTGTGAGGAACAAAGAAATGGTTGGAACCAGAATAATCATTTGCCTGGAGCCTTGCGACACAGATTTAAAAAAAAAAAAAAAAAAAAGGAAGGTAAGAAAGAAAAAGAATGAAAAATCTCCTCCTAATCTGCTTTCAGGTAAACCAAGTAAATTTAGTTTTCTTAAACGACCTTCATGCGCTTTCTTAGTCTGGGCATAGTTTGTATATCTTTTTTTTTTTTTTTTACTTTCTTGAATCCGGGAACGTCTTTTTTTCATTTTATTCCTGCTGCCCCCGCAGAGCTGTTCTCAGCTTAGGAGAAATTATTCGAAATGGGGAAGTTAGATACAGCCTTCTTTGCCCCTTTCTAGCACAAAATAAAATCTCTGATTGGAATTAAATTGTCCATCGATAGCAATGATAAACGAAATATACGTCTTGCTGACAGGGGTAATGTGTACGAAACACACTACGAGTATATGAGGCCAAATTGTTTCTTTTTCCATAGGATAGTAGAAAAGGAAACTGGAGGTCGCAGGAAACTCAGATATTTTACCTTTAGTGGTTACCTGCCTTAGTGAACCATGTGGTGTCTATAGGCGCAAAATTATTCAGCCAAAACAAATGTTTCCTGCTGATAAAAAGATGCCAAGAGTTTCTACCGCTGGACAAACTCAAACTGCACTTGAGAGCACAGATTTTATGACACTGCAAAAGTTCCCGGAAGAAGATAACTTCGGCGTTTCATGGATTTGCGACATAAAATCAAGGATAAGCGTCGATTTCAGCGGCGAATTCCTCTTGAATGTGTTATCTGCCTTCTCAAGATGACTCTCCCACTCTAAAATCACGATGCTTATTCTCCGGTTTTGTGTGAGTCACTTCCGACCAGGGATGCTATGTATAAAGGATCCCAACCGTTGCACAGGCCAAACAAGTCTCCATCACAGTTAAATATTATCACAAAGCCTTTTTTTTTTTTCTTTCTTTTTTTCGTATTTTGTCACCATAGTTCACTCAGATTTAACTGTGAAGATTTTTAGTGTTTGTAATCTGTATGACTGAAAAGGAACATATTTACGTGGACTTTTATTCACTGTTTGAGTTTTGGACAGCTTATAACATAGGTCCGAGGCAATTGCTGTGGTAAAGGTCATAAAAGAAAATACCGGTACTAGTAAGGGCTGTCTTCTGGGTGGCATTGCAACCTTCGTAGTACCTTTTTCTTCTAGCAATTTTTTATAATTTCAAGTTGAGCTGAGCAACCGCACCCAATATCAGTTCTTGAGTCCAGTGACTTATTGTTTTCTTATTCTTCTTGTTATCAAACGACTTATTCTCCCTAGGAGAGTTCCTTGTTGATGAAGGGGTAAATGAAGTCTCCTATAGTTGAACAAAATTGCCAGAAAGCAGCAAGAACTTAATGAAAAATGCGTCGGAGGAGGGAGATGGCTAACCCCTTCAATCCGATGACGTATTTTACACCTGCTATTCATTTTTTTTTTTTTTTTTTGGGGGGGAGAGGGGGGCTTAGGGTAGACTATTCGACCTGAAAGCAACTGATATAGCCATCATTCACCCCTTCACTAACAGGTGCTCTCGTACGCCGAATAAACACGTCTGGTAACAGTGATAACATCTAGAATAACATATAGCACGTCCTCTGACTGAAGCGACTAATTTCATTTTTGACTGTACAGTTTGTAACAATGTTGTGAAGTTTAAAGCCAGTGATGAAATGCAGGTGGAGGTTCTTTTACTGATTTATTTATTTTTTTATTAACTTACCTATCAATTTATCAATTTACTGAAACATTTAGTAGGAAAGTGGTCTGCCGTCTGAAAAAACACGAGTTCGATCCCAGACTAGGACAGGGAACAGTCTGATGGCTTCAGCATCGTTAAAACAGACTTTGCTCTTCCAAAGGACCGACCGACATGTCATAAGAAGACATTCACAATTACCTTCCCAGCAGTCCTGAATCAGACAACCTCAGCCATGTATATACGACAGATATAATTGACTCATACGGTGACCTGCACAAGTGTGTAGCACGAACAAGGACTGTTCGGCCTCAGGGAAAAGATGGCAAATGTTCAGCAGCACTGCGATCAAATGGTTCCTCTTCGCCTTTCACCTAATTTGTAATATGTCTATCCGTCTGAGGGGTGGTCTGAACATAAGGGCTTCCAGGTCTCTCTTTCCCTGTTCAGTAAGGAATCTTCTTCCCACGACACAATACCCCCTTTGCATCATAATTTGTAGTACAAGGTGTTGATAAGAGTCTTTTCCGTCCATACTTAAATAGATAGATTGATTGACTCATTGATTGATTGAGAGAGAGAGAAAGAATTGTGTGTGTGTGTGTGTGTGTGTGTGTGTGTGTGTGTGTGTGTGTGTGTGTGTGTGTGTGTGTGTGTGTGTGTGTGTGTGTGTGTGTGTGTGTGTGTGTGTGTGTGTGTGTGTGTGTGTGTGTGTGTGTGTGTGTGTGTGTACTGATACTTATACGTGTGTGACAACTGAAAGTGAAAGAAGCGGGCGAAAATGTGTACGAGGTACGAAAGGACGGAGTATGAATGGAGGTGTTGATGTGAGGATGAGTGACTGACAAGACAATCGAAGGGTATAGCTAAGGTGGTGCCACTGGACTCCTCAAAACTCCTCATGCATCTATGGAGTCATCCTATTGCAAAACTGTTCTAAGCGAGTAATTATACATGTACACCCTCTGACAAGTGCATCTGTGTAGGTGTCTTTTGGCCTTTTGGTCATTTGTATGGAGTCGTTCTGGATGGACCCACTTTTGCATTTGTATTTCTTAACGTATCTATAAAATATGTAACATTAAAATCGTTGCATAAGCGATAATATAAATGTGCTGCAATTGTAACGGACGTACGTTAGTGTGTAGGGAAATTTTGGCTGTGGTCAATAACCTATCTTTTCATCACTTCTGTAGCTCGTTATCATCACTGAAACAATAACATCTGTGATCGCAACCATGGCATCACGTGAACAGCTAGAGATTCTGTTGCATACCGAAGGGAATTGTTTTTTCTGTGGCCCATCTATTTTTTTTTTCTGGACTCCTGGAACATTATTTTTCGGTTCTTGGATGCTTTAAACAAAGCTACGTCTAATTACAGTTTCACCAATTATACAGTTCGATGTTATTTAAACGTGTCTGTGGAAATATGTACTATAATTATTGCCTGTCATGCTAGGCAATCATAATTTTTGCCATTAACATGAACCAGTTCTTTTTAATATTGGCATTGCTGAAATATACAAACAACGATATTCTTTGCAAACATCAAAATCTTTTAACGTACAGTATTCCAACATATTTCATCATTTTTATAAAAGGGCACGCAGAGAAAAGAACACATTTTGGATCCAACAAATGTCTATCGCAGAACGGAATCAGTCATAAGTGCTATGTGTGAATTCACTCTTGTATCACGTTAACTGCATGGTACTTAATGGGTGCTTAATGGACGTATTATTTTAAAATGTTTCATTTGTTAAAAGTATGATTATCTCCATATCGCAGAAAATTCAGCTAGACCTGTATGTAGCAAATAGACTTTTAATTTTGGAAATTTATTAGTGCCTGGCTGCTTGCGGGCGGCAGGCAGACTCGCTGGCACCCGGGGCTGTCGGAGAGACGGAGTAGGACGAGGCTAATACGGCCACCAATCCCATTTGTGAGGCGGCGTGGTGGGCGGCCATCTTGTTACTCCCACCGCCCCGTCCCATCTGTCTTTATTCACGCCCGTCTCTCTGTCACAGGGTCATCCCCTAAATAACACTAACTACTGACCTATTGCTGGCGTATAATGCTATTGTGGCCACGTACACACCTCTCATATATAGTGATGATTATTTAATGGAAATTGACCACACACACACACACACACACACACACACACACACACACACACACACACACACACATATTTCAAACTGATGAGTAGAACTTATTTTTCAGCCTTTTTGAAGTAACTATTGCGTAGAAGTGACATCTGCCACTTTTTTTACACATTACAATTTCCTGTCTAATACAAGGATGTTGTCGCGTATATGTTTGCACGACCTAGTTTTCCATGACTACTCGATCTTTTTACCCTTCGGCGACTAGAATTTCTCTCTTCTGGTGCTCTTTGTAAATAATACATTTTTCGTCCACGGAGCGAAAAGATTTACCAGTATGATTTGTAATTCTTTGGCAACTAAGATTTCCTACGGCAAGCCAGAGTCACCTGAAGTTACCCTGAATAATATGTATTCTAGTGCTTCATAAGAACTGCTTTCATATGATCGAAGTTACCTTTTTAAATACCGTAGCATCTTAAAGAACCCATGGATCTGGTTAATGCCAACTAACTACACGAGGGTCATTAAAAGACAGTTAATTTTGCTGTCACAGTCTTTTCCCAGAACAGGGCATGCAACTGTCGATGATGCTTCCAGGTGACCAGTCACAATGTTGAGTAAATAAGGACTACGAGGATGCAGTGAATCCAGCAGGTTCCAGATACGAAATCAGGTTTCAGTACTGGGTTTGAGTTTGTACAAAAGTTCCTAAGATAGCCATAGGTCCTTATAAGAACATGTTCACAGATTTTCAGTCAACCCAAACTTTATGTTCCAAACGCAATTCCTCTTCTTAAACCGTTCAGCCAGAGGACATAACTCTTTTTTTTTTTTTTTTTTTTGCTACCTGCAGACGTTTAAATTAAGTTTGAAAGAGACTTTTCAAAATGGACGGGTTAGATAAAGTTTTCATCAACGCTTTCATTACTAGGGTTCCTTTCTAAACTGACTGAATTTTTTTGAGAGAAACCAGAACGAAAGAAAAGTGCGTCATCTGGCTGAAGTGGTTAACCTTGTTCCATGCAACCCAACTTTCCACTCAGCAAGCTCATTGTCCTCTCCTCTCTTTCACGACTTTCCTCTGTTTTTCCCCTTTTCCTTAGCATTTGCCCTCTGTTTCCCCATTCCTCTGAATACACCTAACTAACCCTTACTACCCTTACCCTTCTTAATCTTTGTGCATCACCTGAACACCAGGATTTTGCGACTCACTCTCAACTGAAAGATGCCGTCTAACGTTAACCAGAATACAGTAACAGTTGTCCCGACCATAAGAGGATTAATGGTATAATGTACCCATATGTTCCTAAAACTCACTCTCAACAGAATATAATCGTCTCGCGTCATACACTAGAGTTGATTACCATGAGAGTTAAAAGGCGTCACTGCTTCTGAAAGTAATATAAAAAACAATTTCGCATGAACTATGCATACCATTGGTAAGCGATGCTGCTTTGGTTAAACCTGGTATCCCAAGCCTCCATACAAATTCGCTAGTTACAAAACTTGGGCTATGTTATCATCATCATCATCATCATCATCATCATTTTTCTACCTGCAAGTGAGGTGAGGCAAGGTACAGAAAACCAGCAAAGGAAAAGAACAAGGTAGTGGCAGACCTGATCTACAGCACGCCCAATGAAACGGGCCACAAATCCATTCGTGCACCATTCAAACCCTCGGAATCTTGGTTCCACCTGGTAGGTATATGTGTCCACACTAATGTTCATATTTGCCCATCATACAAAGTTAATACAACGATTGTCAAGTTCAGGAAGGGATGACAAATCCTTGTCATACACTCCTCCGTACGAAATTCATCCATCTAGCTCGATCCACTGTCAGTTTCCTAGCCTCGTCAGCTTCCTCACCTCTATTTCTCATACATTCATTTATCAAATTTATCCATTTTCTTCTTGGCCTACCATGCCCCCACACGCTTACAAACGTACTCACATAAATCTTTCTATTCATATGACCATACCATCTACGCACCCTCTCTTCAAATCACTGATTTCTATCTCCACACCTTGCTCTAATCACATTATTTCGTATCCTATTTAGTATCCTATTCACTCTCTGCACTCCACACAAGCTTCTCCATCGCTCCAGCCCTTGACTTCTCTCTATTCCACGCCAAATTCTCACACCCATACTTTAGTAAGGGTACTATACTCCTTCATGCGGTCCTCTTGCAGCTGCCACACTCAAACTTCTGTTTCGTATGAAAACTTTCGTAGCACTCGCCACTATCCTTCCTGTGTCACTCTTCAATTCCTTTGCACATTCACAAAGTCAAAACAGTTGCTGAGAAGCCCTGGATAATGAATATATATAATATGTATAATAGGATGGCCCTTATTTGGGCTGAAAACATAGAATTAAAACAATATTATGTCTGACCCAATCGAAGAGTTCCTTTTTATGAAATAACTTTGTGTGAGGTTTGAGTATTATACTTTAATATTAAGTATTGTTCACAGGCCTCAAAAGCCTGTCCTATATAGCACCCGTACAGACGGCGAGTGGCCACTCTATATCACACATTATTAGTGAAACAAAAAATAATTGTCTAAAAGCTTGTTTTTATTTCACTGAAATCATTGTACAGTACAAACATATGCAAGCACCTGCGGAGGATAATCATGTCAATCTTGGTGTTATTGGCATTTCAGATCATGGTTTCTCCATCAGCAGGGTTAGTTTATTTGCATCAGGATAGTCTATCCCGTTCTGCTCGACAGCTTGGGAGGGATACTGCAACTGTTCCTTGTTTCGAAACTTTCCTGACCTCGTTGCTTCCTGCATTAGAGTGACATCTCGTTCAGCATGAGAGTTCACAATCTCCTGAGCAGCCTTGAAACCATCCCTGTCGTTCCATGTACAAGGGTCTTCGTCTAGGAATCTATCTCGTATGTCCAGTGTCACAAAGTCCTTTCTGCTTTGCCTCGAGAGAAAATCAACAAGCGTCATTTGTTTCACAGTCTCGAACTCTAACACCGCTCGCTTTGGTGGGTCCTTCTCTCCTACATTCTCTATTGAAGCTTCCAGAATGGTCTGCTTTGTGGTCAACTCCACCTCTGGATCAAAGAGGCTAAAAAGGATCAAGTCTTTTGACAGGTACCATAAATGCCCTGCCATTTTGTGCGATGTAGCTACCCCAATGTTTTGCTATGGGTATGCATGAAATTGCTGAAGGAGATGGAGGTCATTCCTAGCTGCACTAGAAGTCAGAGGTGCTTGGAACCGGGCACTGATGTACATCTTAGCGGGAAAGACATTAAGATCGCGCAATTCTTTGGCTTCTCTTGCTGTCAGGTGAAACTAAGACCGGAAAAGCCAAACTTTGAGACTGTAAATGGCCGTTGCCATCCAGCGAGTATGGTGCATATTTCCAAGAGCTCTGAACTTTGCCTCACGAGCAGCTTCGCTTCCAAGGTAGAGCAGCAGCAGTTCGAGCAGCTCGCGATAGTCGTCCCGCGGTTGATGACTGCATAACTGCTGTTTAGTGCGGGCAATGATGTCATTATGGTCATTGCCAACCTCAGATGTGGTGAAATCATCTGAGAAAGCATTCTGGAATCTCTCTTGGTCAGTGGATGGCCATTGTGCTTGGAACGGCTTAAACACAGGAATTTTCATCCTTTTTCTGTTTTTGTCGAAGCAACAGCTTGTCAACTCCCCTCATAGCACCAGGCCGTCCCTTCTTTCTCTGAGACTCGAGAAAGGCTTTATCATCTTTATTATCGATAAACTCCAAAGCTTTTGCATGTACAGTGTAAAAACGTTCCTCGGTCTTAGCTAAGAACGTGGCTTCATTGGCTCTTTGGGTGTTAGTCCGTCGATTCTTGTTTTTCTTCAGTCCTTTCCATTCAAGGAATAGTTTCTCATTCTTCTTGATCGAGTCCTGTTGATGCTTGGTCGGGATCCAGGCCTTTGCGCAGAGCACTTCAACTCGCTGGATGTTCTCAGTTGCTGTTGTTTGGATCTCCTTTCTGTGAACATGATGACGATACAAAAAGTGGACAAGGTTTGCTTCCCTAATTTAAGTTTACTTCCTTTAATCCCTTCTATTTAGCTGACTAGAAAATCCTGGGACCATGTTTCCATTATGGGCAAAATCTGCAAGCAAGCAAGGGGAAAGAGGTTAAATAATGTCATATGATGCAATATTAGTGTAGTATGTAGGTGTAATAAATTTTCACAGAGAAAATATTAAACAGTATTACACACGTTCACACAATCACACTATATCACACGCACATACAGACAGACCTGTCACGCGGCAACCGAAGTCCAGACTGCGAAGACCAGGCTGAGGACTCTCCACACAGCTGCGCATTCGCGAGATCCCATGCATCAGTAAACACCCTCATTATTGATATTGACCCATGCTATATTTAATAATGGTCGATACCCATACCCCACACCAACGGTGTGACTCGTCGAGTCCACTACATTTAGAAGTCATTGAGCCGCCTCTAAATATTAATAGATTTGCATCAAACTTCGCTCAGAAAAAAAAAAAAAAATCTGGAATGGAGTAATTTGAGAGGATCAGAGGTAAACTTTCTAAAATGTCACAATAAGGGCCACCCTAATGTATAATCAGTGATCTGTATCCGTATATATAAGGGATTTATAAAATATCTTAAACTTACCCATTACAATGTGGACAATACGACAAAGCAAAATTATTTTTGACACTACTTCAGTATTATGGAAACTTGTTTGCCATGAAGACTGGTCAGGATCTGGTATCAATACGACCCCAGAAATCTAAAATGCTGTCTGTACAGCAAGTTCTCATAATAATTTTCCCTTTTTCCCACTCAGTAGAGTGAGTTAGGCTCTGTATTTTTCCAGGATGAAGGTAGAAGAGGAAATGGTTCTGAGAATGTTTTCTGCCAACCATGAGCGACCGGAAGTGCCTAGGAAAACAAATATTTGTATAACTTTAGACCTCCATGAGAAGCAAGTTTTAGACAGGGAGGAGCCCTTAAGTGTCCCCAAGGGGTCATGATTAGCGCCTGTATGCTTCGCTTTTTTTTTTTTATTATTATTAAGGAAAGCAAAACTTTGAAAAGTGGTAGACTTCCACCCAGACCAGGTTTTAGGTAAGGTGGGACTCCCTCGTCAATCCTCTCTGAGGGAGGAAGCAACACCAGTTTTTAACATAAGAACACGAAATTTTGCAAGGAAATCAGGTCTTAGGCTGGATGGCACGCTGGAATGCCGTCCCCTACAGAGAAAGTGTCCCTGAGGGGTTCTGAGAAACGTTGGTATGCACGGCCATAGACTTTTTTTTTTTTAAGCTAGAACCATACAATATTGCAACTTCAATCAGACCCTTACCAAGAGGGGGTGGGATCACCCAGGAGTCCCTGCTGACGAGTGGGATTGACCAGCCTCTCTGTACCTGTTTAGCATTCATTTTTTAAAATTAATTCCTCATTATTGCACATTAAAGTTGTCTGTGAGAGTTCTAAAGTTTCCCATGATGCTGATTAGCTAGTTTCACCAACGGCTGTAGAGATATTTTAGAACATATTTAGAACACATTCGCAACTTATGAAAACTCCCTGTGCTTAGTGTTGATGAGCTGTGTCGTCAACAACCTCTAATCTCTGACGTCACTGGTCACCCAGGAAGTGCCTAATTATGCTTTATTATGCACATCCTCCTTCATCAAGGAAGAAAACTAGAAGAGGTAACTTCTGAGTTTGGTTATGTTCTCAGGACAGAGGTTGTGAGTTGCATGCTATATAAGAATGCGAAGGTGTGAACCAAACACTACTTCCTGCTGACGATCTCTGTAGCATGTTAACGCCTCTAACCTTTCTCTGTCATTTTGACTTCACTATGTAAAGCGAGATGCGTATGACCACGTCTAACAAATACAGATGCTCAGTAAATGACAGAGAGAAGAAAGTAAAGGAGGAGGGCTTGCTCACAACTTTCCTACCCCATTTATACTAATAAGGGCGTGTTCGTCTTATCTGTCCGCTGTCTGCCCTAACAGTGTCTTCCAATGTTTGATCTATCCATTATTTTTTTCTCTGTTTTCTCTGGAGTCTTGAATTTATTTTTTAAATTCGTCTCGACTTAAAGTGGAATAAAGAGTCATGATGATGGTAATGATGGTGATAATCTGTATCGCATGTGCCCTATTACTGTCTTCCATTCATCTGCTCAGCCATTCCTGTCCTAGTCTATTTGTGCCGCCAACGCGCCTCAGCGCTCTGATTTGTGTGCACCATTCACCTGTGCTTTCTTCCCCTTATCTGTGCTCTTTTTATCGTCACTATGTCTTCGCTTTATACTGCCTGCCTAATCTCTGCCGTTCATTGTTTCTTATCTATCTATCCTGGCTGTGGCATTAGATTATTTTACCCGATTCACTAGTTTGAATAGTCCTCCCGAAAACAATCAGTCAAAGGCAAGGTTGGAGGAAAAAGTGAAAGTAAAGTGCTTCTCGTGCGTGTCTGCGTGTGAACTAAATAGCTAATACAGTTTTTATAGAATTTGGAGCAAATTTGGTGGAAGGGTTCAGGGTCAGCTAAAGGGATGACCTATTGCTTTTGAGAATACTAGGGCATAGGCCAAGGTCACATGGCAATGTCAACAGAAAGTTTTTTATCTTAAATAGACCAAACTTGGTGGAAGGGTTAAGGGTAAGCAATGGATGAAGGTATTTAGTTTTGAGGACTATCACTTAAAGATTAAGATCACTGAACAAGGTAATATTTCGACCCAGTGACTGTTTTTATTCAGTGATGACCGATAGGAGTGGAACGATTAAGGGTCCGTCCAGGATGAAGAGATTCAATTTTGAAATCGCGACGTCAGAGGTCAAGTTCACAAGACAAAGTCAACCCAAGCAGTTTTGATCCAATTTGGACTAAATTTGGTGGGAAGGGTTGAAGGTCAGACAAGGATGCAGCAATTCTGAGAGTAATCAATCTACAGTTAAGGTCACAGTGCTAGGTCAAATGTCTGGCCCTCTAACCAGTGATAGGGAACGGAGGTTTCATTCTCTGTGAGCTCCTACCTTGCTTTTATATCTTATACATCTTACTCTGTATACCTTCCGTCTATTTTACCTGTCTTCCGTGTACCCTATTTGTGCCTTTATCTTCCTTATCTGCTTACCATCTAAAACTGTTTGTCTGCAATCAGTCTTTTCTGACAGCTGTTTACCTTCGCTCTTCCATTCGCCTGTTTTATGTACACCATCTCTCCCCTCTGGATTCCATCTATTAAATCTACCTGCCATATACACTATCTCTCTGTGCTCATTGTTTAACCCATTGTGGTCCAACTGGGGTACGCGAACCCCAGATGGTACACAAGGGAGTCACAGGGGTATGGAAAACGCCTGATTTTTATCTGATGAGTTTGAGTAACATTACCAAATTTAAACTGTAATCCCTTATTAACTGAATCCGTGAACCGGGAAGAACAGAGGAAGGATGGGGAAGGGATGGATGGAAGGAGGTATGGTCACTGGTTGAGCGTTATCAAATATATTATTAATGTACAAGTATTAAATCAAATGTCATATTTCTTTCTTGAAATTTTCAGACTTTTTTCTTCAGATTAGAATAGATATCACGAATAACACTAAGAAGCACAAAGAAGTTGGAAGAAAAGCTACTGAACTCCGACTGTCTTCTTTGTCAAGCTTTTCCCTGGCATCATTTTCTTTACTGAACGTAATCAGGACAAAAATTACAAACAGATAAACTTCAGTGCTATGATTTTGTTTTTTTTCATCTCGCTACCTGTAGATTATTTTATTCAGCTTAGGCGAGACTTTTCAAACTAGAGAGCTTAGATTTAGCCTTCGTTAACCCCTTCACTACTAGGAGTTCTAAGCTGTATATAATTGTCTGGGGGGCGGCAAGAACAAACCATTATAAGACGCCTCTGATGGAGTGTATTTACCACTGCAACAACCTCTCTTACGGGAAAAGTGACGAAATCCTCCATAAATAACAGCCCCAAAATTATCACTGAGTTACAGATATCATTTTCATGCCGTACTTTCACATATCCTTCCAATAATTTCCCTTAACAATTGTTTGCGTAGTGCAAGGGGATACGTAAGGTTGCAACAGAGTCCTTCCCTGTGCTTCATCTGCCTATCAATTATGCTGTCTGTGTTTCTTGTCAGTCATACTCATCTATCTATCATATTCACCTCTGTGCATACTGTCTACTCCGTCTGTGCTTACAGTTTGCCTCTCTCTCTCTCTCTCTCTCTCTCTCTCTCTCTCTCTCTCTCTCTCTCTCTCTCTCTCTCTCTCTCTCTCTCTCTCTCTCTCATCAAGGTCACATCTCCCTTTGTGAGTTTGGCTGGAGACAAGATCATTGTTGTGCACCGGGTCACGGGTCCTAACAAGCCTTCCTCTGTACCCGCCGCCGCTCTTAATGATGGTTCCATTGTGTCCCGCCATACAACACACACTAATGATCGCCTCTTCCGGGCACGGTAAAGAATGTGTTTTGACAGTGAACGTTAATCCATAAATCTCTTCTTTGGGGCGAAGTGGGAGTCAGTCTATAAATCTAGGAATATAAACTAAGAGCGAGGAAAGAGACGGCGTCGGGGGAGTGAAAGTAGTGTTCAGTTATAAGGGACAATGTGTACTAATACTGTAATGGAAGTGTAAGAGGCATGAGCATCAGCGAGATGTGAGAAAGTTGTCAAAGAGGAGAACGAAATAACACTTCGGAAAATTAGAGACCCGGACCATTTTTCAACCCTTCATTCCTGTGAGGTATAATTTATTTTTGCCGTCTCCAGAAATCGTTATTCAGCATAGCAGAGACTTTTCGAACTAAGCTAGAAAAAATGTCTGATGGCGCCAAGGGTGAAAATAAAATGTACTCAGAGTGAAGCCGTGAAGGCGGATGAGGTCGGAGAACGAAAGACGTGGGATTGTGGGAAGAGTACAACAACCACTCATGGTATGCAGGATAATGATGCTTCTCTCAAGATAGCTCCGTAATTGCCATGAATGACAGTGTTGTTTGATGTGCACAGTACCATGAACAGACAGAACAGCAGTATGAGTGCAAATGTATGTGAATTGCTTTGATGAGGTCGATTGGAAGTGATGATCGTGAGTAAACAGTTGGCAATATATGAACTGGGACAGTACCACTGTGTAGCAGAGGTCAAGTACATGGCACACTTAACGCCCTTGTTGGTGGCAATGACATAAATGAACGGAGATATCAGTTGAAAGGACAAAGTAACTGTGATTCATGATCGTTGGAAAGTGTAGCTAGACCCCACTATACACAGACATTGTCTCAGGTTCATGTGCGGCCAACTGTAATTCCCTGAACCTGAGTGACCTTAATCGAACTTGATCTGACCTGACCTAGGTTGACTGAATTTGAAGGAGCTGAATGGATATAAAAAGCCTGAATAGACGTAATTGGACCTGAATGGGTCCAAATGAAAATGGATTATCCCGACTAGACCGAGATGGGTGTGACATGCATGACTATGTAAGATGGCATTACAGAACCTGAATGGACCTGCTTGTTCTCAGATATATAATCGAGTTTTCCTAAATGGTTCCGAATTTAGTGGACTGAATAAATTTGGTGTGAGGAATCTGAATGAGCATCACGTGGCTTGGGTTGACCTAACTGAACTTAAATGACCTTGAAATGAACTGAATGGAATAAATATGACCTGACCGGTCCTAATTTGAAACCATTACAAGAATACTAGATAGAAAATCTTCATGCTCCCTCAGTCAATGCTCTGATGTGGTATGGTTTAGTACTGGAAAGTGATAATATGTAGTATGATGTGAAAAGGTGGTTTTTATGCTGAAGGGTGATATTATGTGGTGTGGTTTGAGAAGGTGGTGTCTTTGCTGTGGTGTGTGTGGATTATATTGTATGGAGTGGGTTCGCTAAAGTTGCTAAATTTTACGGAAGTGAAACGGTAGCTCCCGAATATTGTAAATGAGAGAAAAAAGGATACAGCAGACCTTAGAGATGCTCCTTCACCTAAAAATGAACCCCGTTGTTACATACTTTCATAGGTTGTCCTAACGCCTGACTATACACTTGAATCTCTCTGGAAGGAACTAAATTGGGTGATACAGTCCTAATACGATGTACTTTAGTCTCAGTATGGCTGAAGTGAAGTTCAATCGTTATGCTGGCTAGCCACAGGTACGCTGTCAACAAACGAGCTTAATTCTTGTTAGAGCCAGACGAATTTATTTGGATCGAGAGACATTCTGAATTGGCGGGATCATAACAGCTTTCGGTAACCCATTCACTACTAGGGGGCTCTCATGAGCTACATCTCGCACGTATTCATGAAGGATAAATTATTATAACAAGTAGTTTTGGAAACTCATTATTCGAGGCCTTTTAATCTCTACACTACCCCACAATCTTAACAAAATGTCCTAGCGCTCCACGTGTGTGTGTGTGTGTGTGTGTGTGTGTGTGTGTGTGTGTGTGTGTGTGTGTGTGTGTGTGTGTTCCAACAGTACCTTCATCTCTTATCTAGATGCAGTAACTTTTTGTTCTGCTGTTTTGACGGTTTGTTACGATTACCCTCTCAGTAAGGAAACGTCATTGATACCTCTGCTATTTCCATTACAGTACCACTACATTTTCTTTTCACTGACTGTGCTGCTGATAGAGAGGCAGATGACCCCTGGAATTCCTGGTCAGTAAAATGCTCTGAAACTAGTGCTCCAAATCAACAAGCGTTCAATTTTTGACCATGAATGTCAGTATAACATTTTCAAGATTCTTTTTCTCCTGTCGTAATGTCAGATGCTCATTCTAAAAATTCCAGTTTTTCGATTAACTAAAGTGGAAGTACTTTGCAATTCTCTCTGGCACAATATCGTTTTTAAGAGACGCAACAAACTTAAAGATCTGCAGCATCAGAGGAGGTAGGCAGGAAATTGGTGGGTGGGGGATGAGTGGTAGGGCAGGCGGGTGCTGTGGGCAGGGGCGAGGTGTGTACTGAGAGAGGTGTGTAGTTGATGAGGTGTGTAGAATGTAAAGTACGTAGGAAGTCAGGTGGGTAGTAAGTGAGATATGTAGGTGGTGTGGTATGTAGTGAGTGAAGTGTGTAATGGGTAAGGTGTGTAGAAATGTGTAGTGAGTGAGGTGTGTAGCTTGTAAGGTGTCTAATAGGTGAATTGTGTACTAAGTGAGGTATATAGAGAGTGAGGTGCGTCATTGGTGAGATGTGTAATTGGTGAGGTGTACTGTGAGTGTTGTGTAGTTAATGAGGCGTGCAGAGAGTGAAATGTGTAGTGGATGAGGTGTGTAAAGATATGTAACGAGTGAGGTGTGTAGTGAGTGACATGTGTAGTGAGTGACGTGTATAGTGAGTGACGTGTGTAGTGAGTGACGTGTGTAGTGAGTGAGGTGTGTGGTGAGTGACGTGTGTAGTGAGTGACGTGTGTAGTGAGTGAGGTGTGTAGTGAGTGACGTGTGTAGTGAGTGACGTGTATAGTGAGTGACGTGTGTAGTGAGTGAGGTGTGTAGTGAGTGACGTGTGTAGTGAGTGACATGTGTAGCGAGTGAGGTGTGTAGTGAGTGACGTGTGTAGTGAGTGAGGTGTGTAGTGAGTGACATGTGTAGTGAGTGACATGTGTAGCGAGTGAGGTGTGTAGTGAGCGACGTGTGTAGTGAGTGACGTGTGTAGTGAGTGACGTGTGACTTGAGCAAGGTTTGTAGTATGTGAAGTGTGTCGTGTGTAAGGTATGTAGTGGGTGACGTGTGTCGAGAGTGAGGTGTGTAATGGGTGACATGTGTCGAGAGTGAGGTGTATGTAGTTGACGTGTGTCCTGAGTGAGATGTGTAAATGTGAGATGTACAGTGAATGAGGTGTGTAGTTGGTGAAGTGTGTCGTGAGTGAGGTGTGTAGGGAGCGAGGTGTTTACTGGGCGAGGTGTGTAGTGAGTGATGTGTTAAATGGGTGACGTGTGTAGTGAGCGACGTGTGTAGTGGGTGACGTGTGTCATGAATGAGGAGTGTAATGAGTGACGTGTGTAGTGGGTGACGTGTGTCATGAATGAGGAGTGTAATGGGTGATGTGTGTCATGAATGAGGAGTGTAATGGGTGACGTGTGTAGTGGGTGACGTGTGTAGTGAGCGAAGTGTTTAGTGGATGTGGTGTGTAGGCTAATAATTGAAGTGCGTAGTGGATGAAGTGTGTATTTTGAGATGTAGAGCGTGAGATGTGTATTTGTGAGAATTAGAGTGTATGAGGTGTGCAGTGGGTGAGGTTGCAGTAAATGAGGTGCATAGTGGGTGAGGCGTTTAGTGATGAGAAATGTAGTGGGTGAGGTGTGTTGTGGGTGAGATGTGTAGTGGGTAATGAGCGAGTAGTTTAGTGGGTGAGATGTACAATGGGTGAAGTGTGTTGTAAGTGGGGTGTGTATTGGGTGAAGTGTGTAGTGAGTGGTGTATAGTGGGTGAGGTGTTTAGGGGATGAGGTGTGTAGAGGCGTGCAGTGAGTGACGTATACAAAAGTGTGTAGTAAATTGGGAGTGTTGTGGGTGAGGTGTGTAGTGAGTAACGTGTGTAATAGGTGAAGTGTATTGCGGGTGAGGTGTGTAGTGTATGAGTGACGACTGTAAAGAGTGAATGAGGTTTGTGTGTGTACCAACATGGCCAGGCATATATCAGAGCTGAGGAAGCCACAGAGGCACCAGCTGAAACAAATAAATAAAGACGACCTAATAATTTTGGCGTCCAGTAATGAGGATGGACCACTTCATGCAATTACTGAGAAGCTTACCTCACTAATGAAAGAAACGAATGAACTCAAGAGGAGGTTGTCACCCCCCAATAGTGCAGTAAACAAGAGAACTGCGATGTGAAGGCCAAAATAGAGAGAAAAAAGACAAATTATCGCAGCGCAGCAGCAGTTCCTGGAGGCGGTTGATCGGAAGGAGTGAGAGGCTAACCTGGTCATAGCTGGAGTGCCGGACGAGAAAGAGACGCTGGGAGGTGCAAAGTCAGAACACGACAAGTTGGGTGTCATCTGGAGGCAGTTTGATATCGATGACGTCGGTGGGACGCACAGAAGTCTGGGACGCATTATCAACAACGACGGGACCAGGAGACCTCGCCCCATACTTCAGACGCTGGCGGAAGAGGATCTATGAAGTCGAATTTTGGAGAATGGCAGTCGTCTGAAGACAACAAGTGACTACCTTATGAGATCTATATAAAGACAGACGTCCATCAGAGTGTCAGGAAGGAGTGGAGGAGGCTGCGGAATGAAGAGAAAGCAGAGAAAGAGCGCCCGGAAAATATAGGGTTTGTCGTCCGCCTCGACACACGAGAACGTAAGTTGTACCAGGATGGCGAGGTGATTGATAGCTGGAGTCCTCTGTTTTTCTAAACAACCTGCAGAAAGTAGGGAATATGAAAGTAATATTAAGTAGAGTATGTACCAAACTAGAACAGATAAATGTTCAGTGACTGTTACTTTAATATGATGTGACTGGTATTAATGAGGTCAAGATTGATTTACCAGTGACATTTCCTAGATACATAGGTTCGTTTCGTTTCATTTTTAAAGGCTCCAACATGCTTGCATACATCGTCCTTGGTCACCTAATGGCGGTTAGGCCCCAGTCACACTGCAGGTAAGACTTGTTGCAAACCTGAAAATCGCGAAACCAGTCCCCGACCATGGAGGTCTCTGAGCAGTCGTGCCACCGATCGGCTGCCAGTGGTCGTCCAGTGTCCATCCAGCGTCCGTCCAGTGAGTGGCCGAACGGCGACCATGGCCAGGTACACACAGATCAAGACACCGACAGGTGGCTGGATGGTCCGCATCCTGTCGCAGTTTAGACCGCGACCTCACGTAGCGACCGGCCGCGGATTGGCCAGCGGCTGGTCTCACTCCAGCCCACCACCTGTCACTCGACCAATCGCCGGCTGGACGGCAGCCAGACTTCAACCACCACCCCGGACAGGAGGCTTGTGGCCAGCGGCCGCTGCAGTCCAGTCATTGCCTTGACGGAGTGCAGACGGCCACCGCACAGAACGGGAGGCAACCGGCCTCCGTCGGGATGGCAACCATCACTTAAAAATCAGGTGTCGCCAACCAGTCACAGTCCGTAAGCCGGCCAGACACAGTCCAGCTGCCCACCGGCCGGCTTCTGTGCTGTGACATCGGTGGTCGCGAGGAAGTTTTTCTTGCGGCACGAAAAACCTCGCGATGATTATTTTGTCTCCATGATGGCCTGCGGCTAGACCGAGACATATGAAGACCAGTCATAAACCTCACCAAAACCACCCACGACTTGCAGGTCGTGGGTGGTTTGCGATAATGCATACCTGCAGTGTGACTGGGGCCTTACAGAAGAAAATGGTGGGATCGACCAACAGAGGAGGGACGGTGGTGTTTGTTAGAAACCATATAGCTCATATGGTGCATGATGTTGATACGAGTGTTGGGGATCATGTGTGGATACAGTTTCAGCATATACATGGTGTTTTGTTTTGATTTTGTTATATCCCACCAAGTGACACCCAGTGCTATTCTCACAATTTATTTGCAGCACTCCAGGAAAAGATTAAATACATGTGTAACGGAGACATTAATATAAGCTTTGGCAAGGCTGTTAGAGAATTATTCCCATTCGCTGAAGTGCCAAACTCAGATTTTTAATCCTATACAGATATAAAGGATGATAGTAATGTTGCTATCTACAATCCTGAATTGCTGCCCATTATATGTATTGCTAATAAACTACTGGTTATAAACGTCTTAAGACCTCTGTCAGGCATTTTCAATGTAACAAGACGTACCGGAGGCGCGACGCATTAATCTAAAAATTAGATACATTTGTTGCATCACCTCAGTTGTTACTCTGTGTCAGCGGTGTCTCCTTAGTACAACGCAGCTACTTCCCATCCGCCCATGTCCTGATAATGTTAACAGTCATCAGTATGGGCGTTGACCTGGATAACATTCTAGCTAAGGCAACGTCGCTGGGAGGTCAAGCAACCCTGCTTGGGACCGCGGGGAGACGCAGATTAATTAAGAAGCCTCTAAAGTTTATAACATCAATAATAATCTGTTTACCAACAATCTTTCACAAATAATGTCATTCATAAGAGATGATGATCTGAACTGCTTTGTTAGTAGCCTGTCAGATGCATTGTATGCATGCACAGAGAACAAGTCAGCTTGGATGGACAGAGAGTATCTGAGGTCCGTACAGAATTAAGGAGGTGGGAGAGATTGCTGGAGGACGGGGATGATTCAAGGGTATGGAGAGCCATAAACTGGAAGGGAGACTATAAAGTATCAGATTACAGTGATGACACTTGTCCAAGTGACGAGGATTTTAGGCACCATTTTAAGGACATGTTAAACACCCCAGGAGCGAATGATCATGACGTGGAGGATGTCCGTACAAATGTCAGCATCCCTGTCCTGGATGAGCCCATTATTCGTGCAGAAGTGCAAAGTCAAGTGAGGAAGATGAAACCAGATAGAGCATGTGAGCCAGATGGTCTTCACCCAGGCATATTCTCACTGTTGCCAATGCAGTGGATGGTGACTCGCAGTACTGTTCAGTAATGTTTTTACATCTGGTGTCTTTCCTCACGCATGGATTAGGGTAAAGGTTTTGTATATTCATACAAGGAGATAGGACGAATCCCCTTAACTATCATGGAATTAGTGTGATACCCTCTACTGCTAAATTATATGACAGAATGGTATGAATGACTGAGTAAGTGGTTTAAGACATACAGGGAGCAAGCTGGGGCGCAAAGGAAACGTGGATGTATGGAACACGTAGTGACAATAATTCCTGATATGGCTTGACAAAAGAAAACCAAGTTGTTTGTGTTTTCTTGTAGATTTTTCAAAGATTTATGATTTAGTCCCTCCACATAAACTGTTCATGGTGATGAAGTGGCTGGGATGTGAAGCGGTGATGTAATGTATCGCAACATGGAGAGTGTTATTGGCTCCATTGTCATGACGGCTGCGTGGGGGATCAGGCAAGGCTCTCCCACCTCATGCTTTTTGTTCATTATTTTTGTTAATAATCTCATTAGAACTATTAAAGAAAGATGTCAGCATGAAAGATTGATAGCGTATACATACTGTTGTTACTGGATGATACAATCTTATTATCAACAAGTAGGCAAAACATGTATACAAAACTGAGAATATTGAAAGACTTGTCATGCATATGGTATGAGAATAAACAATAAGAAAACTAAATTTTTTGTGATTAATGATGAGGGTAGGGATCCGGAAGCATTTTGCGTTGATAAGTTGGCTGTAGAGCACTGCACGAGCTACGTGCACTTAGGTTCACTGTTCACGTGCGATGGTTCTGTGTCCACCGTGATTAAAGTACACATCAAGAACAAACTGTGTCAAATACTTGAGTTTGTGTCGTTCGTAAAAAAAGAACAACAACGTGCCATTCATTGTGAAGTGAAGGGTGTTTGATGCAGCATTCAGTTCGTCCCTCACGTACGGTTGTGAGTCATGGGTGGGTGCTGACGTTAAGCCTGTCATCAAGCTTTATAATTGGGCTTTGAAGCAACTTTTATGGGTTAGGAAGACGACTTCATATCTTGTATGCTATGCTGCATCACGCTACTCGTCAATATCCGACCTTGTGGAATACAAGCAACATAAATTCTTTCATAAAATGTGGGAAGAAAGATCTAATATGGATGATGATCTACTGTCATTCCCAGTAAAGGTGGTTGCTGGAGCAGGTGCGGGCATGGCCGTCTACCGGTCAAGGAACAACTGTGTAGCTGTGGCACAGTGCAGACTGAGAGCACGTAGTGGAGTAGCGTGTCCTCACCCAACACCTCAGTGGCAGATATGATTACAACACTCTTGAAAATATCTTTTCCGATTTTACAAATGAGATAATGTGTAAAATTATCCATGATTTATTACATGTGTATAAATGATTATGTCCGTGACTAATGATTTGTATAAGATTCACACAAAATTTGCAGTTTTAGATCAATATTTTGTAGGAAATTGTAGATAAGGGGTTATGAATTTGAGATAAATGTTCACTTAAAGGTGATATATGACAACATTCTTATTGTGGACTGCAGTCATTTAAATAATATTTGTATGTATTTTGTTTTTTATCAATATTGTATTCTGTGATCAAAATTACTGTAAGCCTTGGTTAACAAGCTGTCTTTTTCTTTATGTGTGTGTGTATATGTGTGTGTGGTGGGGTTTGTGTGTGGGGGGGAGTTTGTGTATGTGTGTGTGTGTGTGTGTGTGTGTGTGTGTGTGTGTGTGTGTGTGTGTGTGTCTGTCTGTCTGTCTGTCTGTCTGTGTCTGTGTGTGTGACCGAGGAATGTAGTGTGTGAAGAAAGTGTGTAATTAATGAATGGTGTTGTAGTTAAATGAAGTGTGTAATTTACGAATGAAGTTTTCAGTGAGTGTATGTGAGAAGTGTGAAGTGAGTAACTGAAATTTACAGGGTATGTGTGAAATATGGATGAGTGAGACTGGCGTGAGGAAATTAGTGAACCTGGAGTGAGTGAATAATGAATATTGTCTGTAGTGAGTAAATGGGTGTGGCTGGAGTGAATGATTGAATGCAGTGTGCATTGAAGCAAAAAGTGAGGCTAAAATGAATGACTGAGTGAAGTACGTAATGAGTAAACAGTTGAGGCTGAAGTGAATGACAGAATTAAGTGTACAATGAGTCAAGACGTAAGGCTGGAGTGCAAAGACTGAAGTGTGTAGTGAGTCAACAAGTTAGGCTGAACTTAGGGAATGAGTGAAGTGTGTAGTGAGTCAACAAGTGAGATTGGAGTGAGTTAAGTGTGTAGTGAGTCAACAAGTGAGGCTGGAGTGAGGGAGAAAGGGGAGAGGGAGAGCCAGGGGACCCGAGGGCTTCATTAGGGAAGTGTCTAGTTATCGCAACTTTTCACTCGGGTGGTCGTGAGCGCCTGAAGGGGTGTGGAGAAGCCCGGCCCAGCGGCATCACCTCACAAAATTGGCCAAATCAAGGGAACCCTCTTTGATAATCACGGCAGAGGACGAGACTATAGTGTACAGGACTGCCGCTTGTGTCTACTAGGGAGGATGCTGAATTCGCGAGAGAGAGACAGACAGATGGACACACACACACACACACACACACACACACACACACACACACACACACACACACACACACACACACACACACACACAGAGTAAAAGAAAAACAGATACAAAAGTACTGGGTAGAGATGAGCAAGCTTCTCGACTCTAAAATAAGGCTTCACTAAACTTGCTAGAGTTATTACTTAAAATGTGGTTAGAATGTAATCACAGAGGACACGTGCCACATCTGGAGAATAGACCCGTACAACATAACACACATATGGAGCAGTGCTCAGCACACGCTGCACTAAAACTCAAACACATCACTGGTTCAGGATGGAACAACCCCACTGAGGGGGAGGCTCATATGCGGTCGACGGATTTGCATGGTCAGGCGTACCATATTTAAGCAACAATGATAACAACAATAACAAAAGAGGGCGTTCAGCGGGAGCTTCAGAGGCTTAATAATGGGCTTTGCTAAAGTTGCTAAAATCTACAGATTTAAACATCTAGGTTCTGAAAAAGTTAGTGCGTGTCAGACGGACAGGGCTGCTGTTAGAGATGCTCCGGCATCTAAAAAGAAAAAAAAGAGTTGGATTATGACACACACACACACACACACACACATACCTGTATATATATATATATATATATATATATATATATATATATATATATATATATATATATATATATATATATATATAAGGAGAGAGAGGGAGCTCTGGAGAATATTGCAGTGAGATGTGTGAGGTAGCTAATGAGGCTGATGGGGGCAGGGTTACCAGATCTGGATCTGAGTATATTTCTGTGTGACATTCATCACATATATTTCACATATATTTTGGCCAAATGTTGACCAAGCTTCTGTGTCCAAGCCCGTTCGTACCTGGATTTATAGTTTCCAATATGTCGGTGCCTTGGACGCACTTGGATTTTCCTTCACACTCAGTGCAGACAATTTTGTTCAGGTGAAGGTAAATTCCAACATTCCAAGGTTTAACGGAGACCGTTTTTAACTCGAATTTTCGCCATTTAAACAGAATAGTCTTGTGACAGTCCTAATAAATTGACGTATACGTCCAAAAAAGATAAAAGGTTAACGAAGAGTATGACGAAACACCCAGAGACTGCAACACCCTCGCCCATCAACTGGTCTAAAGGCCGAACATTTGACTTTGCTCTGTGACCATTATCTTTAGCCGATTGCCCAAAAGTCAAATTTCTTCATTCTTAGCTGACCTTTAACCCTTCCACTAAGTTTGGTTCAATTCAGATCAGAATTATTTAAGATGACCATCTATAACTTTGAATGTTGTCCTTTTCCTGTGACCTTTACCTTTGACTGACTGCTCAAAATCGAATTTGCTTCTGTAAATCGGATAAAAATTATTTTAAGCTGACCGTCCTATGTGACTGACCTTTGATCAGTTGTTCGCAAAACCAGTAAATCATGACTTTGTCTGACCCTCAACCCTTTCACTAGGTTTTGTCCAAATAATCTCACTACTGTTTAAGATGCTTTTTTCAAAAACAGACACAGATGTCGAAAATGTCCTCGCCCTGTGACCTTGAGCTATGATTCAATATTCTCTTAATCGAACTTCTTCGTTCTTTCCTTACCATCATCCCATCCACAATGTTTGGTCAAAATAGATAAAAACTGCTTAACGTTGACATTGCTGGATGAATCTATGACCTACTCCTGTAACCTAAACCTTTAACCTACTATTCTTAAAACAAAATAAATCAATCAATCAATCAACCTCTTAGCTCTCCCTTTACACCTCCGCCAGATTTGGATAAAATTGATTTTTTTTAAATGTGTTATATTATTTTTAAAAATCATGCGCACGTTAAGCAAAACATTACACTGCTCCTGCTTTGCGAGTGTGAAGGTGAGGTGTATTTTCGCGACCGAAGCTTTGTACCAGAAAAAAGTTATGTAAGAGTGAAGTTTTGTGACAGTAAAGTTTTATCTGTGGAGCTTCATGTCCGAGTGGGTGAAATTTATGCCAGTGAATGTTGCTATCTTTTTGTTTGCATGCAATCAGATGACGTCAGTTATTATTTAGTCTTGCTGCCTTCAACTTTTTATTATTTTAAGAGAGTTTTTCCAGTTGGTTGGATTTGATATAGCATTCATTAACCCTTTCACTGCTAGACATCCTTCTTCATCTGATATATTAATCTGTAGGTGGCATGAATAAACTGAAGTAATACATCATCAGAGGCAAGGGATTAAGTTGATCAGAACTGCCTTATTTAACACTAAGAGTTCAGTCCTACTCTCCTCTCTCAAAGTCTCGCAGTTAGTTTAGTTAACTACAGCACAGGGAGAACGTCAATTACTTTATATTCGGGCTATCTCCAGATAATTTTATTCTACTTAGGAATCAGGAGAGCCTCTGGCAGTGAAAGGGTAAATGAAGGCTTTGTCTAACCCTTCCGATTCAAAAATTCTACAGTGATCTGTCTAAAATCCTCGCGAAGCATTTAAAAACAAACTGAAAGGGTTAGCACTCAAATGATGGAGACAATAAATGCAACAAGCAATGGAAAAAACACCAGCTGACCTTCACCATGACCCGTGACCTACTAAGCTGCCTTTTGTTGTCCAGCAGCCAAAGCCGACACACAGCAGGTCATTGTTAGCCTACTCGCATACTGACATTATAGAACGGAATCTCACGTATCACCTTCACTTTTGGTCTCTCTAAAAAATATTGTGCATTAGATATATAAATATATAGACAGGTAGATAGATAAATAGATGGAGAGAGAGAGAGAGAGAGAGAGAGAGAGAGAGAGAGAGAGAGAGAGAGAAATGCTAGAGGCCTTCGGCCTCTCACTGGATTCGATAAACATAGGCCTTCAATCTCGCTTTGGTTTTACCATGGATCACTACTGTTAGGAGCCATTAGTCTAAGAGATTGACATTTTTTAAAATCTCAGCAAGAGAGACAGACTGAGATGGTTTCCGAAAATTTCTTGGCTTAAAGCACACTCCGAAGAGTCTAACTTTTGCTCCTAGAGGTTATGGATATCTCTTACCGTTTTTGAGTGATGCTTCGTACAAATTTTCACTTCCAGGCAGACAGACATACATACAGACAGAAACGAACTTAGGATTATGGGATTAGATGCAAGTATTATGCATATACAGTAATATGTTGCCTGCCCCTCTGAGTCATACATGCTGGTATTTTACTGGTAAGTGATCAACATTTGATTTTCTCAATTTTTTGTTCGGGTAAAGGCACACACCATGGATAGGTAGCAACACTTAGCTTTGAAGCTTGTTGATATCTCACTGTTTTTACTTTCTGCTTCGCTTAAAGTTGTCTTTATAGGTAAAAAACAAAAAGACTGGATATACTGTCGCGTATTAAGGATTATTCAATAAGCTGTGAATATATATATATATATATATATATATATATATATATATAATCAGCTGGTCATTATAATCTCGGTACATGTATAAGTGCACAATGATTGCAGGATGAGTTTCCGCGGAAATCTCGGTTTCCTCTAGTTACAACTATTGCATACTCGTACTCTCAAGCCATCTAGGTCGTGGGTTCTAACACACCATTAAATGGGGATGCATGTACAATATTTTTGGACGAATTTTTTTTAAACTTCTTGGATATAATTCAGTCATGATTTGTTCGAATCTATGGTTCATGCAGGTAATAAGCTACCTTATTGACGTGTACCGTGATAGCTGAATAGGACGTGTTGCCCCTATTTCATGGCCAGATCGTTCATTAAATCTCAGTTCTCTTGATTTCATCGTGTGGGGTCATCTAAAAGATATTGTTTATGCTTTTGAGATACACACAGATGATGAACTGTGGGTACAAGTGTTCCACGGGTGTTAGCATATTATAGACACTCCTTGGATGTGAGATCATGTCCTGCAGTCGTTGCATCGACGTGTTGGGCCGTGCATTCGAGTAGATGGGAGACAAACTGACCAGTCGTTGTTCTTTTTCTGTTTTCGGAAATATAACACTGCGGTAAGAGCAAAGCGGTCTTTTCACTCCACTTTCCAACTTGTATTTTTGCAGGGCATTTGTGTGAACACAATAGCGCCATTAGCGTTTGCTCTTGGAGTTATGTTGTTTTAAGACAACCTCAGCAATTTACCTTGACATATATGGAAGACCTTGGCGAATCACCATGTATATATAGCCTACATACGAGTAGAGAAAGTCAGTAATTTCTGAAATTCAATTACATATCAGAAATAATTTCCGATTAATTTGTGGAGAGGGAAGACAGGCGATAAAAGAGAGCAGAAGGGAGGCGAAGGTTGTTTAATCCAAACAATTATAGTAATATAGATTTACGCGGTATATTTTGCATTGACCCAGTTACTATGGCAAACGGCAGGCAAACCTGGCGAGTAAGATACCTTCAAATAACCCCATTTACGAGATGTAATAATCTGTACTCAGTAAAAGGAGTACATCAGTAGAGAGGAAGAAGAGACGTTATAATAAGATAATAAATCTGGAAATGAGGAGCTGAGAGGGTAAGAAAGATTGCAAAGGAAGAGAAGAGAAAAACAGAAGAATGGAGGAGGGACTTGTTGGCCCTGGATTCAAGTGCAACAAAGCCTGAATGATAACCATCCATTATAAAATGTCCCTCAGCTTTAACTTCATCATTTTTTGCGCCGCGAGACAAACATGAGGCCAGGCTAAAGTCAACCCCGCCACCACCCCGCCCCAAGGCAGACCCACAAAAATGTTGTAATTAGCCAACACTGTGAATTTTACATGGAGACCTGTGTAAATGAATTATAATGCTCGTCGTTTGCCTCAGTCTACTGGCGCTGGATTTTATATTCTGTGAGACCTTCGAACAAATTGAACCTAATGGCGTATATAATATAATTCTTATCGTTACTGTTTCTATGCGTTTTTCTTCGAATTAATACAGCCCTTGCAAGTGAAGGAGTTAAAAAGGTTGTATCTAAACCTCCCTGATCAAATCTCACCTAATCTTAACAAATCCTCTTGAAAACAGAATTTACGTCTTTAAGGTGGAGAGGTTAGCTTCTGATGACGTGTTCATTACATCTTTTCTTCCAGCAAAACCCAGAAGCTTTTTTTTTTTTTTTAGCTGCTAGTGAATCATATGAGCCTCGGAGTGTTAAGACGATCACCAGCAACACTACCATGGCCTGACTGACCTTGGCATGTTATTTCAGTTAGCGCCAGACGATTTTGTTCAGTTGTGAGTGAGTCATGGCCGCTAAACTTCCTTCTAGTAGATCTATTTTTACTTGTACTGACACACTTGGCAACTGTAGTCAGCAAGTTACCTTCGTTAAAATGATAGTAAGCTGAGAGAGAGAGAGAGAGAGAGAGAGAGAGGGAGGGAGGGAAAGAGAGAGAGAGAGGGGAGGGGGGACAGACAGACAGAGAGCATTACTGCACTACCTTTCGCCCTTCTTGGATTTTAGTATCCTCCCAACAAACACACGTCACCTTGGTTACTCACCAACTCACGAAGAACCAAGATGTTTATGCCTGTCATCCTATTTAAGTGATCATGAACGAGACAACTCTTGTATTTTTTCCGGCTAACACCAAATGATGGTATTCAGATATGAGACAGCATGGAAGCCTAGGAGTGTTATTGCTAGTGCGATTAACCCTTTCACTGTCGGGACATTAAGAATACTAATCTAACCAGTGCCGGACGATTACTTTCAGCTGAGGATCTAGCATATGAGGCTGAGTTAATGGAGAGGGACGCCTTCGTGTGGTGGCACTGATATAACTGTATTGTACGTGCCTCGTCTCCCTCTCTAACATCCCAAAAGAGGATGGTGAACTGCAGGAAGAGGCAACTTAAGCCTGCAGTCCACTGGGTTCACATTTCAGATGAACTTTGAACTTTTTTTTTTTTTTCGTAACAATTCCGATATTTTATTCCAGCTTACACCAGGCGATTTTATGCAGTTGAAAATGAGTCACAGGAGTTGAGAAGGATGTACATGGGGTAGATAAAAATCTCTATGATATACGGCAAGCAAATTTCACATTTCTGTAACTATGCTCTCAGATTTTTTTCTGTAGTACAATGTGTCCAACTAAAGTGATGGGTTTGCAGACGGATCTTTTAGAGTTAGTGTCAGTCCAATTCAGTCATTCTGGAACCAGTAAAACTAGGAAGTAAACTCGGCCCAGGAAAACTAGGTAGGTCAGCGTGTGTAAAATGACGAGTGTGAATGAAGAATGTAAGTGTAGAAGTAGTGGCAGTTTTAATGAAAGCAAGACATAATGGTGCTGCATGTAACACTAATGGGAGGGTGTGGTGGATGAATGGGAAGGTACAACATATGTAAAGTCAGGTATGTGCGTGCCAGGGCGAGAAGAGAGAGAGAGTTGTTCTGGTGATAAGCGAGGATGGCAGAAAGGAATGAGAAAATACACCTATTAAAAGGGTGTACAGTATGTCAAGTATTAATGTTAGGTTAAGAAAGTGGCACTGACGATTATATAGATAGAGGGATGGAAGAGAAGGATATGTTTTAGGACCGATAACACATAGATGATAAGACGAATGAGAAATAGATTTAAAGCATTTGTGATGGCAACTCAGACTGGAATAGCTACCATGGACCCTGTGAAATAGTAGGGTAGGTCATTTCGTGGCGCCTCACAAGAGCGATAACGGACGACGATCAGGAACATACGTCAGGGAAGGACATTCATTAGTAATTCCTATTAAAAAATGCAAAGCTATGTATAGTACTTACAGACTAGAGTTGAAAGTAACTGATTCATTATGTACTAGTTAAAAGAAAGATAAATGCAAGTGTTATTAATACATGAGGGGTTAGAGGACGGTGCAGAGTTTTGTCTGACCACATGACAGTGCTATGGGTGGTGTAACTAACAGAAACATAGAAAATAAAGGACAAGAAGTTTACTCAGAAAGACTAACAGCGAGGAATTTGAAGAACAAAGCAGTTGCCGATGGATATGAACAAAAGGCAGTGATGAATTTAGAAGTTAAGGACTGGATAACGCATTAGCTCTCTAATTCTTCTTGCTACGACTGTATATACTCTCCCTGGTGGCAGCTGGACCTTGGAAACCTTCTCTGCTGTTTTCATTTACCCAGAAAGATGATTGACTCTATCAGCTACTTTTATGTGAAGCTACAGAACGTGGTGAATGTTTTTGGCGTATCCGATAAGGCCGGGATTCCGGGGGCTTGAATAATGAGTGAATGGAAGCATGGCCCATTGGACTGGGCAAATTTGGGCTGTCTGGACATTGTTCCTCCTCACCCTGCCGTAGGGTGGGAAAGGAGATCCGGATGATGATGATGAGAAAGATGATCCTGAGGTCGAGCGATGTGTCATACTAGTTGGTGGGGCTATATTGGGGCAACATTTCGCAATGGAAAATACACAAGAGTTTCGGCGTTAGGATATTATCGCCTTTGGACGAATAAAGTATCATTAGTTAGCTATATGAGAATGTTCTTACGGATATCGTTGTGGCTATGGAAGACAAAAGTATGTTCACTACAAACTAAAAGGGCGTATGAGCGTGCATGAGTGAAATATGTGGTGAAATGAGAGACAGTACAAGAGGATGTTTTTGGGAAAAAAAAAAAAAGTTTGGCATCAGTATTCAGGTCAGGGATGGCCACTTGAAAAAGCCAGCAGACTCACGCCCTGCCGCAGCTGGGAATATTATATCAGAAGTCTGGTGGTGTCCTGTGATGCTGCACAAAATATTACTAAGCTTTCTGACAGGGAGCGTCATTACAAGCAATGACTACTGCTGTCCTCAGCTAAATACTCCCTGGCTTTTATCATGTGCATGTCACGCTAATGGTAACACAGGAGGGTTACATAATACCTACGACTGACCTGCCCACATTAAACCAGCCAGAGAACAGATCTGACGATAGTCCATCCATTTTAACTTTGCTGTTTTCGTCATTTTGCAACTAATTTCCTGTACCTCAGCGGCAAAATAAGTCGGTACAACGACTCTGAATCCTCTCCATAAAACTTTTTCATGACTGTCAGCATATGCTGCTGTTAATCTCTTGTTACAGCTCGGTATTCAGGATTAAGAGATGCCAGTTTTAGCCGCAGTTAAATCTGATAGAATATAGCTTTTCTTACCATCCCTCTCCGCAGTGTCCACATCTTCAGTCAGTAAAACTCATAAATGTCAGTAGCTCTGCAAAATGTTTAAATACTCCAAGTACTATGAGTATGTGAGTAAATGCCATGGTAAACTGATATTGATTTCATTGCCCAAATAACAATAGATATAATTACGCCCTGGAATTAGACAATGTGTTGAGAAATACTGAACGAATCCTCTGCCGACTTTTTTTTTTTTTTTTTTTTTTTTTTTTTTTTTTTGCTAAGTAAGGAGTCCAAAGGATGAAGCCCTGCCAGTATTCTCCCAACCATAACAAATAAACAAATCAGCGATAAAGCAAACATCCGTTCATTTTGATATGCTTGGACAAGTTGCTTCTGAAAGTCTGGAGTTTGAAAGTAGGATGTAAACCACACCGATGAAGATTGCTCCACGGCTGAGTATTTGTGTATAAGAAACTCGTTATTTCAATTTTCATCAGCTTTAACTTTGATCTTTACATGCATCCACCTCTACGATCAACTGTGGAGAAATTGGACCACATCACAATGAAGACAGTTGATTTTTTTTTTTTTTTAATTATTATTGCTACCCTTAGATGATTATATTTAGCTTACGAGAGACTTTATGAACAGGAAGGGTTAGTTGCAGTCGTCCTTACCCGTTCAGTACAAAGGATCTTTCCCAGGGTGAATAGAATTTCATGGAGGCAGCAAAAATAACATAAAACCTGCGTCCTAGAGTTCAAAAAGAAAAATTGTCTATCCCAGTTCAGTTTTTCTTTTTTCAGTTGATCCCCGTCATGAAATTATGTTTACTGCAAGGAAGCAAAAATTTCGGGCTAGTTTGGACCCACTTCCGATACTGATATAGACAACAGAAGCTTGGGTTGATGGGGAGGAAAGAAACACCTGAGATAACGTGTAGGAAAAGAGAAATAGTATGCAAGGAGGGGAAAAAGGGTATAGGGAGGTTTGAGTGTGTGTGTGTGTGTGTGTGTGTGTGTGTGTGTGTGTGTGTGTGTGTGTGTGTGTGTGTGTGTGTGTGTGTGTGTGTGACAGACCAACAGACAGAAACAGAGACAGAATAAAAGAAAGAAAGAGCCTGACATAAGGAAACTCATATTTTAGGGGTGTGATGGAGGGGTAATTGTGGAGCGAATAATAATGGGAGGTGAGGAGGTATGTCAGTGCGGGGTGTATGAGGGAACAAGGCCAGGCTCGTGCGACGTGAAAATTACAAGCGGAGTAAGGAAGTAATTATCACGCAGGTGGTAACCAGGTAGGCCAGCTGATAGGTCAAAACTCAAGAGAAAGCATGTCACCATCATCATCATCATCATCATCATCATCATCATCATCATTATCATCGTCCACACCTCTTATCCCACCGAAGAATGGGTGATGTGATGTGTGTAAGAAAAAGAACGGACATATTAACCCTCTTAATGTCGGAAAATGTCTAATATTATATTCCATTAAATGCCAAACTATTTTTTTTTTTTTTTCATATGAGTGAGCACTGGGGAAGAAAGTGTTCATACTGGTACCAGAAACCCTCTCAGTACCTGACTTTCTTTCCAGTACAGGCGAGAAGGTATTACCACCCAGGCAAAGACATGTTATGGATTGTGGAATCATATTTTGTGTGCAGGATGATTACCGGACCTCAGAGAACAGACGGTCTTGTCTGCACAGGGTTGGTTACATAAAGAAAAAGATTGTCACAATTATTGCATCTGTATATTGGTCTATTCTTTAAACTTTATTGTGTATTTTGAACCAACAAATGGATGTCCGGGGGTCTACTGGGTAAAGATCCTCTACCCGGACTTGGAGAATAAAGGGTTTAAATTCAAAGGAAGATCTGAATTTACTGCTGTCATAGTATTTTTTAGGAGGGGTAACCGATCATTATTCCAAGAAATATCTAGAATTAGTAGCTAAGCCGCCGACTCCTACGCTCTAGAGAGGGCAGTAAAGGTGCAGAGTAATTATATAGCGAGCGTGTGTGTATATACATACAAATAGAGAGAGAGAGAGAGAGAGAAAGAGAGAGAAAGAAAGAGTCCTGTTAACAGAAAGGAGTGAATGCTTACTATATAATGCTTCTATTGCTTATCATCCAGCTGAGTACAGCAGTCAGCCAGGACCGTGTCAGCACTGTTCTTTTTAACCCATTCTCTCCGAAGACGTCCATTATGATTTTATTGAGCTATTTCCAGATGATATTATTTGCTTAGAAGTGGTTTTTCTAATTGATGAGGTTAGATATAGCTTTCGTTAATCCTTCGGCACGAGAGGTCTATCCCGAGTCTTATAAAATGACCTGGAGCAATAATAATAAACAAAAAAATTAAGACTACCCATCGTCTGTGAGCCAGGTAGACTGTAATAATACTGTTAGATAACACAATTTACGACATCCTTGACTATTATGGATCCATCCTAGATGACTTCCAATGCTAGTTGAGTGACGTGTGAACTCAAGTTGTGACTCTAAAAAACTTTTATTAATAACTTTCCCTTCTATAATCAATACTTTCTGAGATTTGACACACACAGATACATTTCGTACAAAAATAATGACCATCGAATTCGTCTACCTGACTCAAAAAGCTCCATATCATGGCAGGATTTGATGTTTCCAGTATTGTCACTACTAGACTCCTGTGACTCAGCCGCAGTCGAATATAGTCGTCTGGTGGCAGGAAGAACAAACTGTATTATTAAGCCATGGTAATGAAGGGAATAACAACCATTTGTCTATATCCTGACGCCTTAATCCAAGTACAGTTGGCCCTCAACCGAATCGTCTCCAACTCTCCATATTATTCTGTCCTCTACCGTCATGCTGTCCTCTCTCCATCTCACACCCCCTCATTCATTCATCTCTCCACCCCAGCCTTCCAAATCATCCTCGATCTTCCCCCTTCCTCCACCTCACTCATATATGCCTGGAAATTCGTTATCATATCTCACAATCGCGCAGCCAATTTTTTTTCGTTCAGTCAATCAATCAATCGACTATCATATCTCACTGACAGAGAGGCAGATAGAAGGCTGAATACTGGGAACTAAATGCAACAAGTAAAGTGACAATCTGTTTGCATAAGTGGAGTGAAACAGCAGAAAAATAAGCAGAAAATAACATAGCGGATGATTGTCTGTGTATATTTGTGCAGAGGGCAGCGCAGTGTTGTTAGTCGCATGGGTGTCTGCGTGCGTGTGTGTGTGTGTGTGTGTGTGTGTGTGTGTGTGTGTGTGTGTGTGTGCACAAATGTGACCTGGCACTGTATTTTCTTCACCATCCCACCCAACAGGTTCCCACTCATTCACCTGCAACGATGGTAAACTCCGTAATAAAATTCTCCTATTGAATTTACCACACGGACCAACATAACGTGTCTGAAGCCCGTTTGTTCCAACCTGACGAAGATCCCTAACCTCCCTCATTTTAGCTGAGTGGTCAAGTGTATGCAGACTGGGGCACCGATTTTACCGCCTCATCACAAAGACTCGCCGAAGTTCATACAACCTCGACGTGGTATTCAGGTTGTGGGAGCGTCCTAGTTCCGTCTAGTGAAAATAGAGCTTCCATAGTTATCTGGAGCAACCTGAGCGTTATTTCTCCTGTTTTCATGCAGGGCACGGATTTGCAGACACACTTTCGATGCACACGCTATAGTAGTTATGACTTGTTTTGGCGGGAAGGACGGGGATAAGAAAGTGCAAATATCACTTTGTCTGTTATTCTTCTGTAATAACTAATCTGAGTTATAAGATGGAGTGAAGACAAAAGATTTACCGACCCTAAGATCTGGCACTCTTATTTCCTTATCCTTCCTACAAAAACGAATCAAAGTTATGACGGAATTAAGCATACAGTCTGTGGGTCTCTGCCTTGTATGTGAAGGAAAATTCGTCCAGTTTCGAGTATGAACCCCTTCAGGCTGGTAACATACCTTCATACTGTATTTAAGGGATCTCCAGACGATTAAATTCAACTTATCAGAGTACCAAAGTTGTGAAATGGTTAATGAAAGCTGTAGCAATAATAATAATAATAATAATAATAATCAAATTTGTCTACGTTGCAGGAGTAAGGAGCAAAATTACATCATCAGAATGAAGTGGTTAAAATAGAGGTATTCCCTGCGTCCAAGTCGTCGGCATAGGTAGAGAATATTTCGACATTGTAACTAGCACTTGCATCTCTTAGCAAACGTATATACCTCAGCTTACTGCATGAGATCATATAAATGCATCAATTAATCAACATCTCGTATTCTGTTTTCTCAGTCTAAAATCAAATAAGCACTGCATATCCAACCCAGCAAAAAATTCTATACCTACCAATCATAGCAATATTCTTCTACAATACACATAGTAACTCTTCATGTATGTATCTATATACGTGAAATGTACGAGTATATATGCATAACAACATCATACAGAAACATATAATGTCAATCTATCTATCTATTGTCAGACGCCATAATCTCGTAAGGGTTGGCCGTTTGACTTTGAGTTATTTGTTTTACGAGGAGGGGCACTAACCCTCCACCAACCCATTTGCTGACACGTAAGGAACACGTATGGTTTGGTTATATGGTTACCACCCAGCGTTGTAAATGGTTTCTTGGCTTACAGGAAACCATTTGGCTTGTCACTCAATGTAAAGCCACCTTTAAAGGAAAGAAAAGCAATAAGAAGTGACAGGAAAAGATGGGAGACATAGGAAGAGAGGAGGGCAGGCACAGAAAAAGAATGATAAAGGGTAAGGAAGAAATAGGCAGCACTACATCAGGCGAATGGATGGTGGTCGCCACCACCTACCACTTGTACTGTAGATAATGTATTACGAGACATAATCATGAAAGTATTCATTAGATAATATAGATAGGACGCATACACATCCACTTTTGCTTGCTTGAAATATGCGGGAGAGTGAGGAAGTGTAGGAGAGTGGGAACGTGTGAACAGAATAAATGCGGCAGTGGAAAAAAAAAAAAAAAGTGAAAATGTAGGAATGATAGTTTGACTGAGAGAGTGGGTGAATGTGAGTCACTGTTATAGATGACGTGAGAATAAGAAAGAGAGTACGTAAAAGAGTTAAGAAAATGAATATTAGGCTGAGAGACAAGGAGTGAAAGTTTAAGAAATGATTGACTGTGAGGTAGTGAATGTGAAAGATCAAGTGCGAAAGACTGAGCGAGAATGTGAGAGAGAGGGAGAGTGAGGCCGCGACGATGGAACACACACACACACACACACACACACACACACACACACACACACACAGAAAGGGGGGGAGAACGTGTCTGAGCATGATTAGGGGTGTGAGAAAGTGAATATGATAGGGTGAGCGAGAGTAAAATGAGAGAGTGTTGCTGTGACTGTATGAGAGGGAGTGAGAACCGCGTGTGTGTTAAGAAAGAGAGAGAGAGAGAGAGAGAGAGAGAGAAGAGGATTTTTAATGACCAAATTACAATATTTCCAAAATTTCATGCAATATGTAACAGTTAAAAAATATAAGCAGCCTTAATATCAACACTGAAATAACCTCAATATTCACCGATAAAGAATATGTTTGGCCTTGACCTATAACTTTCAGCTTTAACCTCTCTAATGCAAATTTTCTCTAAATTTTATTACTTGAATGTACACCGCCACACAAAAGTATTACAAAACTATTTCTTCATGGGGAAAGTAGGACAAATCCATTCCTCGGCTGACAATGGAGTTTCCCATAAGTTTTCATGCCAAGTTTCATTAAAATCCGTAAAACTGATGCGGGAAGTTTGATGACAGACGACAGACATACCAATACTACCCAAAGGGCAGCTAGCAAGGACTGGAAATTTTTAAGGTGGCACCAACTTTCTTACTTCGTTCTCAGGTCTGACTTTTGTTTTCAGGATCTTTATTCGCTTATTTATTTTTGTTTTTACTCCATCAGTCTCGATTCACTCCGCTCCTTATCTCCTATTGGTTTATCATAATGAAATAAAATATCACCTTGTCCTTTGATGTACTTTCACCAAAATTATACGATTTCAACCATGCATCAACCTGAATAGCCAGACACTGCCCGTTAATTATAGTCGCCGCCCTGTTCACAACCTGACACACAGACAGACAGAAAGACGGGCGAAAGAATGATCTCCGCCTAAACTGAGAGGGAGTAACATTTGTTTTTTTTTTACTATGCTAATAGCTAATATACGAGAACTGAAAATATTATACACAAAGAAATATGGCTAAAAAATCTCGACAACTTTAATATAGGGTAGTCCATAAACACCCCTCATTCAGACTCTCACCTGGCTGCATATGTGTGTTGCGGGGATTCAGTCTGCTGGTGTGGGCATTGTTGTGTCAGTGAGAGTAGCAATTGAATATATGTTATAGGACAGACACTGATAACGCTGAGTGAATAGACCCTGGAACACACATGTACTCATTCTGCGGAGTGGAAGGGAAGTGTTATATATGGATCACCCAGTATATTAATAGCTACAGGCAGGCGGTAGGAAAGTAAATGCTGGAGGATGTTTTGTAGAAAGTGAAATGTATCCCATCCAAGCGTGTCGTGATTGGCAACTGAAAGGGATGAAGTGGGTATGCAAAAGTCCTTCCCCTTTGCCTCTCATTCTTATATAGAAATTTGGCGATCCCTCTGCCTAACGCTTGTGTAGCAGTCACAAAAGAAGGAAAGGCCGTACCTTGGGATCGTTTCTTCCTGATTTTTGCCCACAGTAAAATCAGAGAGCAGTGTTGTTGGCAGGGAAAATTGGGTCAACCATTTATGCTTATGAATATATTTTCGTTATTGCCAAATTGTATTCAGATCAGGAAAGACTTTCAAACTTGAGGGGTTATGTATAGTTTTAACTTATCACTTCAGTACCAATAGTCTTGGACAGATTGCACAAAACAATTTCTTCGGTAGCCAGACTATATGCGGGGGTGGGGGTGGGGGAGATTCAAGCCATTCAAATGAGAATAATGATAAACATAAAACTCATATATGATACTGTAAAAAGGGATCGATAACCCGAATTTTGTCTAAAGCACAACACGGATAAAGATCACGTCCCTTTAATACTTATAGCTATAATGATAGGCAGATATCTGTCAACCCCTTCCAACAAACTGCTCATCATTAATAATACTCATAGTATTGCCGTTAAGTTTGCATGTGTAGACAAGAGGGGCACGCAGTGGAGCGGATCTCTCCGACGAGGGAAACGTAATTTCCAAACCACTCTTTATAATTGGCTAGAGTTTCCTTGTCACTGATTAGGGTTTAACAAAAAATGTTTCTCGAATAGAGAATCTGTAATACCATCTGGATCGGTCCCAGAAACTAATCGATTCTTCCCTGGGACACAGGCTATCTACCCACCAAATTTGGTCCAAAACTCCCTTTTAGTTTTTGAGTAATCCTGCTAACAGAGAAGCAAACAAAAAAGCAAACAAATAGGGGTGAAAACATACTCGCCTTGTCGGAGAGAATAAGTTGTCTCAAGAATTTTTAAGAAACTTCGAGAAATAATTCACGGGCTGATTTTAACTGAAACTGCAATATCAGCAATGAGTCCAGTAATCAACCGCAACGTAACTAATATTACCAATGGCCCTATAGATAAAGTATGAGGGAGACCTTTTTTACCCAAAAGGTCATCAGTGACGTAGCTTCGTAACAACTAAGAAGCCTGTGTTTTAATAAAATGTTCCGAAGAACAACCTCCTGATGTTTCTCATAGATCTCGCCGGAAATATATATATATATATATATATAGAGAGAGAGAGAGAGAGAGAGAGAGAGAGAGAGAGAGAGAGAGAGAGAGAGAGAGAGAGAGAGAGAGAGATGAAAAGATGGATAGATGATAGATATACATACAGATATTAATAAAGCTCCAGACGGTGACAAAAGGTTTTTATTAATTTCGCACAGGCAACCATCGGGGCTCCAATAGTTGACATTCCGAGTTTGGTCCTGATTGACGTCCTTTGAGGGGATATGGCCATTTTTATGCGCCTGTGACAGAGCATCAAGGTGTAATGTGGAGCGCAAGATGTGCAGGGCTTTAAAAGTGAATTCTTGACTTCATTTGGAGTTGGTGTGTGTGTGTGTGTGTGTGTGTGAGAGAGAGAGAGAGAGAGAGAGAGAGAGAGAAAGGAAGGACGGTAGGAAGGGAGAGAGCGTCCAGACTTGTGGCCTCATAGAAGGTGTTTGACCAGTTTTGTACTCCTGTGTCAGCGACGCTCCTGGCAGGACAAGTGCCGTCTGATATTGCTACTGCCTGAGAATTTTTGCCCGACTAAGAGGCGGATTATCGAACTAAGCAGTTAACACAGACTTCAATAACCCTTTTCACAGCAAGGTATCATTCCGAATTTCAATTAAATCGTTTAGAGGCAGCAGTAATATCCCAGAGTAATACGTCATCGTTGTGCAGGGGTCAGCCTTCACCGCCACGCCTTACTCTGATTAATGACTCAAGCTCAGTGTTCAATTACTCACTGTAAAAATCTAAGAGGTCTTCTGGAATTTCCTCACAAATGGCAAACTAGAGCGATCGCTAATGGGCAGCTGGGAGGTTTGGAATATTGACAGTGAGTGTTTTACTTGCCTGGCTTAAAGCGATACCTCAGGGAGAACTGGTCCTAACGCACTGCAATTTGTAATCTGGTTATTTTCAGACAATTATTAATGACGAAGATTGTATAGGACTAAATTATTTATGTGCGCAAATGTGTACTATCTTTATTTCTGAAAAAAAAAAAAAAAATAGCTCACGGCACCATATGGATAACTAACAAAACCCATCCACGTCATTCCTCACCAGGCTTTTTCCTCAAGTTACAGCCATGACTTATATTTCATGCATTCCAGTGGATGTTCGGAATAAATCGGGAAAGATAATGTGCTACGAGAGCCATCATCCGTTAACCATATCACTGCGATGACGTATTTATTATCATATTCGTAATATCTCCAGACGATTTCATTCAGCTTAGGAAACATAAATTACTCAAAGGCTTCACAAACATCTCTTTAGTAGAGATCTTTTCTAAGATGAATAAAATAATCAGTTCCGTATCCAGAAAAGAATGAAATGTACATCACATTTGTAGGTGACAGTCGTGACATCAGTAAGTGTGCACGACCCGCAGTGTCTTACTGATCTGGGACACACACACAAACGGTCACCATAAATGATCGCATTCTCGCCGGCTTAAAAGAGAAAGGTCTCTCGCACATTTTCTTTACTCGTTCATTTTTGCATTTGGCGCTTTCTTATTCTTGCCAGGGATACATACAGTATAAACAAAACTGATAACCGATATTAAAAAGATATCAATCTTGTTTCAGACAGCAGCCACCACGCAACTCAGACGTCCAACCACCTTCTGTGGGTGGATAGGTAAGATGACTAAAGTAACTAAGGTAACACCTAGAGAAGGTAACTGTAATAATCTGGGTGATGCAATGACACGTATCCCAAGTTAATGGGTGAATAACTCGCGTCAGGCTTAAGTATGTATGAAATTCACATGACAAAGTTTGCATCTCCTTTTCAGTTTGGCAGTTGACGGAATGACCCAACCCACCAGGTGTTGCTAGAGCTACCTAATCATCTGAAGCACACTGGTGTGGATGGTTTAGCCTGTGGGGAGAAGCCGGCAATTTTGGCGGCTTTCATGAAGAGTGAATGTATGTTATTACTAAACGCAGGTGCCCACTGATCATATGGAAGGGCCATAAAGATGACCTTTTGACTCTGTTCTGTGCCCTTGACCTTTGACTGACTGCTCTCAGAATCGAAATACACCATCCTTACATGATCATCAATCCATCTAAAAAGTTTCGTTCAATCTGATTAAAAGGTTTTTAAGTTGACATTGTCCTGTGACCTTGACCTTTGACCTATTATTCTTTAAATGGAAACCCTTCCACCAAGATACTTCCAAATCGAATAAAACCAATCGCCTCGTGGTCATTAGCTCTGACAGAGTGTTCTCAAAATTTAATAATTTCATCCTTTCCTGTCCCTCAATCCTTCCTCCAAAGTTGGGTAAAATCGGGTCAAAACGGTTTGCGTTAACCTTAATTCGACCTATAACCCATAACCTTATTGTGGCCCAAATCGAGTCACGTGTTGCCTTGATGGTTCTCAGTCTTTATGCCAAACTTGGTGTAATTCTATCCCTATAATCTTGCCAATGGACGGACGGACAAACAAACCAAAACAAGCACATAACGCTTTTCGTGCTCTTGCGTCTGGGTATAAAATAGTGTTCCTCCGTACAGTGAACACTACAATCATATCTGGAATCGTTTTGAGACTTGTTAGCGTAGCAGGTGTGTGCGAGTGCAGATTACCCCAATTACCGCCCCGTGTAAATCAACGCGATGCATGTGAAGCTGAAGAACACAGGGCAAGGCAGGAGGCCAAGAGGAGTGAGGAATGTGGCTGGCATCCTATGTATGCTTCCCAAGGCCTCCGCTGTCCAGAATAACGTGACCAACCGCAGTAAAAGGAACACCGCTCAACCTGGTTTGCCGTCGGAGAAGGATATTGCGAGTGAGGTGGAATGACAGGGTTAGATGGTAATCATAAGGGAAAAATGAGGTGAAGTGATGGGCTGCATCTGAACCAAGATAATAATGCGTTTTTTTTTTTTTTCAGCTATTGTTATTATCACTTATATTATTATTATTATTATTATTATTATTATTATTATTATTATTGCCATTATTATTTTTATCATTATTATTATTATTATCATCTATGAACCGCAATGAGGAGAAAATAAGAAGTCTTTATATCCCAAATAGCCAGGAAGCATTCACTAACTCAGCAAAAATCCATTACCTCAGTTACTGTAGATCCTCTTGAACCGGTCAGACCCTTCAGACTAATCTATGTCCTTATCCCCATCGAGCAGTAAAATTGAACTTGGATCATGTGACTCACTATTATAGTTTGAATTCAAGCTGAAGAGTGACACTTAGAATAAAAAATGATTGTGTGCTGTAAATTGAACTGGGATATCCTCTTGTTCTTGATAGGAATAGGTAGACAAATAAAAGAATGGGCAGACAGGCCGCAGAAATGGGCAGCTGTGATAACAATGGGTTCGTAATTAGTCAGTCCTGTCTAAGCTGTTCGATACGCTTATTTACATGACCGTCTTCAAAGAAATCCAGATGATCCGTACTCGTTAACGTGGGAGTCTTCGTAACATTTCTTCCTTAGCGATTTATTTTACACGTTTCACCTTAATAATCTCCTGTATATTATTAACCTTCAGACTATTAGGAACACCTTTAAGTTTAATGAAACGTCTGATACTGGCTGGGAGTGAAACCTAAAATTCTTATCCGTATCAGGGTTAGGTTAGGCTAGGATAATTTAGGTTAAGTGTAGGTTAGATTAGGCTAGGTTAGGTTAGGCTAGGATAGGTTGGGTTAATACGAGTATAGATGAACGTTTAGCAATGTTTAGCGTTCATTTAAAATGACCTAATCTAACCTAACTAACCTAGCCTAACTTAACCTAATTAGCCTAGCCTAATCTAACGTAACTAACCTAGCCTAACCTAACCTAACTAACCAAGCCTAACCTAACTAACCTAGCCTAACCTAACTTAACCTAAGTAACCTAGCCTAACCTAACTTAACCTAAGTAACCTAGCCTAACCTAACTTAACCTAAGTAACCTAGCCTAACCTAACCTAAACTTAACCTAAGTTATCTCAGTCTAACCTAATCGCAGTCTAAATTAACCTAACCTAAATTAATCCATCCCAGTTGACACTCATTTCACAGATTGACTGGGCATATCACGAAATCACTGTTGTCATAGTCTGCATATATATATATATAATTCTTTGTCCCTAAAACTGTAGGCCTGGATGTAAATTCGACTGTCGCGTGTCGTTTTCTAGGGCAAGATTGGAACTTAGAAAACAAAAATGGCTGTGTCAATGGCCGTCACGTAGTCGGTAGACATTAATTGAAAATTTCATTTCCGTCTCATTATTGTCTTATTGAATCTGAGTACATTTTTGAGGTTGAGCACTTATAAACATCCATGTGCAGCCACCGCCTCCACCTCTACGTGCCCAGTCGTTTAGAATCCGAGGCTCGCTAACTTCTCGACAAATAGCCTGAAATAGGAAAGAGAGTGAGAGGGAAAGTTGGAGAGAGCAGGAGCAGAAGTTGGGGAGGACGTCGCCTGCAGGTGACGCCGCGGCTTTGTGGAAAATAAATTGAGGAAGCTGAAAGTAGTTGCAGTTCAGAATATTGTAATTATATTTATTTGAAGGACGAAGGTTACTGCTGGAAGACATTTATGAAGCAGTCGTTTGTAAATACTGTCTGCATTTACTCAACTTGTACACATACATCTGCGTACAGTCAGAAACAAAAGTTTGCCTAATATTTCTCCTCTTCCTCATCATCTTCTTACTTTCCTCTTCTGTCTAATATTTGTAACCTTCGAGAGGAACGGTGTTTTTATCTGCTCTTAGGTGAATCTCTTCTATATAATGCTCCTGGAAGGAAGTGACGGACATGTCATAAGTGTAAAATATACACAATGGAATAGTACTCGAACTTATAGGCCATCCCTGGTTGTACTTTTCCAGCTCCAATAGATTTCCTAACTACTGTACATTTACTTCTCCCTACGCGTACTTTACCAACATGAGCACTTCTGAAACATACTTACATTCCCACACTAATGTACTCCATTATTCTTACCTCATGGATCAAACCTACGGATGTCGACTATTTCTGGTAAAATCTTGGGTTTTATTCTAATAAGCTTTGAAACATGAGCAATAGCTCTTTCTAAGCGTTATACTTGACATGCATACATTTTGTAAAATACTGTATATATATATATATATATATATATATATATATATATATATATATATATATATATATATGAGGCATTTATCATCAGTGCTCATCTCCATAACAATCATTCAAGCCATCTACTTTATACTTTTGTCAAATCTAACGAACAAAATGGAAGACTTGTGGTTATTTCAGCATAATACTATGACACTATTAACTCTCCCTGGTTTATATCACTCACTCTCCGTTGAATAAAATCGTTTAGTGTTGGCTGTAAATAAAATAGGCCAACCCAAGCTGTTCGGATCGTAAGAGGATTAATGGCGACAGTATTAACTCTCTCTGATTCCTTTGGCTGACGGCTAAATATAATCATACAGAATTAGCTGGTATAAATTATTAGAGCTGTCCCGATCGTGAGAGGATGAATAGTAAGGTTGTAGAGTACCCCACCGGGAAAAATACTAGTTTTGAGTTAATGGTAGACAAGGCTTGGCTTCACCTTCCTCTACATAACCAGCTTTAAGGGCTCATTTATCATCGTCATTGTCATCATTTCATCAACATCATCAAGACCGATTTTCCCACCTGAGGATGAGAAGGTTCGTACACACACACACACACACACACACACACACACACACACACACACACACACACACACACACACACACACACACACACACACACACACACACACACACACACACACACACACACACACACGCGCGCGCGCGCGCGCATTTAACTGTTAGTCCAGCCACACAAACTAGATGCAACACACCTGTTCGAGGATGTGGATGCTCGGTTTTAGGTGTACAGTTGGAGTGATCTGGGGGTGTGGGGGGCAATGTGATGATCTGACACTGTACAACGCCTCTTGTGTTGCACTTTCAGTTTCCTTATCACAGAACGGTGACGTCATATCGCCATCTCGTCAGATTAAAAGCGAAGACAATCCTATCAAGTGTAGAGTCACATTCAGATTCTACAAACACCAATGGGCAATTAGATACTGGTTGTTACGCCTGTGAACCAGCCCTTTGGCTGAGGCGACCACCAGATGGAAGAGTGTAATGAGTTTATTGAAATGATTAGCAAAACAAATTAAGTGGTATTTAATGCCTATAAAACATCTCAGATTACGTGCTGTCTCTCTCTCTCTCTCTCTCTCTCTCTCTCTCTCTCTCTCTCTCTTACTTTATTAATCTCTAAATAAAGAGTCGTTGGTCCTGTGTTGTGGTACCACCCGATACTTATCACAATCAAAAATTCGCAGACAGAGTGTATCCCTTAGCACACTATTATGTTGCGTGCTTCATATTGTTATCACATTAAATAAATTCATGTAACATCTTCAATCGTCACAGCCGGGAAGGAAATACCACGTTCGAAAGTTCATATTTTCATTGCGTGCCAATAAGCAGAAGTTATGCTGTGCAGCAGTCTAGATCAATCCCAGCCAGAGTCTACCATTCTACACCTGTTACCCGGCAAACGACTACCCTACTGAGCCTAAGTGTGAATGGAGTGGGGTGGTGCACATCCTCGTTAACGCCCTCAATCCTAAAATCCTTTTCATTTTGATCTGGCAACCATCAGTCGATTTCAGTCAGCTTTGGGGAAATTGCTTTTAGTTAAGGATAGCTGTATCTAACCCCTCCATTTCTAAAATTCATTCCTGAGATGGAAAAAAAATTAGTCTGGATACAGAAAGAATATAAAAGACGTCACCTGGCTGAGGGGATTAGCAGCTCGACCAAGAATGCCACATTTCCTCGCTTAATATAAGAATGGTAATGTTCTCCTAGTGACAATTACAACAAACAACCCTTTTTTCAGTAAAGAATACGTCCAGCTCCAGGAATAATGTTAAGATTGATTATTTATACTTTTATTCACTCACACATTTAGTAAACTTTCATAGCCACAGTGCATTGAATACTGAAGTGAAAAAAACGGGAAAATAAAGTGAAATCCAACAATGATCATCTGCTATTGAAACTTGTTTATCACAGAAACTGACCAAGATCATTTGTGGGTACTATCCCCTGTTCCACACTGCTGACGCTGGAGCTATCAATCTGTATCCCTTAAATCCCCACGACGACACAACTGCCTCACCACACCATCCACCCTTCGTCCCTCACCCACACATCTGTCACCACACATTCCTTTGCGGAAGCAGTTTAAGTGTTTGAGTTATGCATGGTATGAGCAGCAGACGATGTTTGCTGATTTTTTTTTTATTACTGAAATTTTGCTCTCTCACTTTATAATATGATTCAAGAAGCTTATGAGATTTCCTCTAAGAACATACGTAAATATGCTTTCTCTTGGGTTATGTATTCTGTATGGTTACATGAAGTATGGTTATTTACTCCGAACACAACGGATATTATTTTATGACTGATAGTAGTAGGAGCAGCTTATTGTTTTGCCAAGTAGGTATTATGAATGACTTATCTGGACACAAAATACCATTTTTTATAAAAATATTAGTGGTAGGTGATGGCGACCCTCATCCACTCACTTGATGTGGTGCTGCCTACTTCTACCTTTATCATTCTTTTTACTTGTCTACCCTCCTCTCTACCTATTTATCCCATTTTTCCTGTCGCTTTTTATTACTCTTCTTTCCATTTCAGGCGGCTTTACATTGAGTGACGAGCCTAATGGTTTTCTGTAAGCTAGGATACGATTGTCAACGCTGGGTGGTAACCTTACGACCAACTCGTATGTGTTCCCTGCGAGTCAGCGAGTAGGTTAACGGAGTGTTAGTGCCCCTCCCCATAAAACAACTAAGAAAAATGGCCACCCCTTACGGGATTGTAGCATCTGGCTGTAGAGAGATAGATAGGCAGATAGAATATTTTCGAAAAAAAATCATGTCCCACAGTTTGGTTAGTTTAGATAATATCTTTAAGAATCTGGCATTTTCTTTAATTCTGTGATATCTGAATATTTTACTCTTATTGCTTTGTACAGTATATTATATTCTGAACGTGTATCACTGTACATTAACGACTCTGAAGACATATTCATCTTGCTCTTGAAATGTGTTCATATCCTCTGTAAAAACTAAGTACAGTAATTTAATTTAATTAACGGAATCTCTTTAACATAAGATATTACCGGTAAGAATTGCCTCATGTCCGACCCTGCTCAGCCTGCCTTATTAATGACACTGCTGTCCCTATTCCGGTTTACAAGACTTGCACAACTGGTGTAGTCCGCATTGTCGGTAGGGTAAATACCACTCTCCTCCCCTCTGTGACGGCCGCAAGCACTGGAATCCCCACGACCCTTGCCTAGGCCAAAGGTGGGACATCTGCCCTCCTCCTGACACAAGGGCAAGATATCAATGGGGACGCCGGCGGCAACAAGCGGGGGACTGTGATTGATGTCAAGCCTTGATCATCCACCACTCTTCCACGTGTAAGATCACTTTTCAGTTCACTCCATTCTTCCCCCACTTAGGATCCACCCCATCTGCCTGGCCCTTCAATTACTTCTTCACATGCTGTCATATCTCATCAGTTCCCTTTTTCGCACTGTTGACTTTATTCGCAGTGTGGTGTCACTACTGGTTTGGTAATCATGTCAGTGTGCTCCCAGTATTATTAGCTTCACACTCTGCCGCAAGGTCTAATTGCCAATACAACATTTTGATCAGTCATATAGCCTAAGTGTTATGAACTTCAAATATTTTTTGTTTTGGTCATAGAATATGAGGTTTTACTATTGGTAATCGTTTGAAATCGTTTGCCCCTGTGTACTCGTATTTATTCTCCTGCATTATTAGTATTAGTTTTTGCAGTGCGGTCTCACTGCCCATATACAAGCTGCGTTCAGTCATATCGCGTCATTGATATATAACTTCAACTTGAGTCCTTACATTTCATATTTCACTGTTGATGTAATAATTGCTGTCAGTCTTATATCAACAGTATCCTTAACGTCCAGGATTATTGATATTAATTTTTGTTGTGTGGTCTCACTTTAACGATCAATTAACCTGTGTCATTATTAATAACTGTAAATCTTGTAGCGTTACAGTCTCCACCAGAGTACCGTAGAAGTCTTGATCCTCTACATCGTGCCCGTGTCCATATCTGTAAATCTTGTGTTGTCTTGCAATCGGTCTACAGCCTTGGGCAGTCACAGGGTAAATATGATCAGTCAAGCTGCCCACACTTACGGAATTTGTCTTGCCCACTCGACTAGTTTGTGAGTGGCTGCCCCTTTGAAATGGTCAGCCTGTTGACCCTCTAATCGTTGCACCTGCGCCACGCTCATTAACCCTAAGTGTACCCTTGTCCTTCCCTTCTCTCTCCCACTTCCTACCTTCGCTCCCCTTCACCTCTCCTTCACCTTCCCTGCCAGGCCCCTCTGAACAGTATCTTATTTTCAGGGCAAGAGGGATTGAAAAAACAGTGGGTACCGTACGAGTATCTGATACATGAGTGTGGTAGGAAAGGTGTATAGTAGAGTGCTGATTGAAAATGTAAATGGAATTGCAGGTAAGGTGATGTGGGAGGATGAGGGTGTCTTCAGGTAGGATTGGGGTGTGTTGATCAGATATTTGGAAGTAGACAAATGGTTGTGTCTTGTATTTATGATTTTGGTCACGGCATATGATGGAGCAGAAAGACATGCATTATGGAATGCACTAAGAGTATGTAAAGTGCAGTACAGATTTTTCAGCGTTAACCACGAAATTTATGATGGAGCAAAGACATCTCTGAAGGTGGACGGTGCATTTAGTAACAGATTTAGATGTGTTACTGGCTTAAAACAGGGCCGTATTATGTCCCTTTGGAAAGGGACTTGGAAATGTTGGAAAGGAACGCCTTCCCGTGGTAGCACCAATATGAACGGGTGGCTCTGGTGTCTAATTATTCAGACATCCCTAAATTCCATTCCTATCCCCGAAGGAGGATGGTGAACTGCAGGAGATGACTGGCTTCAGCCTCCAGTCCACTTGTTTCGTGTGCAGATGAGACAGAGGCCACAACAACAACAAAAATGTACATATGGATGAAACAACAAGAGACGTGAGAGCCAGAACACTAAGTAGGGGAATGGTTTTGAAGAGAGTGAGGGACGATTGGGAGCTGTCTGTACTTCTGTTGTCAGTGATTCAGGGCTAAAGCAGATGTGGAGTTGAAGAAAGTCTGGTAGAGAGAGAGAGAGAGAGAGAGAGAGTGTGTGTGTGTGTGTGTGTGTGTGTGTGTGTGTGTGTGTGTGTGTGTGTGTGTGAAACGAATTTTTAAATTAGTGAGAAGGGCAGTGGTAACTTAAAAAATAAAAAAAAAAAAAGAAACAAACTCAAGGATGAAACTTAAGAGGACAGTAATGGACAATGTAGTTTATCATTCATTGACAATGTTGTGGAAAAGAGCGAGATAAATTGGCAAAATGAGAGAGAGAGAGAGAGAGAGAGAGAAAGAGAGAGAGAGAGAGAGAGTAAGAGATGGGGGGAGGGAAGGAGGAAGGTAACATGCAAGGATGAACTGAAGGAATGGGTGCACCAAGAAAACCATGTAACAAGGGCGCCGAGGGCAGTGGGGAGATTTAAGCGTGGCGGTAATGAAAGAAGTGCATGATAATAATACATGATTTCCAGCATTAACGTGTAGTAATGAAAAGCGAACGATGCATGAGGGACATTCATCAAGAGTAAGAATTTCTGACGTAAATTACCACAGAACTGCGTGTGGTGTTACAAGGAGGATACATGCATAGATGAAAGGATTCGTAAATAATAATAATAATAATAATAATAATAATAATCTATCTATATGTTGCCAGACGCATTAATCTCGAATGAGGTGGCCACAAACAAATCGCCTCCATGTCGCCCTCTCCCCTGCAATTTCGAGACACTCCCTCTAGCTTACACACTACTCTCTCATATACTTCTCCTCTCCATCCCTCCATCACATCCTCGACCTCCTCCTCCCTCTTCCCATCTCCAGCTCACTCACATACACTCCCCTCGTTAGTCTCTCGCTCTCCATCCCCTCCACATGGCCAAACCACCCCAGTGTATTTCTCCTAACACTTTCCATCACATCCACATCCATACCGCTATGCTCCTTCACTTCCTCATTTGTCAGTCTGTCTCTCCATGTAACTCCACATACTCCTCTCAAATAACTTATATCCACTGCTCCCGCTATTGACTTGTGTCCTGCCAACAATGTCCAAGCTTTGCTTCCATACGTTAGAGCTGGAATCACAATACTGTCATGCAGCGACTTTTTTACTCCCATGCTCATTTCCCTATTTCTTATCACTGCTTTCAAAGAACCAGCAACCTTTCTTCCATGTTTTACCCCATGCAAGCACTTCATCCTCCAAACTTCCATCCTTACTCATCACATTACCCAAGTATTTAAATGCACTCACATTTTTTATTTCCTCATCATTCATCCTCGCTGTGCATTCAGTGACTTCACATCTCTCGAAGACCATAACTTTACTCTTCCCTATACTCACCTTTAGATTCCGTTTCATATATACTCTTCCAAACTCATTCACCAAGCCTTGCAGTTCCCCTTCGTTTTCACTCAATACATTATCATTTGCAAACAACAGAACAGGAAGTTTCCCAACGTTGCCCTCTCTCATTAAAGCCTCCCCAACATCCTCTGCCCTACCGCCTTTATAACCCCATCCATATACAGACTGAACAATCATAGGGACATGATACATCCCTGTTTCAGTCCAACATTCATATAGAAAATTTCGCTCAGATCACCATCCACACGCACTGCAGCCTTGGCACCCTCATACATACACATCACGGCATTCAACAGCTTCCCATTTACTCCATATATTCTTAATATTTTCCACATTTCTTGTCTATGCACTCTTTCATATGCTTTCCCCAAATCCATGAAGGCCGCATGCAACTTTTTTTCCCTTCTCTAGAAACTTTTCCACTAAAAACCTAAGTGTGAATATCTCATCTGCACATCATCCTCCCTTCCTAAAACCTTCCTGTTTTTTTCTTCAACTGCTTCCTCTGTTTTTTTCTTTAACTCTGTCAGTAAGTATCCTACAATATACTTTGCCTATTACACTGAGAAGACAAATACCGCTATGATAACCACACACTTCTTTTCTCTTTTTCCTTTGTATGGGGAATAATTATACCTGACTTCCAATCCTCCTGGACTCTACCTTCCTCCCAGGTCAATATGCAAATCTTCCATATCCATTCTGCTACTATCTCTCCCCCATGCTTCAGCATTTCACCACACCCTCCATCAAATCCTGGAGCTTTCCTCATTTTGACTCTCTCATTGCTTCCACTACTTCCATTTTACCGATCTCTTCATCCCTTCTCACCTCATTCTTTTTTAGAGACATTCCCCAGCCACCTATACTCGCATTACATTCATTCTCTATTGTTAATAATTCCTCAAAGTGTTCCCTCCATTTGCTCATTTTTTCTCTCTTCTCCCCTATCAGTATACCATTTTTATTTCCTACTCCCCTTCTAACGTATAATAATAATAATAATAATATTAATAATAATAATAAAATACGGTGTAGACATCGGTGTTGTGGAAAATCGGTTTGTTTATCAGTCAGTCCTTATTTGTCAGGCAATGAGCGTAGGGGGCAGGGGCTAGGTTACTTAGTCCCGACATAAAGAGAGAGTATCCTGTGGCTCATCTTTGAATACCATTGAGCAATAAACTCCAGCATCTCTTGGATTCAAACCCTAATAGGCCACGTCCGCATGGAGAGCCGTAACCCCTAGACCACCAGGCACTCATTTGGTTATATTGCTATGGTAAATGGCTTCCTGAACTATAAGAAACCATTAATTTGAAGGGAGCAGTATGGGGGAGTTCGGCCATATGGAGCGAATGGGGAGGAGAAGTTGACGAGTAAACTGTAGGAGACTGGGTTCATTGGTAGGAGAGAGAGAGAGAGAGAGAGAGACGGGGGGGGGAGACCAAGAACGATGTGGATGGATAAGATTTGAAGCTATGTGAGACTGGGTGGCGTGTCGTGGCAAGAGAGGTCATTACAGGGTGTGGGTAGAGACGCCCAGTAGCCCTTTTATCAATGTCATTTTGTAAAGGAATAAAGATTTCCACACACTCACGCTATCCTACTGTCGCCCCTCCTTCTTTCTTTTTCTTTGTGTGTGTGTGTGTGTTTTAGGGAAGGTTAGGCAGGGAAGGAGCAGAATGTGCAGTGCAAGGCAGTGATTGGATTGTAATTATAAGAAAAAAGTAATGTGATATTAGGGCTGAATTCAAGTAATATTCTGTTGACTCGTATTTATAGCTGATGTAAACTTTGTATGTTTTAGAAAGGCTTAAGGTTTTTTATCCATAGTCCCCTTCACACAATGAAGTGTGTCATAGCGCCTTCTTACTTCCAGGCGATTTTTTTTTTTTCCAGCTCACGGGAGACCTCTTGCAGTGAAAAGTTCATGACGCGCTGCATCTAACATTTTCGGTTCGAAAAAATCTCTCCTAATCTGAGGGAAAAAAAAAAAAAAATCAGGGAAAAATGTGTTGTCGTTCATTGTCACTGGTGTTGGTAATGAAGCTCTCAGAGTTTTTAGTGTCCGTGGAAACAATTTGCTCTCCATTTATGTACAGTTGTTCTGGCTAACTGTGTTTACCGTCGGAATTTATGTTATTACTGATTTCAAGTTCTTCACACATTTATACGAAGACTTAACGTGGAGGTTCAAGTGGTGATAATTACTACCTTCATTGTAAGGATGCCCTTCCTTGGTGACAGATCAGATGGCTATATTTTTAACGTATTTACTGTTATTTGACTAACTGACCAGTACCTCTCCACTGTCCTTCACCTTCAACATTGGCTTTGGTACTGGTGGAAGTCTCCCCCATGTTCAGCAATTATATTCATATTTAAGGAGATTGGATGAAAGAAAGGGGTTCAAACTGAGGAAATGCATATACTGAAAGTAAGAGCCACGTGAAGACACTAGTAAAGGGAAAATAGAGAGTGGAAGTAAAATGAATGTAAACAACTCTGAACACATGAAACTTATGGAGAGAAATGCATAAGTGTAGAAATGAGGGGTTTAACAAATGCGAGTGTGTAGTGGATGAAATTTGAAGACTATTAGGAAATGAGCGTGAAGTAAGATGCAGATAGAATGAATTCTAAAGGGTGATGAATAAGTACTATGGGAAGAGAGCAGTGGTAGTATGATTGGGTTTGTTGGTGTGCAAAGGAATATGATGCAGAAAAACGTGACATAGTCAGAAATAAAAGAATCCTGCAATGCGACTGAAGAATGGGACGACAGCGCGTGTTGATGGGGTGAATAAGGAGATGATCAAAAACTAAAGCATTCGCCCGCGAATGCATATCGCCCACGATCACTAAAAAAAACTAGATCAGAAATCATCTGGCAGTCGGAGGCATATCATCGCAGCTTCGCCAAAATCTAATCAGTTCAAGCCACATATCCCGAAATACTGCCCACAGAGTTTGGATACAATTTGCCTACTTGATTTTGAGATAATTTGGTATCAGAGAGACACAAACACACAGACACACACAAACACACACACACACACACACACACACACACACACACACACACACACACACACACACACACACACACACACACACACACAAGTGCAAGCGATTACATTATCCCCTAGCTAGGCGGGCGATAACAAATGTGGCAGACAGACTAGAATTATGTGTTTGTTGAAAGTTGAAACAAAAAAAAAAAAGGCTTGTATGAGTGTAAGTATACCAGTAGCGTTGATGAAAGCTGCGATTATGTCATTGCACAAAAATAATAGTAACTGAAGTGAGTGCGAAAATTACCGTGTTACAAGCCTGTTGAGTGTTGCAGGAATGGCATCTGGAAGAAATATTTGTGAAAAAGTACGGAATGTATCACAAGGCCTGGTGACTGATGAAAAGGGTGGCTTTAGGAGTGGTAGAGGATGTGCCGATCCAGTTTTTCCAATGAGACAGATAATTAGGAAAGTTTGTGAAAATGACTAAGATATTTAAGGCCTTCATGGATCTGGAAAAAACATACAACGAAGTAAACATAGAGGGAACATGGAATATTTTGCGTATGTTTAGCATGCATGGAATGATGATGAATGTTGTTAAACAGTTTTAATGATGGCGCTGAGGCCTGTATAAGGGTAGGAGGATGTCTAAGCGAGTGGTTTAATGTGTTGGAAGAAGAAAAGATGTGTGATGTTCCCATGTCTATCTAATATTCCATATAGATGGGGATATGAGCGATACAAGAACTCGAGTTGTGGAAAGTGGAGTAAGGATAATATGGAATGGTGAAGGGTGAAATATTTCATAATTGATGCATGCAGGTGATTCAGTGCTACTTGCTAATACTAAGTCAGAGCTTTGCGGACTTTTTTATGCAAAAAAGAAGGAAACAAAGGCGAGCAGCCCGCAAAATCGTTCCCTCAAGAAAAACAAAAACAAGATAACAGACAGTAATATTCAAGATCCGTTGGTTTTGAGATGCCTGGACATACTAATTTTGAAAGGCCAAGGGCCATAGGCAATAGGAAATACAAACAGAGGGAGACAGTTCCAGAGAAGACCAGTTGCACACACGAAGGAATGCGAGTAACGGTTATCTCTTGCATTAGGAAGTGGGACAGAAAACGGATGAGAGTTTGTTGCTAGACGGGTTCTACGCTCACACCATAGTGGTGGAGGGATACAAGCAGACAGTTCAGAGGAGCAGTGACTATTGAAGTATCGACAGAGAAGAGATAAAGATGCAACAATGTTACAAAGAGACAGAGGTTGGAGGGAGCCAGTAAGAGGAGGAGAGTTAGTGAGACAAAAAGCCTATGACTCCACCTTGTTGAGAAGAGCTGCATGTGAGGAGCCTCCCTACACATGAGAGTTGTACTCTACACAAGGGCGAACAAAACCCGTGTATAAAGTCAACAAATGTGCATGGGTAAAGAAGGTACGGAGTCAGCTCAGCATACCTAATCTCGTGGAAGCATATTTTACAAGAGAGGTAATATGATCTTTCCAAGATAAATCCCGAGAGAATGAAACCCCAGGTATGTTTAAAGAAAATGCAGGATTGAGTTGAATGTTGTTAAAAATTAGAGAACACTCTGCAATGTAAGAACTGAGTGTTTGATGTATTAAAATCAACAGAATTATTTTTACCCCAATCGGAGATATGAACCAAGTCAGACGTTAGGTGTGCTATAGCCTCATGCCTTGTTTTTTAAAGTAACTGCTGAGATGGACGCTGCGGGAAGCAAATAGAATGGTGAAGGGTGGAGTCATCAGCGTATGAGTGGATAGGGTTAGATGTACAGCTTAGAAGGTCATTGATGAATAAAAGGAAGAGAGTTGGTGATAGGACAGTGCCCTGAGGAACACCACTATTGATAACTCTAGGAGAAGAACGATGGCCGTCTACAGCAGCAGCTATAGATGAACCAGAAAGGAAGCTGGAGATGAAGGAACAGATAGCAGGATAGAAACCGTAAGAGGGCAGTTTGGAAATTAAAGATTTATGCCAGACTAGATCGAAGGCCTTTGAGATGTCAAGCGCATTGTCAAAGCTTTCCACGAAGTCCCGAAAGGAGGATGACTAGGAGTCTGAAAGGTAGGTGAGAAGATCGCCAATGGAGAAGATCGCCTGGCGAGACCCATACGAACGATCAGAAAGAGGGTTGTGATATGAAAGGTGCTTTAAATGTTTTTGGGTAAAAGCAGACTCAAAAACTTTTGAAATACAGGATGCTAAAGCTATTGGACGATAGTCAGAGGGCTGGGAGTGGTCTCCCTTGTTTGGGACAGGCTGAATGAGAGCAAACTTTCAGCAAGGAGAGGTACAAGTTGGCATACAAAAGGGAGAGTTTACCTAGGCAGGGTGTAAGCACAGAAGCACAGTTCTTGAAGACAACAGGAAGGACTCCATCAGGCCCATATGCCTTGTTAGTATTAAAGCCAGTGATGGCAGAAAATAAATCTGCTGAAAAAAAAATAAAAATAATATCAGCCATAAGGAAGTCGGGGGGAGGGGGGGTGATGGAGGAACAGCACCGGCATTAGTCTAAGGTGGAATTGGAGGAGAACGTCTAAGTGAAGAATTCTGCTTTATTAGTAGAAGAAAAAACTACAGAGTCATTAGAGTGGAAAAGAGGAGGGAAGAATGATGACGTGAAATTGTTAGCAAGGCTTTTGGCAAGGTGCCAGAAGGAGCGGGAAGAATTTGGGAGGGAGAGGTTAGAGTATTTAGTACGAATGATATTATTTCTAGAAGAGCGAAGAACAGGCTTAGTACGATTCCGGGTAGAAACATAGAGATGAGATGCAGGGATGGGTTGGCTCTGGTACCTTTTATAGGCCTTCTTGTAGACAGCATTAGAATAACCGTGATTAAACCAAGATTTTTTTTTTTTTTTTTGCATTAGTCAGAGAATAAGAGAAAGGAATATATGCTTTCATGCGTCAAGAACACTCAGATGGCTCTCGGACATGGAAGCAATTATCACATCATGGAAAATAAAAAAAGTACTGCCTGAGAGCCATCCAATCGGCAGCTCGAAAGTTACACAGTCGCCGCTTCTTGGAAGGGTCCACAGGCCTTACTGGAGTTATAGGACAGGTTAAGGTAATAAGGTTGTGATCGGAGGAGCCCAACGGAGAGAAAAGATTAACAGTGTAAGCAGAAGGATTAGTGGTAAGAAATAAGTCATGTATGTTGGGAATCTCTCCATTGCGGTCAGGGATACGGGTAGGGTGCAGTACAAGCTACTCTAGGTCATTAAAGATAGAAAAGATGTAGGTTTGTTCACCAGGTGGATCAGTGAAAGGAGAGGGGAGCTAAAGGTGGTGGTGAACATTGAAAATATCTAGAATGGAGATTTTAGAGAAAGGAGAAATTGATAGGATGTGTTCCATCTTAGAAGTAATATAGTCGAAGAAATTTTCATAGTCAATAGATCTAGGGGATAAGTAAACAGCACAGATATATTAAGTCAGAGAATGAAAGAATAGCCGAAGACAGAGAGTAGAGAATTCAGAAGATTCAAGTTCAGGAACACGAGAGCAAGAGATGTTGTACGTACATATACACAACAGCCACCTTTGGCTTTGAAATGTACAGTTTGTTGATGATTAAGAGCGCCATGCTTTGAATGTAACTGCAGACAAGAGCAAAATGATGGTTGTTCAGAGAGGTGACCCTCAGTGTTGTGTTCTGGTGAATGGAGAAAGATATGAAATGGTGAGGGAATTTAAATGCCAAGGTGCTGTGACACAAGAGAGATGTAAATGTGCAAAAGAAGTGGAATGTAGCCTGGGACAGGGAAGGAATGTGACTGGTACTTTGAATGCCTTGATAAGAAACAGAGGTCTGGGTGTGGCTGCTGCAAGAAGATTGCATGCGGGAGTATTAGTACCCACACACAGATGTGACATGAAAATGAAACTCCAGAGTTAAAGCAATGGGGATAGAGTTATTGAGAAATGTGTGTGGAGTGCGAAGAGTAGAAAGGATAAGAATAATGTGACTCGGAAAAGATGTAGCGTAAGGAAATCTGTGGGAAAGAAAAAAAAAAAAGGTTGAAGAGAGTTTGCTTGGATGGTATGGTCATGTGAAGAGAATAAATATGGATAAGGTGGTGAAAATGGTATATATGAGAGTGCGTGAAGGTGTGGGGAGGAATGGTAGGCGAAGAAGATGTATAGAAATGGTAAATAAATGAGTGAGACCGATGTATACAGGATGAGAACATGAGATCGAGATGATTAGGTGAATTTAATAACGAGAGTGAAGTGCATGAGAAGGGTGTGACATCCGTTTTTTAACTTGACATCTTCGGACTGACTCGACAGGAAATTGAGGAGCCTGTGTGTAGATGATTATACCTGTGAGGTTGAGTCAGGATTCCGGGGACTTGAGTGGTGTGTGAATGAGAATGTGATCCATTTTCATAAAGCATGCTGTAGATTAGGCTAGTTCTCCTTCTGTCGTGCTTTTCTTTTCTTTTGTTTTCTGAACCATACTTCAGTTTACCTGTGAGTGGGAAAAAAGGTCAAGATTATGATGATGATGATGATGATGATGATGATGATGATGATGTTCTTACTTGTGAATAATGCATAAGTTTCTGATAACTCTTTTAATCCGAGGTCAACCTAGTTAAGGTATTTCATATCGAACGGGTTAATGATGGCTGTGTAAAACACTACCACATCAGTAGGTGTTTCCCAAAATGAATCAAGGCGTCTGTAGGCTATTAATTAAAAAAAAAAAAAAAGTCATCTGACAGGAGATTTAAGACGAGAGAGGGGAGACACTTCCCTCCCCTCACCTTCCTAATAACCCCGCAGTAAAAAAAATAATAAAATAAAACCTCACTCATCTACCCCCTTCGCCCTTATCTTGCGTACGAGTCTGGGTTTGGATTTGTCTGAGATCTTAATTAAATTTGTAGGATAAACACATCTCCCTATCAACTTACTATTTGCATATCAATAAAATAACTGTTGTTTTTTTACCTAATATTTGTTCTAGTATGGCTGTGGTGTGATTTGTATCTGTATAAATATAGGTAAAGGAACAGCGAGCAGTATTATAAACATCCAAACTCAAGATGGTTCATAAATAAGGAATCTGCCCGATACTCTCGTCTTACCTTACTTCATAATACAGGCATTTTTTTTTTCTTTTTTAATTTAGGTTCTTTATTTACCATACAGTACAAGCCTCAACACTCTGGAGAACATTATCCCCGAAGGCAAAGCAGGGAGGGGTGCATGAAAGTGAAAAAAAATCGTTACCCTAGGGCATAGAAGGTACGGAAGTAATTATCATTACATGCACAATAATGAACAAAGACGTATAATGACACATACAGTACATGGTACAAAGTTGTTGCGGGAATTATCATTACATGTTTTGAGATGAGCAAAGTGGTACAGAGATACATATGTACATACGTATGCAGAAAGGGACACATATGCACACATAGCTTACACATACGTATAACTCTATACATATATGTATATATTCAAGTACAAGTAGCCATAGACATACTGCATGTACAGGATAGGGATGTATGTATAAAGATATGGGTATGTGTACAGGTGTGCATACATATACAAATGCTACATGCACATATATATGATATATTCATATACAAGTATACATGGACAGGGAGACATGTATATACATATACATCCTAGCAGATACATATACATAGTCACATACACAGGTAAATAGATAGACAAAAACGATATGCATTATAAAATTACCTCGATTCAAAATCCCAGCACAAGGACAATACATGTGCATGCACCTGATGTGTACGTGTGTGTGTGTGTGTGTGTGTGTGTGTGTGTGTGTGTGTGTGTGTGTGTGTGTGTGTGTGTTGTCCACACACATACACACACACACACACACACACACACGCACACAACACGCACTCACACACACACACACACACGTCAGGATTCTAAAATATCACAATACAATACACAAATAGCTAGTAGCGTACATATGTAATCAAGAGGTTAATTGAAAGTCATGACTAGAGGCTGAAAGAAATGGCGTTCACACACACACACACACACACACACACACACACACACACACACACGTCAGGATTCTAAAATATCATAACACAATACATAATAGCTAGTAGCGTACATATGTAATCAAGAGGTTAATTGAAAGTCATGACTAAAGGCTGAAAGAAATGGCGTTCACACACACACACACACACACACACGAAGGCTTACATAATTATACAAAATATATATATATGCATATATACATATACACATACTGTATATGCACATATGTACATATATACATATAAAATTCCATGTAAATACATACACACATATATATACATGTACATATCTATATGTATACCCAAATGCCCCATCACTGTCCCAGCGCCAGGGCATTACATTGAAAGGAAGTTGGGGTGAAGGGTGAGAATGTCTTCGAGTACATCAATATGTGTGATGAAGTAGGTACACAAAGCAGAAAACAAGAGTCCAATAGGTCTGAAGGGGGCAATAACTGGGCAGTTAACGATATGATGGGATAATGCTTCATCCATTGAATTGTGACAGAGTTTACATCGTCTGCTGGAGGTCGGTCGTCCGGCGATTTCCCCTGGGGAGAGATACCCCAGGCGAATGCAGGCGACGGACATTCAGCATCGGTATGCAGGACTAGGTCCTCCCTGGACTCCTCGAGAAGCATTCTCCGGACAAATGTCTTGGACAAAGGGAGGCGGATGGCAGCTCGAGCCAGGCGATCAGCCTGGTCGTGACTGATGTGACCAACATATGGGCTGGGATCCAAATAAAAGAAACCCCGAGACCAAGAGCATGAGTCTGATGGAGGTGGGAGTAGAGGAAGGCGAAGAAAGGGGAGGGGAGTCGGCGGGAGGGAGCGGTTGCTAGTTAGGGCAAGGGCAGCTTGGGAATCGCTGATGATGAGGCCTGGTAGGTGATGGGAGGTGGAGAAGACGGGGGAAACAGAGTTAGTAGAGGCAATGCAAGCAGCTCCCGACCGGCAGTTAGCGAGTAAAGAACCGTCAGTGTAAACATGAACAGGATGGGAAGGGTAGGTGCAAGCTACGGAGTTAAGGATTTCAGTGACGGAGAGCTGTGAGGGGATTGGTAAACGGTCAGAAGCAGTGGCAGAAGGTGTGTAGTGCACAGCAGGAGCTGTACATGTCCAAGTAGAGGGCAAAGGGTCAGTAGGGATGGGAGTGACAAGATCAGCACCAATACTGGCGGATCACAGTCAGAAAGCTGGAGAGGACAGCTGACTGCCGAACGGATTCTTTTTAGACAGAATGAGAGGCCTGGCACGTGAGTATGCCAGGTCCGGTCCATGATAAGTGAAATCTGAGAGAATATCAACTAGTCGGGAAGAAAAGGATGGAGCAGGAGACGGAAATGTGATCAGACACTGTGTGGCAAAGCAGACTCCAAGCATATGGATGCGATCGGTGATGGTACACAGAGTTCAGGGAGCACGGTGACTACCCTGGCAGACTTGGGGCAGCGAAGAATGAGAAGCATCTCCCGATTTTGTACCATTTCAAGTGGTTGAAGCTGTGTTGGGGGGACAAGAGAGAGGGATAGCACGATAAGAAGGGACCGAATATGTAACAGGTAAACTGATCTAGCAACGGGGATGCTAACCCCATGCGAATCACAAGTGAGCATGCCAAGGAGTTTAAGTCTGCTGTGGAGGCGGGTGCAGGTAGTGGAGACATACTGGGATGGGTTAAAGAGGGAAGAGAGAGGAATTCCGAAGTAATGTATAATCCTGTACTACCTCAAGATGATAGCCGTGGAGGGTTATGGTTGATCATTAAAATACAGTAGTTACTCTTATAAAGATAATTTTCTATGATGAGTTTTACGATAGAAAATGAAATTTGAGTGGCTAACTAAAGATTTATTACGATCATACCTTTTCAGCCGTGTTTATTTTTATTTTTCATGAGTATCGAGTTTCCTTATTGTGTTTTGGTAAATGTATGCTTTACTTGAAGCAACAGAAAGACCTTACCAGTTCAGTTCATAATCCTTCAGTTTGTTTTCTGTATTTTTCTCTTCTAGGTGGTAAATTACCTTTTCCTGCTGAAAAATTACCCCCTCCCCCCCCCGCCGTTATCATCACGTTCCCTAAGCCGTATCTACAATTGTTTATTTCTGGCGTAATGGAAGAAGCTTACTCACCGTACTCAAAGGTAGATTTCGTTTTCAAATTTCCCAACTGGAGGGTAGGTTGGGATGGTTAGATTAGTTTAAGTTAGGTTACATAAGGTTATATCATTTGGTACAGTTAAGCTAGGTTAGGTTAAGTTAGTTAAACACTTAGGTTAGGACAATCCCTTCCGCCATTACACTGACTAATCAAAGGAGTTAACACAGAGGAACATAGCTAAAACCGAGGGGAAACAGACATAACCAGAAACGTTTATCTACCACCCAAAAAGTCAGAAAAATATAACAGACAATCAGGAAAAACAGCTGATTTGGTAGTGTGCTTGTATTGCTTAACCCATTTGCTCCCAGTATCCTCTGTGTAACACGGAACTGGGCATTTGCAGAAGTTATTGAAGAAGGGAACCCCGGGGTAGGGACCTATGAGCTTCGCGACTATGAACCGGTAGGCGGAGGGCAGTACGCTTAGTGCTCTTCCAGCACAATCCTTTACACACTAACCCTGGGAGTTTATGGGTGAAAGTAAAGCGTATATTTACCCTGTGTTTTTAACTGGACTCAGTATTATCATTTTTGTCCCATGTGTGCATCACCGTATCCCTTTGCTCTCTTGTACCCTTCCTACTTAGCTTTCAATAACAACGTTCCTCGGCTTGTATCATATCATGGGGGGCGGGGCCAGGCGCCTCCCAGTGCATAGCCTCACTCATCCTCCGACTCACCCACCTGGGTCCAGGCAACTCTTCCCCCTCAAAGTATCTATCGACATGAATAATCACCCTGCTCCAACCATGAGTTTCGTGGCCTTCCCCCTGGTCTCCATCCAGGGTTACCTCTCTCAGAGATCACCATGTAGGCAGGATCAACCTCAGGGAAGTGGGCTATGTGCCCAAATAAATGAAGTTAGTGCTGACATGTTATGTGAGTTAAGGCCTCGATTCAGTCTCACGGAGTAGCCGCTGGTTACGTACCCGTGTTTTATGCACAAAGTTCCCCTGTGCAGAAAGTTCTTCTAGGCGGTTAAAGTCAGGGTGGGTTCTTAGGGACTAAGCTCCATGTTAGGAGAAGCCAGGTTAGGGTAGGATAAGTTAGGTTGGATAGTTAGCTTCTTATAGGGGGATTTCAATGTTCTTATCAATGCGCTGGCGGCAGCTACTGTACTTTTCATGCACATACGCCTTGGTCGTGTGCAATAAGGTGAAGGAGAACTTTCTGCAGGGGGATCTTTGTGCATCCGACACCAGTCGTACCAGCGATATCTCATGATCCTGCAAAGGCTCAGTACTAAAAGAGTCAATTCACCACCTCAAGTTCGTGTCACACAGCCATAGAGTAAGAGAGAGAACACCAGTACCTTGAAGATGCGCATTTCCGTCATTTTACACAAAAAACAACGCCACATAGGACACATCAGTGTCTTACACCAGTACTTACTGGGAAGAAGTCGGATATTCTTCCTCCACACTTAACAGCACTCTCACTGTTTGAATACTGGCCTGCAATAAGTCAGATTATCCTTGCAGGGACCCCACAGAGTAGCAGGAATTCCAATTGTACCTCCCTGTTTACTGAGTCAAACGCCTTCTTGAGATACACATAGGCTGCATGCGCACCTCGTCAAATACTCAAGGCGGTGTTCCACGAGAACTTGAAGAGCAATAATGCAGTCAACTGAAGACTTCTTGAGCTCTAATCCGAATTGCTCAGGCCTCTGAAACTTTAGCAAAAGGTTCCAGATATGCATCAGGAGAATGTGAGTAAGAACCTTGCCTGGTACACTGAACAGTATAATACCACGGTAGTTGCTAGTCACATTGGTCTCCATGCCCTTTTCAGATAGGTGTGAGCCCCACTCGGAAAGTCTTTCGAAGGCTAAACCAGCACGTGATTCTGCTGGTTCGTGTGTCCTCTGCGCCACCTTGACGCGAGTTAAAAACAGGACTGAGGTTAAGGTTTCCCTCCCCTCACCCCCAGTACCAGGCTGCTGAGGTCCTGTAGGGTTTACCCAGCAACCATCATAATTGGTGCCAGCATGACAGGGCCCAAAGCGTCCTGCCAGGCTGTACTCGAGGGGAAACCCCCGACAAAAGTGGGTCAGGACCAGGCAACACACACTGTCCATGGTTCCTCTTCCTCTTCCTAAGTCGAGCGAGATGTAAGTTTTTACAGGGAGGAGACGCAAACCCCACCCAAACCTCCAAGTCAGAGGAGAACTCATCAGTAGGTTCTATAGAGAAGGGCGTGGGATCCCTGACAATGGCTATCCAGGTTTGATTCAGTTTTCCTTCCAGGCGGATTGTCAACGAAGACCAACGAGCTCCATCCACTCTGCGAGATGCGAGATGGTCGTTGGCTTAAGTATATCATCCACCCTTTGACAGGTCTTGTTTTTTGTCCTGAATGAGGTTGCCGGTCTACTTGTCGATGATCCTGCCATGAAACATGTAGTATTGGATTACATGGAACCAGTAGCAAAAAAGTGTCTGACCTGACTTCCGCAGCAGAACAGTGTTTTACCTAACGTGGTAAAAAAAAAGAATTTGCTGATCTGTAAATGTAGAATCGAGTAAAAGAATGATCAAAATATATTAATTTACTTATTCTTTTGTTATTAAGCTTTCCACTTTACCTTCTACTCCCTAGCATTTGAAATGGTAACAGTCCGGAACAATTCTGCACCTATGATAAAGATTAGGTTAGGTTAAGTTAGAGGTGATTAGGTTTACTAGGGTTAAGCTCTGTATTGCTCTCTTCTAGACAGTAATGACTGATACTTATCTTAATCCATCCTAACCTATTTTAATTTAATTTATGGGGACAGTGTGGTTCTAGGAAATTGTCGTTTAACATCTGTATAATGATCAGTGTTTGTTGTTTGTTTGTCCTTTTCATTTATTAAATTGACTTTTTCTCAGTTTATTAGTTCACTTCTGGTAATTAACTTACTTTATCACTTGGAGTTTCAGTAACTTTCTGGTTAGCATACTTGTTTCATGAAGCATGTGCCTTAAGCTTACGGACCGAGCGCATGCCGTGGCGGACATTTCAAGTGACCGCTGGTGGTATCGTCCTTGCATAAGCTTGCATGTGCTTGCACCATGTCGGTTCTACCGTTAACATATACAGAATTCACAAACACAGCCAATACAACACTTCTACTTTCACATGCATAACTCTTCTTACGAAAACCGCTTCCTTAAACTTATTTCGCCAGCATGGGGGAGGGTTGATTCTGGCTATCGTTGCTGAGAAGATCCGGTCCTGCCGAGTACAGAATGTGGACTGAGTTATACAGATGCAGATATTATCTTCATGCTCTGTTAATAAATGCTACATGAGGGGTGCGAAAAATGCTGTAACATTCACTATCCGATTTTATTTCTGTATAGTATTTGTATGATTGTGTTGTATGACTGAGGTTTCGAATAGGGTTATAACTGTGTAATGCTGCCATCTAGCATGTATGTTTATCCAATAAAGCTTCGAGTAAGTGTAGATGAAAGGAGAAGGGACGTGAATGGGTCTTTACTGTTAAGTTTCCTTTCTTGAGGCATAGTTGATTTGTTACTACTGATGTTGAGGACAGTTCAGTTCCTAAGTTATAAGTCCCTTATCCGTTCTAAGCTTGACTGGGCGAGGTTCTTCACTTTTTGTACAAATTATGTAAATACATTATACTATCTTGCTTAAGTTATTCTAATTAGGGACGACGGCTGACGTATGTGGAAATGTTCCTGACTCTTCTGGTTCCCTTTGATATATTGATGGCCCCTATATTAGGTTGTCCCTCGACTGACAGTCATCAGGTGATGAGTGTAGGTATGTCATGTAGAAAGGCATTACATATCTGCAGTCGATGGTGTTCTCTTGGTCGAGGCTTTTTGAATATTAGTGTAGGTCTAGTTATTTGTCTCTTAGGATTTAGTATAGGATAGTGATTTGTTTGTTAGGTGGTTAGTTTTAGGGTCTTTAGATTAGGTATTTTTTATTATAAGAAATATAAGGTTAATAATATAAAAAAATAAATAAAAATAATAAAAATAAAACTACAAAAAAATAATAAAATAAAAATTATTATACATATATGTACGTGTGCATGAAAGTGTGTATGTTCATATATATATATATATATATATATATATATATATATATATATATATAATTTGCCTTAATGACCAGAGGCTCCGGCCTCAATGGTCGATAGGCAAAAAAAAAATAAAATAAAATAAATAAAATAAGCTTGACTATGGCTCACAAGTGTATGGGTCGGCATCGGATGCTGTACTCCGTAGACTTGATGTGCTTCAGAATGTGTGCATGCGTATATGTCTCGGAGCCCTTCGATGTACTCGTGTGGAGCGGTTGGAAGTGGAGGCTAATGTGCCTCCCCTCCGTTTAGGACGTGACCACCTGCTATTTTCTTACGGTATCACCACCCACCGTAAACGCTCACTTGGCCTTCCAACATGTCGGATCCTCCTACAGTGGGAATACCTGCTGTATGCGGCCCTCAAGCCGGTGGCTGTGAGGCTTCACTTCCTCTGTGAGGTGTTAGGGTACGACCTTTCTAATGGGGATCAGGTTTTAACATCAAAAATAGCGCCCTGGGAGTCTCTTGCTACCACATTTAATACTGACTGGCTCCCCGTCGCAAAGTACAAGGCGCCGGAGGTGGAGGTACCACAGTTGTTCCGGATGATCCTCATTAGACACCTAGCATTATTCCACTTGTACACCGATGGCTCTAAGATGGATGAATATGTGGGTGCGCGTGTGTGGTCTACAGAGTGCCGCATCAGTTTTCGTTTCCCCCCCCCCCCTTACGTCTGTATTCACTGCCGAATTATTTGCCATAGATCAAGCTATAGACTTTGCTTTGCGTTCAGATCACGACAGTTTTGTCATTTTTTCGGACTCTAAGTCAGCCCTTCAGGCAGTTCATTCAGGTAGGACTGTTTCACATGAGGTCCTGGGCCGCATTATCAATAAGTTGCACACATGTGCTAAATCCTTCTCTCTGATCTGGGTGCCTGGTCATTGCGGTATTTACGGCAATGAGCAGGCTGACTTACTAGCTAAATCGGCTGTAGAACTCGAGGAGACTTGGGACGTTCCTCGTGAGCTACAGTCTAGTCTCTCTTTCGGAAAAAAATCAATTAATCTTCTGTGGCAAAGTCGGTGGACCGACCTGGCAATTCCATCTGTCAAAAAGATCATATGTGACTGGTCCAGTTCCTCCCGAGGAAACAGACGGGAGGAGGTCGCTTTAGCCCGCCTCCGCATGAATTCCACCCTAATAACATATTATGTTACCACATATTAACAGACAATTTCCACCGCGTTGTACCACCTGTGATGCGATGTTATCTATTAGTCACATCCTTTTGTACTGCAGTAGGTATGCTGGGGAACGTACCTCTCTGGCTGCCTACTGTAGGACAAATGCGCTCCCTTTCACACTTGATTCTGTCTTGGGTGATGGGGACGTTGGTGTGACTAATAAATTGATGACTTTCCTGAAAGAGACCAGATTACTCAGAGAGTTATGATTTATTTTATGAACTTGGTTGTGGTTTGCTTATTGATTATATATCTTTTTTTTTCTTTTTTTCTTTTTTTTTTTATATAGGAATATGGTTTCTGTACATATGTAAATACGTCAATACACTTCTATATATTTGTGAATCGCAGGAGGTTACATTTATATAAATGTGTATTTTTTTTTTCTTTTGTTCAGGACCAGTAAATTTGTAATTATTCCTTTTATTTATTTTTTTTAATATATAAATTTGATAAGTATTTGATTATTTTATAGTAGTATAGTAATGAGTCTACATGTGATGTATAGATGGAAGTATTTGTCCTGGTACTATCCATGTATACTGATGTATTCTTTATTACTTATTATGTTTCATAATCATGAATAATAACTTAACATTGGTATGAAATAGATGCAAATATTTCATATTATTTTGGCTTTCATGATTATCGATTCTTGCTGGCCTAATGCCCCTTCAGGGTGATGGCCATTAATAATAATTAAAAAAAAAAAATTCCTAAGCCACCTTTGTAATTTACGCACCTACCTCAGTATTAAAGAAGAATGTCTCTAGTCGTTGTGCCATTACCCACAGATCTAACATGGCGCCGTGAGTAGGATACTTCCATTAAGAGTAAGATTTAACTATGAGAGTCTGCATTTGTTCTGAGAAGATGGAGAAGCAGCTGGAGAAATTGGCTGCAGTTATGGCACAACAAGCAGAGACGTCCCAGAGGCGTGAGGGGCAGTTAGCTGCCTTGCTGGAGAGGATGAGCTCTACTCACGAGATACCGGGGCGAGAGGTAAGTGGTGGCAATACGCAAGACAGAGGCCAAGGAGCGCAGAACACCACCAAACCTCCACCTATTCCTGCACCACATCTTACATCATCTGTCTCTCTTAAGGAGTTTGCTACCTGGCGCCACAAATTCGAGGGATACGTCACACTTTCGAGGATATCTTCACTTCCAGCAGCTGAACAACGATCCGCATTGGTGGCTGTGCTGGACGACGACTGGACCAGGACTCTAAGATAGGGCTGGTATTAGCGGAAGAAGACTTGGCGACTACGTTGAATGCTATGGAGTCTCATCTACGACGACAACAGAATATTATTGTTGATCGGCGGGAGTTTTATCTGAGAGTTCAAGAACCAGGTGAGACGATTGATGACTTCTATTGTGCAATCAAGGAAATATCTGCCTTTTGTGATTTCTGTGAATCCTGTATGGAAAATCGTCTTGGAGATCGAATAGTGGTTGGTACTAGAGATGAGGAGGCACTGAAACGTATGTTAGAAGAAAAGGATCTAGATCTGCAGAAAGCTTTAGATATTTGTCTTGCCTCTGAAAATGCTAATACCAATCGTGCTGCTTTGCGAGGAGAATCTAGGCAGTCCCTATGTAAAGTCTTGCAGTACAAAGGGAGGACGAAGAAACTCAAAGCAGAACAGTGTCGCAGGTGTGGAAGGAAACGTCATCAAGATGATCAGCGTTGCAGAGTTTTGAACCGAGACTGCAACAAGTGTGGGAAAACCGGGCATTTTGCAGTGGTTTGTAGATCTAGGGCACGGACACAATCCCCTAGGCAACAACCAAGCAAATCACGATGGAAGTCTAGACCACCTTCAACTGTGCATGCTGTGATTGCGGATGTGTATCTTCATGGAATGAAAACCAAACCTACACCAAAAGTGAATATTTTCACTAGTCATCCTGGAGGTCTGTCACCTGTGGAGTGGACACCTGATTTCGGAGCTGAAACGACATGTCATTGGATTAAGTGTATTCAAATCCTTGGGCGGTCACCTGTGGAGTGGACACCTGATTCCGGAGCTGAAACGACATGTGACTGGATTAAGTGTATTAAAATCCTTGGGTATCAGTCAGTCATCTTTGGATCCAGATAAAAGTGCTAAACTCAAAACGGCAGGAGAACAACCACTTACTTGTCTGGGTACTTTTAATTCACAGTTAGAATTGGAAAACAGACGCATTTCAGCTAAAGTAACTGTCATAAAAGAGGTGAAAGGAGCTTTACTTAGCTGGTTCGATTCAGTTGCTCTAGGTATATTACCTCACGATTTTCCCGCACAGATCCAGGCTGTAGCATGTGACAGGAAATCTGATCCACTTCCTGATCCTGAGTGTCCTTCTCTAGTTCCACCTCCAGTACTTCCGAGGTGGCCTCATCCCTACGAGCCGACAGAGGAGCAGCGTGAAGAACATGGTAAGGCTATTATTGCCGCCTTCCCTCAAGTGTTTGGGGCCACGCCGAAATTACGAGAGTTGCACGGGGGCCCTATGAAAATTCTGTTACAGGAAAGTGCGAAACCTTTTGCGCTTACGGCTTCTCGCACTATCCCATTTAGTTGGAAGGCAGAGATCAAAGCTCAGCTTGATGATTTGTTGACAAAGGACCTATTTGCTAAAGTAAATTACCCTACTGCATGGTGTCACCCGATTGCCCCGGTACCTAAGAAACAGTCAGGTGTAAGACTTTATGTTGACCTGACTCGGTTGAATAAGTATGTTCTCAGGCCTACATACCCTTCAAAGTCTCCTCATGATGCCATATCATCTATGGGCGCCGGTGTTCAGTGGCTTACTACTCCGGATGCGAAGATGGGTTACCATCAGATCGCGACTGCTGAGGAAGATCAGTGACCAGTTACACGCTCCGGTGGAAGCTGTTCTGAGTACTGCATGTGAGGATGGCACCAGATTGGCGCCACTGCAGGACATGACCCTGAAGAAGGTTAGAGAAGGTGGGGACAGAGATGCAGAATATGTTGATTTGCGTAATGTTGTCATGGAAGGGTTTCCTACATCGAGGAAGGAGTTGGCACCTCACCTGCGGCCATATTGGGGAGTGCATAAGATGCTTGCCGTTGATGATGGGCCTATAGTCTACGGAGGTAGGTTGGTTATTCCCAGAGAGTTTCGTAGGGAGGTGCTGGATAACTTGCATGAAGGATATCAAGGTAACGACCGTACTAAGCGCCGTGCGAGACAGACAGTTTATTGGCCAGGGATTGATAAAGATATTGAGGATACTGTTGGTGCGTGCTATAAATGCCGCACACTCCTGCCAAGTTAACGGAGTGAACCTTTAATAACGGATGACATACCTAGTCGTGTCTTTGAATCTGTGTCCGCAGATTACTTTCATGTGGCTGGACGGACATTCTTAGTGTATGTGGATAGACTTTCTGGCTGGCCTTGTGTGTCTTCATGCCCTAGACCAGCTTCTGCAGCTCATCTGGTGACAGCTCTACGTTCAACGTTTGCAGACACAGGTGTTCCCTTCGTCCTCAAGACCGATGGTGGTCCTCAGTTTGCATCCTCCACGGTTCGACGCTTCCTGGCTCTTTGGGGAGTGGAACATCAAGTAACTTCATATTACGCCAGGGCAAATGGACACGCAGAAGCTGCTGTGAAGATCGTTAAGAAACTGATCCAGACAACACCTGAAAGAGGGCAACTGGACACGAACGCGTTTGCACAGGGTCTGTTGGAGCTGCGTAATACTCCGCGTGACGATGGAAGGTCTCCAGCACAGATTATGTTTGGACATCCTTTACGATCACTAATACCTCTGCATTATCGTTATTTTGCAGCGGAGTGACAACGGATGTCTGTGATCCTAAGGCCGATCACCTCCGTAAACAGGCTAAGTAGCGACATGATGTTTCAGCTAGACCACTTAAGAAACTAAACATTGGCGCCTATGTGGATATGCAGGACCCAACTACAAAGCGATGGGACCGTATGGGAGTCATTGTTGGTATTGGCTCTCACAGAGACCACCTAGTCAAGCTGGGTAGCGGAAGATTCTTAAGTAGGAATCGGAAGTTTTTGAGGCCACATCGTCCTATGTCCCCAGGATTCAAGAAGACCTCAGAGATCAAGAGCACGATTTCCCATTCCATGGACACAAGTGTTCCTTTGGATACATCTGAACTTCGACGCAGTACACGCCAAAGGAGGCCCCCGCAACCACTTCAAGTGCAGCGGGACTCAAATACTTAAGAGGAGTCAGATGTCAGGGCTCCACCACCTACCCCTGTCATCTTGGGGGAGGTGTATATTATTTGTATGATTGTGTTGTATGACTGAGGTTTCGAATCGGGTTATAATTGTGTAGTGCTGCCATCTAGCATGTATGTTTATCCAATAAAGCTTCGAGTAAGTGTGAATGAAAGGAGACGGGACGTGAATGGGTCTTTACTGTTAAGTTTCCTTTCTTGAGGCATAGTTGATTTGTTACTTCTGATGTTGAGGAAAGTTCAGTTCCTAAGCCATCTTTGTAAATATACACACCTACCTCAGTATGAAAGACGAATGTCTCTGGTCGTTATGCCATTACCCAGAAATCTAACAATTTCTACTTAGTCTATGTACTAATCTGTCACACCATCATCATTATCATTATCATTATCTCCAGACCTCTATCCCATCCCAAGATGAAATGAGGTAGGGTCCAGAGATCAGCACACAATACTCATCACATAACACGCAGCACACGACACTCGGCACAAAACACAGTACTCAGCATATAGCTCAATACACAGTACACAACACTCAACACACATCGCAACACTCAGCACGTAACACAGCAATCAGCATATAACACCAAAAGCAGCGCTTAACACACAGCACACAGCAATCTACAACACACACAATACTCAGCTGATTACGCAACGCTCAGTACACAACACAACATATAACACTCAGTCAGCAAAAAGCATACAGTGTGCAACATTCGACACGCAACAAAACACTCGGTACATAGCACTAAACTCAGCACACAACACTGCATTCAGCACAAAACACCACTCAGTATATAACATCCCTCTAATAACAATACTCAGCAGGCAACACAGTGCTCAACACACAACACTCGGGACACAATACTCTGCACCCAGTACTCAGCACATGTCACGAAACTCACACAGTTCACTTAACACTACACCACACAGCTCTCCACGTCACTTAGCACACAGCACTACAGTCAGTACACAATTCAACATTCACCATAAAATACAACACAACACACGACACCATACGCAGCGTACTATATTCAGTATCCAACACACCGCTACATTCAGCACACAGTACTACACTCACCACACAACACAACGCTCTGCACACATTACAACACTCACCTCGTAACGCTCAGCATACAACAGTCAGTACACCAAAGTGTGTTGAAAATGGTTGGCCAGGTTTCTGGCTGTCCTCATCCACGTTGGGTGTAAAGACGAGGTTGGTTGGGTTTACCATAGACTCAGCTACTCTACCAGACGTACCCTGCTGTTCTCCTAGTCGATTTGGCAAGTTTTATGTAAAGGAAGACCTTAAAATTAAAATCACCTATGCTTGTCTTGACGCCTGCTTCAGGTCTGGACAATATTATCAACTGGCAACAGAGGAACATTACTCCAACATGATGCAGCAACGATATAGATGAAACATTTTTCCTTTCCTTTCTTTCACTTCTTCATGGTCTTAGGTTTGCTTTATTCTTAGAACGTTAAAGGTTTAATGATCCGTCAACAAATTACTCTTTCACAAACTTGGTAAAAAGTTAATTTCGAATACACTTACTGCATCACTGCTTCTTTCACTTGGTATCACAATTTTGTTAATGTTATAATATTCTCCAGCTCATCTTCAGTAATAAGGAAGGAGCCATTCACCTTCAACATTTTTGTGGCCTTCATGACATTTTAGTCTAACGTTCTAGTCATGAGTGTGCCAAGTCATGGTAGCGGGTTGATCTTCGCCTGGCAGTTACAATAAGAACTTCAGTTTTATTTAATTGGCTTAACGAATGAGCTCGCACGCAGTAAAAAAAAAAAAAATGCTATCATTTCAGACTGTCAGTATGTCTTGTCAGAGCACCGAGGATCTTAATAGGCCTGTTTACTTGTTCAGAGGCAATATAACTGTAAAGAACCAATTCCATATTAGTCTTTCCGGAGGGTTAGGGCCCAAATCTAGATTAATGCAATCGAGAACATTTAAGTCGTAGAAGACCAACCAAAGCCCCAGGTAGCATTTTACGTGATAGAAAAATCGTCAGTCACCTCTTGGATTCGAATTTTTGCGCGTGAGGCATTGCCGTTCCCGGCCGAATTCTTCATTACCATACCCCAGGACAATATGACTATTTTTTTTTTTTTTTTGAAGTACGATAATAGTAACGATTCGCTTAGTTATCCCTACACTATCAGTACTGTAATAGAATACTGTACCACCCACCAATCTGCATGTTTGCATGGTGACGTCACAGATCCCTGGAAATAATTGTTTTCAATATGTACCACATACATGTAAACTGAAGCATAACTAATAAGGACAAATGCCATTTTACCGTAAGAATACGAGTATTACTACACTTCATGTCAGAAATAGCATAAAAGTACACCATAATCCATGCCGGACAAGTGACGCCGTGTTTTGTTAGTTATCTAATGCTGCAAACTGTATCTTTCTGTGAAGACAACAAAAAACGGTAGGAAAATACCTTGGAAAAACAATTAGCCTAACCAAGGAGGGGGTGAGGGCGTGGGGTACAGATCAGAACGATACAGTGGTAACGACATGAGTTGAAAAGTGTTTGGTGAGTGTGGTAAGAATGTGTTGGGTGTGGTAGGTGCGCGGTGGGTGTGGTAGGAATGTCATACTGAAGGTGTAGTGTTTGTGGTAGGAGTGCCGTGGGTGATGAGGCTGTGGTAGGAGTGTGGTGAGTGTAGTGTGTGTGGTAAAGGTGTGGAAGGATTTTGGTGTGTGTGGAATGAATGCGGTGAGTGTAGTGTGGTGAGTGTAGTGGATGTAGTAAATGAGGTGGGTGTCTTAGGAGTGTCGTGGGTGTGGTGGGAGTAATGGGCATGGTTGGAGTGTGGTGGATGAGGTGGGTGTGGTAGGAGTGTGACGGGTGTGGCAGGAGTGTCGTGGATGTCGTGGGTGTAGAGGGAATAGAAGGACTGCGGCGGGTGTGGTAGGAGTGTGGTGGGTGTAATGGGTGTGATCGGAGTTTGGTGGATGCTATTTGTGTGGCAACAGTGTGGCTGACGTAGTGAGTGTGGTGGATGTGGTAGGAGTTTGGTACAATGGTAAAGGTGTAGTGGGTATGGTAGAAGTGCAGTGGGTGTGGTGGGAGTTTGGTGGTGTGGTGGGAGCGGTAGAAGTGCAGTGGGTGTGGCAGGAGTTTAGTGGTATGATGGGCGTGGTGGGTGTGGTAAGAGTGTGCCAAAAACAAGCAAACACTAAAGTAGAGCAATATGTAGAGTGTCCCGTAAAAAAGAAATATCCCTTCATTCATTTATCATTCATGCCCTCGCACCTGACAGACCTAATGGTACGTACAAAAAGAAAAAAGGAAAAAAAAAAGCTTTACGGTGCCGATAAGACACAAAGAACGGTAAACTAAAGTGGGTGCATTCCTTATTATATGCATCTCAGTACTCACTTCATCTGTTCATTCTACCATTCGTCATCGTTATTTTTTTTCTCTCTTTCTCTTTTTAAATGTAGGAAATATTGTATACACTATCACTCTTTAATGGTGTGCATGTATATATTCGTCACCTTATTACTGTCTTACTCCACGGCTTTCATTTTTTGCATGGTCGGGAGTGAACAGCCTGTATTAACTGAAACCAAGAAAAGAAAATAATCATGGTACATTAATAGAGCTGAAAATGTCATGCTATAGCGAGGAGATTGATACAGCGCTCTGACCATCTTGGTGTAAAACTGGGTGCATTCTCTAGAATTTACCCTGTTATCCTCTCATGATGTAAGTGGTCTCGTCCCTTCACTCTTCTTTCGCCGCCACTGCGCATCTCTTTCTGTTGCAGTATACCTGAAAAATGTTCACAATAATGATCATCTTCATAGCTTTAGTATTATCAACACCATCTGCTCATAGAAACAGCACTGCTAATATAACAAGAGTACATCACAATACAGATAATATTTTCACAATGTTCCATAAGTACTGAAAATCTGAAAATGTCTTGGCAGAAGCGCAACCTCCATTCACCAAAAAAAAAAAAATAAGCAGCTACATCACACTTTTACCTTCACAATATTTTCCACGATTTAAGGAAAACAGAATGAAGATGATGATACTCGGTGATAAAGAGCTCTGACCCACTCTCCATCATCTCTTCTCTCCTTTCTGCTCATCTCTTAGCCCTCACATTTTATGGTCTCCATCAGTATATAGAATAAACCTCTCCCAGTGGCGACTTACACATCAGACGACGTAGAGGACAAAATTGTTGGGTATTGTGGTAGGGTTGGTATGTCTGAGTCGTTTCACATCTCAGCACCTCACAGTTCTTCACTCCTTAACTCCTCAAAACACACACACACACACACACACACACACACACACACACACACACACACACGACATGCAGCGCTACACATGACTCATAAAACACTGCATATGAACACACCTAACACTCATAAAGCACACACACACACACACACACACACACACACACACACACACACACACACACACACACACACACACACACACACTACCACCTGGGCGTTCGTATGCGAAAACATAAGCACTTCATCATTCGTTTCTCATAAATCCGTCCTGCACATAGATTAAGCAGTCTGTTCACCAAGGATATACGGAGCCACCTGACTATACTCACACACACATATGTACAGTACATTCAAAGCTTTTGCTGTAAGTGTAAAAAGACCCATGTTATATAGAATGGTTTGTCCTCAAGTTTCCACAATATCAGAGCAATCAGACGTGAGAAAACCAGTCACTATATACATACAATCTTCTGTTTATGTTTCAGGGTATTCCACCATGAAAACACTGCCATTTATGATTCACAAACACTGTATTTTATACAATAACAGAAAATAGTACAGCATTGCAATCATATAATATTATTACAAAAATATAGTATTTCAATAAAATATATAAGTGCACTCATATATAATCAGTATAAAAAATAAATCTTATCGATAAGCAACATAACAAGTTTCGGTCGACCATACATTCCTCCAGATATGGGATGATATGTTTCGTATACAGTAATAATGGTGCTATACTAAGGAGAGAGAACCTGACCGCATGACGGGAAGGTGTAAGGGATGCTTGTGGGAGGGACACTTTGAATGGAAGCTGGTTTGCGTCGGTATGTTGGAATGAGCGAGGCAAAGCTTGGGAAAAGATATATGTTGGACGAAGTATGTTAAAACAGATGCATAGGAGGCGTGTGCGAGCCTAAACGTGTAAGAGTGGGTGTGTAATAGTCTGCTGGAACAGGAAAACAGATAACACGAAAGAAAACTAAGATGGATGCCAAGCTTTGAGATGTACGGTATGAGAGGAATTTATGTGAGAAAGTGAACCATTATGGGAGAAACTGGGGGGAGAGGACGGTGTGCTGGAGAGGATATGCAATTGACGAGAGGGAAAAAAGGAAATAATGCAGAATTAAAGAGATAGAAAGAAATTAAGAACAGACAGTGGGGACAGAAAATCTTAAATGATAAATATGTGCGAGAGTGAGAGACTATAATGTGAGATGAGACGTGAAGAGGCATAGTAAAACAGAGATCACTAACAACTACTGCAACAAAATCTGTGTACCAGAAAGCAGGATAATCAGTAGACTAGAGAAGCTGTGAATCACTCAACCATCATATCTCCCTGAGTTTTCTGGGAGGGAATATCCTCCACTGGGCTGTGAAGGGTAGGTGGCCTCGCCCTCATAGGTGATGGTGGGGTGGTAGCCTTGCTCGTCCACGTAGTACTCCACCTTCAGGAGGCGGGAGTCAGGCAGTTGCACGTAGTAACTGAGGGAAGAGGTGCAACTAGAAACATCCATGTTTATTTGTTGTTTTACTTTCTAACTAAACTCACACAGAGCAAGTTGTGTTTATTTATAAATAACAGTCCTGTCCAACTCTTCATTACAGACTGGTTTTGTCTGAGTACTTTTTAGAAGTAGTATCAGTCGCTTTAAAGTGTTAAAAAAAAAGTTTTCTTTTCGTTGATTTCACAGTAATAGCCTGGAGGGATCATGGTTTATCTCTAATCAAAAACAATTGTTGAAGATACCATAGATCGACAGTTAAGAAAAATATTACTGAGCTTTATGTTACCTGAAAGTAAACTATAATGACGATGCATTCTCGCAAAAGTTATTCTTGCATTTAATTAAAGTAAAAGCAGTAAAAGCAAGAAAAAATAAACAGACAGATCAATAGATAGACGGATACACATATAGACAGATAAATACAGATATAGATAGATAGGTGGATATACATATGGATAGATAGACAAACAGACAGATAGACAGATAGACAGAAAGATATGGAACGTTGAACTGGACTCTGGCAGAGACAACAAAAATTCAGACTGCTATGAGAACGACAGTAAAAAAATGTCTTGTCCTGGCAGTGTCAGTAGAAATGGTGAGCTGGAATAAATCATCAGGTGATCGTTAAGTGAGGTAATATACTGCCTTTTTGCATTATGACACACATAAAGCTAGAGCTGGGTGTAGAAACTTATTCAGTCGTCAGTATACTGCCACATTTATAGCAGTATTTGGGCACTGTGGCAGACGTATAACTATCTGATGAATTGGTAGATCAAGTAACTTACAGGTTCTAGGCGTCAAAAATATAAAATATCAGTATTCGCCCTCAGGGTTAGGCAATGGTCTGTCACCACTCTTCTATTATTTGGCTTGGGATATTAGGTCCTTACGGAACTGGTAGTATGGGTGACAGCCATCTGAAGCGAAGCAATGCCTTTACCTCCATCACCAGCTGACCTTGATGTTTGGCCTAACACATCTCTTTTTCTCATTAGTGCCTTTAAGAAGCCAATTCGCCATTAAGACACGCCACAGCCGTCCGTCATGGCAGAGTTGGGGATAATAATAAGAATGGGATGTTACATTATAGGGTTTTCATCGACTCTTCCAGTTCTGCAATGGCCCTTATATCTAAAACCAGGGGATAGAGGAAGGGTGGTGATAGAGGAAAGGTGAAAATGGTGCTCTTCATCTAAACTCCACATTAGCTTGGGGTGACACATAAGTTCATTATTTCGTGCAACACTTTAACTGACAATGTGTTACCAAGTGCATTTTAGGTGTTCCTACTAAGCTCAGAGCAGCCACTATTGTGAGGCAGAACGTCTGATAACAGTCAACAAAACCGTCACAGCTAGAATTACCTGCCCTGTGTGTTGTAGCCTTCCCTCTGCTCCTGGTGGCCGTAGTAGTTGCCGGAGTCCGAGTCGTCCACCTCCCACTGGAAGTTATAATTGGCTGGGCCGTCCCCGTACTCAGAGGAGGGGGGTTGGTAATCGTAGCCCTGGCTGTTCTGAGGAGCCGCCGCCGCCGCCACCACACACACGGCTACCATAACCACGGCCTGGTGGGATGGAAAATGTGTAAGAGCCGTGATGCTGCTCCGCTTGAGGCGATCCAGAATAACTGTCTTGCAGGATGATAATACTGTATATCCTACATCGTGCCATTACTTAGCCTAAGGGTTGTGATTTGTCCTTTGCGGGAATAATCGTGTAGATGCGTGTGCGTTAAATGAAACTTAACATCAGTGAGTATAAGAAGTTAACCCGTGTGTGTGTGTGTGTGTGTGTGTGTGTGTGTGTGTGTGTGTGTGCGTGTGTAATGAGGGCACCGGTTTACCTTCATGTCTGGGAGTGAGATGAGAGAGTGCGATGCCCAGACACTCAAACCTCTGCCTTATATATAGAATGGCTCAGGTGCGGTAGCAAGGAGGGAAAGGGAGGAGTGAGAGAGGAGAGAGGTAGGGAGGGGAGGGGAGGGACTGGACGAGAGGAGTGATATAACTGGAGGAAGCAAGTAGGGAAAGGGGAAGGGAGTGAATCTGGTTGGTAAACAGTAGGTTAGAAGGGCATTGCTAGAAAGGAGGAAGACCAACTGTATACGATATAGGTCAGAACACAAAAAAATTGAGGCAGCAGCTTAGTGGGAGCAGAAAGGAGACATGTAAGAAAGACAGAATGTAAGGAGATAGATGACTAGGGAGAGGCATGACTGAAGAGAAGAGATTATGGAGGACATAAGAAAGAGGGAGTAAACTGCCTGTAAATTATCATGATAGCAAGAGAAGCAAACGAACAAGGAGAGTGATACAGTGTGGAAATTGTAACAAGTTAAGAAGCAGAGTGATGTAGGAGAATCAAGAACAAGTTGCTTAAAAACTGGGACGACAGCCTAAACAAAGGCATTACTGAATGAACGAATTATTTGGGTACAGTCAAGAACTCCAGCATCTTCCCCAGTTTGTCAGATTATATAAAACACGTATATAACATAATTGAAGTAAGGCATGTCTCATATAGTTTGAGTTGTGGAGTTACAGTATGTCGACCAAGATTTAGGAAGAAAGTCGCCGGAAAAATATGGGATAGGAGGAAAATTTTTAAGGAGAAGGACGGTAAATAAGTCAGTAGGAATGAAATATTGAACTCAAGCGGTATCAGGGAAAGATATATAGGAACTCTAATAGGATTTGATAATTTATAATGACACACAAGACTAATACGCACATAGACAGGGAGATAAGAAGCAAACAGAAAAAAAGTAACAGATATTTCCTCACTCTTTTGTCCTCTCGTATCATTTTCGTCTCTTCTGTTATCCTTTTCACCATTTCCCCTTGTACTCATTTTACATTTGCAGGCTGCTATGATTTTTTCTCAGCTAATGAAAACGTCTGGTATTAGGCGCAACAAAATTCGAGAAGAGACGCGACCAGGAAAGAGTTCATTTTGTCTTCTCTACCCTGACCACTTCCTGGTTTAGTTGTGTGTGCGTGTGTGTGTGTGTGTGTGTGTGTGTGTGTGTGTGTGTGTGTGTGTGTGTGTGTGTGTGTGTGTGTGTGTGTGTGTGTGTGTGTGTGTGTGTGTGTGTGTGTGTGTGTGTGTGTGTGTGTGTTTTCTATGTTTGCTTCTTCCCTTAAATAATATTAATTTGCCTCCCATTCTTTGTTCTAGTGGTTTACTTCACTTCCATCTTCTCTCTTTCATTAACTATTTTGTTTCCTATACTTAACGTCATTTTTCAACTTACTTCACCTCTTCCTTCACCAACTCTCCTCCTTCCTCCCTTATTCAGTTTTCACTTCCTTCCTTTTCACTTAGGATGTTTCATTAGTTTATATCTTATTTTTCCATCTAAGCTCATTTATATATATATATATATATATATATATATATATATATATATATATATATATATATATATATATATATATATATATATATATATATATATTTATATATATATATATATATTTATATATATTTATATATCAACTATCGTACCTCATTTTATTACTACTTCGTTGTCTCTCTCTCTCTCTCTCTCTCTCTCTCTCTCTCATCACCATTTCTTCCCTATTATCTCCTTTCCTCAGGCCTCACTGTCTCTTCACCTTCTCTCATCCTCTGCTTCTTTCACCTTCTTACCCATTCATTCCATCACTCACATGTCCTCTCATTTTCACCTGTTCTCCCTATCTCCCTGTCTTGTTCCCACCCCCTCCCATTCTCCCTCCCTACATTCTCTCTCTCCCTCTCCCCACCCTCTCTTGCTCTCACCTCCCTCTCCTCTTCCCTCCACCTACTTTCCCTCCTAAGTGCTGTTCCCCATTTTCATTTAAACTGTCATCACACCATCCTCTGACTTCTCTCTCTCTCTCTCTCTCTCTCTCTCTCTCTCTCTCTCTCTCTCTCTCTCTCTCTCTCTCTCTCTCTCTCTCTCTCTCTCTCTCTCTCTCTCTCTCTCTCTCTCTCTACCCTGGCCGCGAGAGGTGGAGTGGGCTGAGGTGCTCCACTTTACCTTCTAAGTGAGAGGGAAAGTGGCCACAGACACCCGCCACCGCCCCGCTCGCTTCATCCATCGTTAATGCCATCCACCCCTCACTCCTCATCCACCCCTCACTCCTCATCCACCCCTTACTCTTCATCCACCACTCACTCATCATCCAACCCTTACTTTTCATCCACTCCTTACTCTTCATCCACCCCTCAATCTTCATCCACCCCTCAGTCTTCATCCACCCCTCACTCTTCATCCACCCCACAATCTTCATCCACCAATCCCATTCCACCCATCTTTCCACACCCATCAGTCTCTCTTCCTCCACGAACTCAGTCTTTGCAGCTCATCCACACCAACCTTCTCGTAAAAACACAGCTTTGCAAATACCCTCACACCAGCCCTGGGTGATAAAGCCCTCGCATGTGTTCAATATAGACGGTGGGTACTGGTGCTGCAGGGATGACATTTGAAGGTACAAGCCACGTAGGAAGACATCTGGACCTCAGGAAACTGGTTGTCGTGTATGTACCCCGATCGAACCCACTTAAAAAGAAAAATGACCCTTTCTGTTTGATGACACTATTCTTCTAATTTTACAAGCACCAAAAAATAGTTATTCAGGTTAGGAAAGGCCTCTCGTACTAAAGGGGTAAGGAGCAACCCAAATGAATCCTTTCAGAATAAGTTTATTTTATCATCCTTTCTATACACTGTTCACTCTGACGTGGCTTAAAATTGCCATCTTTCCATCTTGAATGCTGAGCTACAAAAAGAAATCAGCAATGAAATGTGGTGCTAGTCACGAAGAAGTGCTATGGAGAGGAAGTGCAGCAGTAGTATTGTCTCCTTCCGTCACTGAGCTGTATGAAATAAGCTACTACAAAAGGACAGAAATCTCAGCCAAGTTAAAATGAACAAAGTATATCTACAGACGGTTTTACACGCCATACGGGACACCTGTCATGCTGTACGTGAGGACTGCAACTCATTCCGGTTATATAGTCCAGGGCACTTCTAGCAGCTTTTTCTCACCCACCGGTCTCATCCACCTTACTCACCCACCTGCCTCATCTGCCTGCCTTATCCACCTGCCTCATCTGCCTGCCTTATCCACCTGCCTCATCTGCCTGCCTTATCCACCTGCCTCGTCCACCTGCCTCACAAAATATGTCTCTCTAACTTCTCTCGCCCACCTGTTTTACCCACCTGCTTCATCCACCTGCTCCATCCACCTGCTTTACCCACCTGCCTCACTCACCTACATCACACACATTACCCACTCCAGCCTCACTCTCCTGCCTCACTTCAATGCCTCACCCAGCTACTCGCTTACCTGTCTCACCCACCTATATAAGCTGCCTGCCTCACCCAGCTACCAGTCCCACCTGCCTCACGCACTGCCTCACTCACCTACCTCACACTCCTGCCTCATTCATCTACCTCACCCATCTACTTCATCCAACTGCCTTACCCTTCTACCTCACTCTCCTGCCCCATCCTCCTCCCTCACCCACCTGCCCCACCCTCCTGCCTCACCCACCTGCTCGACCCTCCTGCCTCACCCACCTGCTCGACCCTCCTGCCTCACCCACCTGCTCGACCCTCCTGCCTCACCCACCTGCCCTAACCATCTGCCTCACGCCATCATTGATCTTAATTACATGGTAGTATGTAATTAATTGTACCATTAATATTTAGCCTTTATTCTCTTATTTTAACAGGCATCACACAAATGTTATGCTTGTACTTTTGTGCGTATTACTTTACACAAGACTGTAGGTGTGTGTGTGTGTGTGTGTGTGTGTGTGTGTGTGTGTGTGTGTGTGTGTGTGTGAGAGAGAGAGAGAGAGAGAGAGAGAGAGATACAGGTATATCATGTAGCCCCTACCCATCTTGCATCCTGTGGGGGAAGCATAAAGTTTACAATGTCACATAAAACGTCCAGACACAGGAAATATAAGACTGACACCTCCTCACACTGAAGGCAAAATACATAGAATTAAAAAGTTATCGCACGAAAAACTGGTAAAGGCAGAATAATAGACCTAGAAACTTGACCTTAAAGAAATTCGAACCACCTTATGCAATGGTGGTCAGATATACGTTAAGTGATAATACCGCTTCACTGCCAGACTCCACCCTTAAGCTGAAGAAAATCGTCCAGTATCAGCATGAGAACTAATAAAAACTAACATGAAAACTAAAGTCCTCCGGCGTAAAAAGTTAAATGTGTATCCTTTTTTTTCATCAAATCTGCTCTATAATATTTTGTGATAAGTAGTACAATTTGAAGTGCAGAGGCCCTTTTGTATTTCCTCAGTGGATATTTCTCGATTACCATAGCAAAACATGTGTAATTGTTGTCTATGATCCTCACTCCCCATCCTCATGATATCCCTACCTTACTGAAATTTGTATTGTTCTCCAAAGTCATTCCAATTGGTACAGTTTTTCGTCCTTGATCTCAGAGAATTAAGACAGCCTTACATAGCGATGTTCGGATACATATGATTACACATTCTGAGACTCCACTGTAGAGAATTTCACAGACTATAAGAGTGACAGACAGACAGACTGAGATAGAAGGAAAGCCAACTGCACACACACACACAACCACCTCATTCACAGTCCTTCTCTCTTCCTCCCTCCCATAACCCTGAGTAGGCTAAATTGCACACAAAAACCCCATTCACTTCCCATACATGAGAACAAGGCTGCCTCACTCCCCAGTTCCCTCAGTGCTGCTCCCTCACACCCTTCACCAAGAGGAAGTACTTTTTATGTCTTGATACCACCAGATGTGTCTGTTCAGGTAAGGGAAGATCTCTAGTAATGTCAACAGGTCAGATACCGGTGCTTGTATCCGCCTCACTACCAGGCTTCAGCCTTAAGCTGAATAAAGTCGTACATCTGCAAAGCTGAAAGAAAAGTTAAAGTCCTCGGGCGTATGAAATTAAGTCGTATCATTTTCCTTCATCAGATCTGCTTCATACTGCTTAGTGGAAAGTAGTACAGTGAGAGGTGCAAAGTTTTTTTTTTTTTCCTGAGTGGATATTTCTCAATCATAGCACAATATATCTAACCGATGCCCATGAACCTCATTCCTCATCCTCTTGATACCCCTACTCTGTTAAGGTTTGTATCGCTCTCCTTCGGTAGAATGGTTAGTGGTAAATATTAACACGTGTAGAAGCTATTTTCCCCAGTGACCTTTCAGGTATTGCAAAAGCATTTAATCGCTGTCTACCAACCTCAGTCCCACGCTCTTCAGTGCATCTCTATAAACTTTGTATTATTTTCTTCAGTTACCTCTGTGACAGGTGTAGTGGCAAGCAGGCCAGGAAGAAGTGCGGAAGCTTTGTTTTTTTATTTTAATCGATGATCTTTCGAGTACGTAATTGCTGCCTATGAATGTCACCCAGTCTCATCTAAATTTGTATCTCTTTCCTTAGTCACCCCACCGGCAGATTGTGTAATGATATTTAGCAACATGTGGGAAAAGTTTATTCTCCAGTGATCTTTCGAGTGCAACAAAAAACTAGAATTGTTGTCTTATGAGAAGGTGGCGACACGAAAGTGGTGGGAGATTGTCTAGATCCATTTACCTTTAGCTTCCCCCTCATCTTCACCTTCACATCCATCTGCCTGGCTCTTGATTCTCTCTCTTCCCTGGCTGATTTTCCTTTGCACCAACTTATCACGATCATGGTCCTACTACTGAGATGATGTTGAAATAAATCGTCTGGTGTTAGCTAAAATAGAATACTGGAACGGTACCAACTATGAGTGGTTTAATGGGTTGCAGTTTTAACACTCAGGCTCCTGTAAGTCACTCCCAGCTGGGAAAAAAATAAAAAGTATGCCGTTACTTGGGATACAATTCAAAAGATGACGCGGCCAAGAAAGAATTAACCCCTTCAATCTGATGACGTGTTCTTCATTATATTTTTACAGATAGATTTTATGAGGATCTTGAAGAGACTTTATGAACTGGAGGGGTTAGGTATAGAATTCATGCACCCCTTCACTACAAGAGGTTTACCAAAAATAGTGTAAAATTATCTGAAGGTAACAAGAATAAAACGAGAAAACACGACACTGGACCGAAGGAGTTAACATTCTTATCCATCGCCTTTGCCTCCAACTTCACAACTTATCCTTTCCCCCCACTCTTCTCTCTTCCTTCCCACCCACCTACCTACCTTCCTTCCCTTCTAAATCCCACCTATTTGCTCACTTCCTTCTTGCCACTTCCTCCTCTCTGTTTATACTTTCAGAATTATTATCACGAGTATAAGCTCGCCGACAACCCTTTGTCAGCACGGTGTCCATGATCGTAATTCTTTCTTTTCCCCGAACGACACTCCCTCTTACATTCTTTTGTCGTGTGCTTCTTATTGCTATCAGAAATAAATATTTCATATAACATCGTCCATCGCCACGGACACCAATGAAATGCCAGTGAACTGGTAATAGTGACAGTGCCTCCTATAAATCATATCCCCCAGTGCCTAGCAGCTTAGTTGTTCTAGTTTTCTTCTTCACACTGTCCTGTCTGTGTTTTGTTTTTTCCCACTGACTGGCTTCCTTTCCTTCTTCATTTCTTTATCTTTCACACATAAGAATCATTCCATTATGTACAACCAAGGACAAAAGTTTCTCCCACCACTCCACAGCGTTTACTGCATAGTTACCCCATCCTGTTTTTTTTTTTTTTTTTTTCTCACTTCTCGGAGGTGTAAAGGACACACCAACCCAAAGTTCAGCACGATGATTTAGCCTCCAGAGAACACTTCGGGTGGGGGCTTGGAACGCTATCAATCAATCAGTCAATCATTTCCTGTGGCACCCCACGGGATGCATAGTGCCTCGATGAACTCTCTCCACCAATATTTGTCTCTTGCCATCTCCTTCAGGTCCCACCAACCCTCCTTTCCTGCTTCTCTTTTCATTGCCCTCAACCAGGTTTCCCTCGGCCTACCTCTACCTCTTCTTTCTCTAGCAGTCCACTCTGGCACATCCTGTATTAAACTGCCTTCTTTTCTATGTATGTGCCGCAGCCACTTCCAGCAAGACAGTCTCACATATTCATCAACTGGTTCCACTCTCGTAATATCCCTTACTCTTTCATTTGTAACTCTGTCTTGGCACTTTACCCCAAGAATCCTTCTCAGTATCTTATTCTCAATTCCTAATACTTTCTGATCTGCTGCAATTGTACTGTACCATGACTCATGGCCATAAATTAAAATTGGTCCAACCATGGGCTTGTAAATTTTTACTTTAGTATGTACCGCAAGCATATTATTATTCTAAACAGATTTCAACATTCCAACAGCTCCCCAAGCTATACCGGTACGAATAATTCTTTCACCGGACGACCGACTGCCTTCGTTGTCACAGGAGTTGGGGTGACTAAGGGTGAACATAGCTACACTCACTGGGTTGGGACGGTCTGGACGGTCTGGACGATCGTTACACGTACTTTGGTTCTGGTGTAGCTGAAACGATGGTTATTCTGGTTATTGAACATATAATCCTGGTGCATTGTACACTACTATTGAGGTAAGTGATCTCCAAAAGAAAGAGCCATATTACATTAAAGTTGACCCATCTGTAGCGCAACGCCCTTCATGGAATACACTACTGATATTGGGCTACTTCACTGCAATTACTGGCACTGACAGAAGATGCACAGAGTGACTAACTCTCTCACTCCCTTACTCAGAGTGAACGCCTTGGGCACATAGACACAATCACCTTACAACTCCATCCATGCAAAACTCCCCGTGCAAGCATTCAAGCAGCCACTTTTTCTCACCAAAATATCTCCTGACAGGAACGATAGACTTACTCCAAGCATGACCAAATCATTTGTTGCCCTATAAGCAGAATCAGATTCAGGGAAATGAGTAAGGTGCCGCTGTATCTGGGACCAGAGTTCACGTACTGCACAGGTAATTGACCTCTATTTGGTCTCACAGAACAACTGTACGCTACATCCCCAGTCGTACCAGTTGCCGTGTGAGGAAATGAAATTACACTGAATTGCCAATGAGTCGTCAGTTGTCACGGTGGGAAAAGAAATATATTGAATATATCTCCACTCCTTATGGGAGAAAAAGGAAAGTCACCACTAACACAAGAGCTACCAACTTATGAAATAAAGTAGCAAGTTTTACTTTATTCTGGCTTACGTTGCCAATTCTCTAAAGACAAGAATTTCATAAACTTTCTCAACAGCACACAGGGGAGACTAATCACTAACGAATGCTGAACTGTTAATACTGTTGGCCTCTGAGAACGTGTCCTTACCTTTGACACGCGACAATAATGATAAAAAAAATTAGGTTCTTGCTGATGCTACTTCCTGGCTGATGCAAATGGATTTATGAATTAATATGAAAAACTTGGATTAACTACCAGTCGTGATTAATATAAGAAGTTTGTGCAAAATGGGAGTAAGCTAACTAAGTAAGATCAGTATGGTAAAATGAATCACGATAATTACATTTAATCAAGCTCAAAGAAAAAAGAACTGTAAATTTATTGATTACAAACAAAATGAATTCTTACGTTAAAAGATAGCTTAAACAGGTAATCACTCAGGCAATCAAAGTAGCTAATACTCTTAAACCTAGAAAACACAAAGAAAATACTGGTCAGTGGTGAGAATGGGGACACGGCTGTGAAGTTACTAGGTGACCGCTGCCCACTGGCCATTGCACTACAAACTGCGCATGACGTCCACTGCTTGCCGATCACCAATCGGTGGGAAGATGCGGGGGTCGTAGTACTGCTAGAGACTGGGTGGTCAAGCCGCTAAGATGGGGTCTTCGGTGTTCACTGCTCCTGCACTGTTCTTGGGATCCTCTTCCCATGGCTGCACTACACCAACTGATTATTGTTCTCAACTTTTCATGCCAGGTACAAAGCAATGTATGATCACCGGAAGTGGGCGGAACTTACTCTAACGGCCACAGAGATGGGCAGGGAACTATAAGCACACTAAAGATATCATTCAGTAAAGCACCAAAGGCATCATAACAGCAATCACATCACTAGTGAAACAATAGCAAATGCTTTGAAAACAATCCTGATTGGAGCACTTAGCTGAATAAATATTTGTTTGTTTGTTTGTTTTTTTCATTAATGCATCTTGAGTCTCCATATTAATACAATGTCATGCATCTGTATAATAACGCCATCTCGCGAATTCATGACGCCAATGACACCCCATGATCCTGCAAATACACTTAGTATCAAAGAAGTCAATTCGCCGCTCCAAATTTTGAGTCTATGTCTCACACCCATAAAGTAATATTGACTACGCCAGTGCCTTCCAAGTGCGGATTTCTGTCCTACACAAATACTGATAACGCCAAATAGTAGAATTGAGTGTCTATAACACCATAGGCTAGGCCAGTGCGACGAATTACAGTATCTAGTCATCTGAGCAATGAATATTATAGATATCACTACCAATATATATGAATCCTTCCAAGATCTCTATGTCTTCACATGACTGAACAGACTGTACTGCTTCCTTCAACAGGTCATTGAATGGCTGGATCTTGGATCTGAGCCAAGAAATCTTCAGTCCCCGTGACTTCGCCTTCTTCGTCAGCAGTCTTGAGAGCACTCGGAAATGTCTCTGGCAACTCCGTTAGGATAACTGCATCATCATCAGCAAAGTCAAGATCAGTAACCATAAAACTGCCAGATCATAGTCCACAGTGATTTCGATTCCCATCCGACCCAGTAACCAATCCATGTACGGGTGAAAAGTAAGGGGGCAAGGAGCCATCCCTGACTTAATCCTTAACTTCCCAGAAAGAAATCAGATATCCCCACTTCACGCTTGACAGCACTCTCAGAGTCTGGGTACAGACTGGTTATAGGGAAAATAATTCCTACAGATATCTCATGGAGTCGCAGGAGTTCACATAGTGCCTCCCAGACTGTTGACTCAAATGTCATGTTAAAACTGACATAGACTAATAGCAGTCCCTCCCAAAATTCATGATGCAAAACTCCAAGTGCTAAGATGCTGGGACCGGGTACACAATTAGCAATTACTTTGTAAGACTGAGTCGAGACCTATTACACGCGTTGTGCATGAATACCTGTTCCAGTCAGATGATCACGTGGTATGTCTGCGGCTGATCCTGATCAGAGTAATATCATGAGTCAACCCGGGGTGGAGAAACCGAGGGGAAGCCCTCAAAACTCATGCCTGGAACAAGATTATCATTCCTATATGGATATATTTATGGGAGAATGATCCGCTGCCTGGAGGCTTCACGGGAGGACAATTGTTCGTAAAGTCAGAAGGTGAGTGACGCTATGCGACCCGTGTGTTCTCCCCGACTGAGTTACTTTCCTTCCTGATCTGTCATATCAAAGAGAATCATATAAAGGTAGGGAAATACAGTAAACATCTCTCAGTTGAAGAATATTATCCAGCAGAAGAAATCGTTAGGTAAAGAAAAAAAGAAAGACATGTTAAGAGAACTTTGACTGCACAGCCTTCCGTGTGTTACAGCACAACTTGTCCTAGAAATTAACTGCATCGTCTTTCCCATTCCTATTCCATCCTTCGCCAACATCTATCTCAATCCCTCATATCTCTGATCAATAGGGTACTTCCCTTCGGTTCCTCTCAGTTTCTCGTCCATCCCTTGTCTCACTGTATATCTTTCCTCTTCCGACATAACTCTTCCTTCATTCTTTTGGTCTCTTCCTACCAATTTCGTCTGAATTTTTTTCCCACTCGAAGCCTAACCTCTGTTCTCACCTATTGTTTATTAGCTTGATGCTTTCCCTTCTCCTTTCGCTAGCCAGTTGCTGCAAATTTTTTACCTCTTCCAGTTCTCCACTGCCCTCCCCTCTACCATCCCCTCCCTTCCTACCCCGCCTGAGCCGCTCTTTATATAAAGCCGAGGCAAGAGTGTCTGAGCATCTCACTCTCTCACCTCACTCCCAGACATGAAGGTAAACCACTGATTCCACTACACACACACACACACACACACACACACACACACACACACACAGGATTTTTTTTTTTTTAGTGCACACTGATGCCCAGTCGTAAGTAATGTAGATTTTGTATGACTGGAGAAGTAGATCAGTAAAAACTGTAAGACGAATGAATACAACAGTATTATCATCAAACACACACATCCTAGAAAAACCCATTTTCCCTACCCCCAGGCTGTGGTTATGGTAGCCGTGTGTGTGGTGGCGGCGGTGGCGGCTCCTCAGAACAACCAGGGCTACGGCTACCAGCCCCCCTCCTCTCAGTACGGGGACGGCCCCGCCCAGTACAGCTTCCAGTGGGAGGTGAATGACGTGGACTCCGGCAACCAATATGGCCACCAGGAGCAGAGGGAAGGCGACAACACGCAGGGCAGGTAAACACTAACACCACCTACATTTGCCTTTCGTAAGCTATTTTTTTTTTTTTCAAGCAAACCATGTTATGACAATAACCTTTTTGAGGCTCACAACAGAAACTGCGTTACTCTTATCTTTACATTAACATCAGTGATGCCAATCAAATTTATTTATTCATCTATCTAGATCTATCTATCTATCTGTCTATTTCCAGACACCTTAATCCCGTGAGGGGTGGCCACAAACAAATCGCCTCCATGTCGCTCTGTCTCCCGCCATTTCATTGTCTTGCTCCCAGCGCCCACACCCCTCTTTCATATACCTCTCCACTCCATCCCTCCATCTCATCCTTGGCCTCCCCTTCCCTCTTCCCCCCTCCACCTCACTCACATACACTCTCCTTGTCAGTCTCTCACTCTCCATCCTCTCCACATGAGCAGGCCACCTCAGTGTGTTTCTCCTAACGCTTCCTATCAGAACCACATCTACACCACAAAGCTCATTCACTTCCTTATTTGTCAGTCTGTCTCTCCATGTGACTCCACATGCTCCTCTCAAATAACTCATTTCCACTGCTCTCACTCTTGACTTCTGTCACTCCAGCAAGGTCCAAGCTTCACTTCCATACGTTAGAGTTGGTATCACAGTATTGTCATGCAGTAGCTTTTTCACTTTCATGCTCATTTCCCTGTTTTTTATCAATGCTTTTAAAGAACCAGCAACCTTCCTTTCTTCTCTGTTGTACCCTTTCAAGCACTTCACCCTCTAAACTTCCATCCTTACTCATCACAATACCCAAGTACTTAAATGCACTTAAAGTTTCCATTTCCACCTCATCTAACCTCACAGTACATTTACTGACTTCACTTCTCTCGAAGACCATAACATTACTCTTCCCTACATTCACCGTTAGATTCCGTTTCTTACACATTCTCCCAAACTCATGCACCAAGCCTTGCAGCTCCCCTTCGTCTTCCCTTAACAACACAGTATCATCTGCAAACAACAGTACAGGGAGTTTCCAAACACTGCCCTTTCTCACTAGGGCAGCTCCAACATCCACTGCCCTACCTTGTATCTTTGTATAGCCCCATCCATAGACAGATTGAACAACCATGGAGACATGACGCATCCCTGTTTCAATCCAGCCTTCAAATAGAAAAATTCACTCAGTTCACTCTCCACACAAACTGCAGACTTAACACCGTCATACATACTCTTCACGGCCTTCAACAACTTCTTCTATTTCTCCAGTTCATTTGGACTTTGATTCTGATCACCACTTGCTGGTGGTCAGAAAGTCCACTCCTCCAACCTCTATATACTCTTGCATCCATTACACACCTTCTCATCCTTTCATCCACACACATAATCAGTCATTGCCTTCCTTTCATTCAGTTCACCACCCACCCTTCTCATCACTCGCTACATATACCTATGGATCATTTTGTGCCTGAAGAGGGTATTAGTTATCACCAACCCCCTCCCGGCTCAAATGTCCATTAAAGCACTGCCTCATCCATCTCTGCAGGCACACCCCACTCACCAACTACTTCATCCACCTTCACATTCCCTATTTTTCCATTTATATTTCCAATCAAAAACACTCTCTCATTCCTTTCAAACTTTTCCATGTAAGCTTCCACATTTGTCCAGAACTCTTCTCTCCCTCTGTTTGCACGATCTTGCATTGGCGCATACACGCACACAATCGCACACATATGTAGTCCAACTTTTAATCATACCCACACAATCCGTCAACCAACTGATACCACCCACTCTCTTTTTCCCCTTTTCCATTTGTTACAGGGGAATAATTATACCTGACTTCCAATCCTCCGGGACTCTCACCTTCCTCCCAGGCCAATCTGAACATCTTCCATACTCCCATTCTACTCACAATCTCTCCCTCATGCGTTCAGCATTTCAGTTAGTCCACATACATCCACTTTCGCATCCTCATGCACATGGACAATCGCTCATTCTTTCACCTCATCATTTGCACCCCTTACATTCCATGTAGCTATCCGTACCATGTCCTTTGTTCGGTCCTCAGTCGTCACCTTTTCGTCAGGCCTGGGTCCCAGGCTTCTTGTTCGTAATTTTAGTTAGTTGTTTTCTGGGGAGGGGCACTAACCCTCCGTCAACCCACTTGTTGTCACGTAAGGAACACGTGTTGGTTGGTTATAAGATTACCATCCAGCGTCGTAAATGCTTTCCCGGTTTACAGGAAATCTTTTGGCTTGCCACTCAGTGCAGAGCTACCCTAACAACAGAGTACCACTACACTAAGTGTATTTTATTCATGTCTCCGATAAAACAGCGTCATTGTTTTTAACGTTAGTCTGATTTTTTTTTTTTTTTTTTTTTTTTCAGTAGCAAATTTCTTCTGTAACATCCGTTCATTCTCATAACAAGAAAGCAACATTGTTTTATTCTTCCGTGTATTCTATGTTGTGAGTTCACTACATCCCTTGGAGGGCCACCTTGTTTTATAACCATTTTTAACGATAGCTTACAACCACACCTTTCTTTTACTTTTACTCTCACTGGATCTCTTCCTGAACTTCTGTGTCTTTTTTCCCTCTTTCATTCCTCTTCCAGTGCCAAACAAAGGTCAGAGGAGTTCATTGTTCGTGTGACTAACCCGTTGCTGACTTTCTCGCTCTATCAGTATTCTTGAACTATTTATTTTAACTCTACCTCTCTTGTATCACACTTTTTGCCCATTTTATCAAGTGAGTCAGCAGGTTCTCGTTATGCATGTTCATGTTATCAACGGTACGACTTGTTTTACCTCCAATCATTTTCGGACTTATCTTATATCTGTATCAATTCTGAAAGTTGATTTGATCAATTCTGTATAGTCTGCTATGGTTCAGATTAAATTAATACACTGGGCAGCTAATATACACATTTTCATCCTAAGATATGGATGGAGAATGTTTTTCAAACATGCATCTACCTCCGTTCGTTAACAAGCTGTAGGACTATAGCGATTTTTTTTTTTTCCTTACTTACAATCACCCTGCCAAGAATTATGATTTCAGCCAACATTCTTGAGTACTCTCACGAGCAAAAGTTCGGCGAGAGTCATTTGCTAGCACCTTACAGAAGAATATTTTTTTATTCTTCCCGAACGACAGAGACGATCCTTCCTTCTCACACTTTTCTGTTGTGAATTTGATGTTGTCCTCTGTCTCATACACATTTCTTGTTTTCATGTAACACTTCACATTGCCACAGCCGGCAGTGAACTGTAAGCGACCTTATCCTTGTGATATTATTTGCCGCTCTTCATCCATCAGTTACTACGTGCAGCTGCCTGACTCCCGCCTCCTGAAGGTGGAGTACTACGTGGACGAGGAAGGCTACCACCCCACCATCACCTATGAGGGCGAGGCCACCTACCCTTCACAGCCCAGTGGAGGATATTCCCTCCCAGAAAAGTCAGGGAGATATGATGGTTGAGTGATTCACAGCTTCTCTAGTCTCTTCGCAACAGTACTTTCTGGCACTTATCTTTTGTTTCATTATTTGTTAGTGCTGTTTTATCACTGCCCATCTTCACACCGCATCCAACACAGGCGCTCCGTCCCCCCATGCATTCATTATTTTTTTATTCCTCTCCTCATTGTCTCTCCCTGTTAGTTCCTTTTTTTTCTTTTTTTCTTTTTTCACTTCACACGCAGTGTCACCACTACAATGTAAATACCATCAATATCCTTGTCTAGCCTATTTCTTTTGCGTTTTTTTTTTTATCTTTGTGTCCTGCAGCACATTCTTTTCTGCCACTTTCTTCTCCCTCTTTTAATATACTATCTCCTAGTTTTTACTTTCACTTTGTCTCCTTTCACTTTACATTTCAATCCTCTTGTATAAAAACTGAACGTCTTACTTTCATTTTCCTTTCACATCCACGATCGACTAATTATCTCACCGCAATTCCCCTCCCTCGCATTCACCCAAACTCACCCATGCACACCTGATACGAGAAACAGTTGATCCTATATCCATTTGATCTTTAAGCAGGTCATAACATATACACCTGGTCCACTGCACGCCTAATCTCACATACACGCGATTACATATACAGCCAAACACATATGCAATATACCTGATCACACACACACACACACACACACACACACACACACACACACACACACACACACACACACACACACACACACACTGCCTCATCTACGACATTGGCAGATTTTCTCGTGCCATGATTGCTTTGTTGTTATTGTTATTCCTGTAACCAAATGATTGTTGTGTTTGACGAAACTTAGAGATATATTTTTATACATTTATTTTTATACTGAATAGATTTATAATTTACATGATTACTGTTTTTTTGTGCGTCACTGTTACATTTTCTGTAATGATATGGAAATAAAAACAGTATCTGCATATACCGAATGTAATTGTTTTCCTTTTTGTACACCATTTAATGTGGTCAGACCAGCTTATTGGCCTTCTGTGTTATATACAGTCTGGACCAAAAGTGCAACTATTATTCTACTGAGATTACTTCACACTTTGGGGTATGTCCGTCACTGGTTCTTATGATACACCAGATCAAAGAGAATCATTCGTGGGCAGACGCATACCAAGCCTATCTCAGCCTTAGAATATTAGCCAGAAGAGAAAAGTGACAGTAAAAGAGGTGAAATACTATGCGAGCTTTCATTTTTGACTGTAGACATTATAGGATGTTACACAGGAACAACAAAAGCTTTATGCATTTTGATTCTTAAATACATCTTATCATATTCGAAGGAACACTGCTTTCTGCGGCGAAGAAGCTTCTGTATCCCAGTGATCAAAGAAGCTACGATTTGAAGTCAGGTGCAGCCATGCTTGGCAGGTTCACTGTTAGAAATCAGACAAAAGATGTCCTGCAGCGACACTGCCATTAGCCATGCGTCTGTGAGGTACATGCTCAACTCGGCCTTCAGCCCACTATGACAGTCATGCTGGATCATGACACCAGAGGCTGTCTTTTTTCTGGCTTCGGAGATTTCGTAATGTTTTATTCCACAGCGATAAGTTTTGTGCATCACACATCAACAGTCCTGATGTACATTAGTGATGCAGACTGTGTCGATATTGAACATGTATACATATAGAAAATACTAGAGAATGTGAAGCGTAAGATAGAAAATGCTGTAAATCGTTATGGACGAGTGGAAAGTTATCTATCCCAACCGGAGCATGGAAATGGAATAGCTGGCCACGACGACAGTCACACCTACTCCAAAGCAAAAGATGTCAAGATCCTCATTATTAAAACTGAGATTACAAAGTGGAAGGCAAACTCCCAATTTCTTATAGTCATTTGTTAAAGCCACGATGACATTAAAGTATATATGATTTCTTTATTTCACTGAGGTCGGAAGGACAAGAGAAGTAAACATAACAGTTGTGTAGTGATCTTGTTCAGTGTCACACAAGCAATCATGAAAAGAGAGACACTCCATAAGATTTTCAATCAACGAACTCGTAAATAGCAATACTGAAGAATAGTTTTGACAAATAGGAGAGCAGTACAAGTAATTACATTAAATAATGTATATATATGGCTGCCAGGGGTACACGGCGTTGCCCAAGTGAAACCATAGAATCGTGCATACCGGCATTGCCTGGGGCCCTGGATGACCACTCCCTCTGTAGGAGAAAAACCCCGGGTTCCCATTTTCTCTGAAAATGTGAATACACGTAATTGTAGGGAATATTAATTTTCACAAAGATATAGACACAGACATAGATATAGATACAAATGTAGATAAGCTATACTGTAGATATGTGTACTGCAATCTTCACGTGACAATAAGCTGAAAGATATGCAAAATGGTTTTATCATAGACCAGGAAACAATTTACTACGCTGGGTGGTAACTATATAACCATGAGAACGTCTGCTGGTCTAGTGGGTTAAGGCGATTCAGACGGATATGAATGGAGATTACTGCAAACAAAATACAATTCAGGGAAACGCAGCCATTCAATGTCTGTACCGAACTGCCTAGCGCCAGGTCCCTAAGCGCTTGATAGGTTATTAAGTATAGATAGATAGATAGACGCAGGGTACATCTTGAGTTGGCTCCGAAGTTAGGGAGCTAATTCTTGGGCAAGCTTTGAGCATAAAATGCTAAAGGAACATGGGTTGATTCCCAGGCGTATTGGGGTTACATTTATTAATGACCTTATGGGCAAAAATGATCATCATAATTTGCCCTTTAAGACATTAGTTATCGTAGCTACTTAACAATAGGAACTTAGTCTTTGTTGATTTAGCATTTTAATTTTTGGCTCAAATTTAGCACAAGAATCACCTCCCAAAGTTAATGAGCGAAGACCTTGCACACACACACACACACACACACACACACACACACACACACACACACACACACACACACACACACAGAAAGAGAGAGAGAGAGGGAGAGAGAGAGAGAGAGAGAGAGAGAGAGAGAGAGTCAGACGTTATAATCCCGTAAGGGGTGGCCGTTTGCCTTTGAGATAGTTGTTTTACGGGGAGGGGCACTAACCCTCCGTTAACCCACTTGTTGACACGTAGGAAACACATACAAATATGTTGGTTATATGGTTACCACCCAGTGTTGTAAATGGTTTCCTGACTTACAGGAAACCATTAGGGTAGTCACTCAGTGTAAAAACAAAAGAAAAGTAGAGTAATAATAACCGACAGGAGAGATAGGAGAAATAGGAAGAGAGGAGGGCAGAAAAAAAATTTAATAATAAAGGTGAAGAGAGAAGTACGCAGCACTACATCAAATGAGTGGATGATGGTCGCCACCACCTATATATATATATATATATATATATATATATATATATATATATATATATATATATATATATATATATGGTAGTGAGCCATGAGTAAGGGTTAATGGGCATCTAAATGAATGGTTCACGATAGGTGTGGGCATGCGACAAGGTTGTGATATCCTCATGGTTGTTCAATACATATATGGATGGGGTGATGAGAGAAGTAAAAACACGAGTAATGGAGAGAGTGATGGCGTTGGTAATGAATGGTGATGGATGGAATATCTCAAATTTGTTGTATGCTGATGCAGTACTGCTAGCAAATATCGAACAAGAACCCGGTAGGCTAGTGCAGAGTTTTGCTGATGTCTTTGAGCGTCGTGCCTTGAGAGTAAATGTAGAAAAAGTAAAGTGATGGTTGTTGAGAGAGAAGGTGACTCCCAGTGAGATGTTACAGTCAATGGAGAGAGACTGGAACTGGTGAGAGTTCAAATACCTGGGTACAGTAATAGAAAAGAGAGGAAAGTGTGCAAAAGAAGTTGAAAGTGACACAAGGAAGAAAGGTAGCTGGTGCAATGAAGGCCTTAATAAGAAAAAGAGGCTTGAGTGTTGCAGCTGAACGAGGCATACATGAAGGAGTGTTAGTGCCAACTTTAACATATGGATGTGAGTCTATGGTGTGGCATGAAAATGAAAAGTCAAGAGTAAGAGCAATGGAGATGGGACTTATGAGGCTTGTATGTGGAGTGCAGAGGGTGGATAGGATACGACATAATGTGATTCATGAAAGACGTGGAGTGAGGAAGTAGGTGGACACCAGATTCGAAGAGAATGTACTGAGATGGTATGGTCATGTGGAGAGAATGGATAACAATAGAGTGGTGATAAATGTATACCTGAGTGAATCTGAAGAAGGGAGGAGGCGAGGTAGGTCAAGGAGAAGGTGGAGAGATATGGTGGATGAATGTGTGAGGAAGAGAGGTTTGGAAGTCGGTGAGGCTAGAGAACTGACAAGAGATCGAGCTGGCTGGATAAATCTTGTGAGGAGAAGTGCATGATCAGGGATTTGGCACCCATTTTTAATGTAGCAGTGTCCGGATTAACTCAATCGCATACGTTTATGTGAAGCTACAGAACGTGGTGAATGTCTTTGGCGTATCCAATAGAACCAGGATTCTGGGGGCTTTAGTGATGAGTGAATGGAAGCGTGGCCCATTGGATTGGGCAATTTTGGGCTGTCTGGACACTGCTACTCCTCACCCTGCCCTAGGGTGGGCAAGGAGGTCCGGATGATGATGATGATGATCCATCCATCCATCCATCCATCATCCAAACCTACATTGCCCCATGAGGAGCGTAGAAGCCCTGGTCCCGACATTTAAGATGAGAGTGACCAGCCTCACTCATCCCTGAGTGGCATTACATGAGCAATCAACCCCAACCATCCCTTGGATATAAACCTTCACCAGCTCAATCCGATTGGAGAGCAAAAATTACCTACTAAACCACCAGGCGCCAAAATTTGGTTACATGGTTACCACCCACCGTAGTAAATGGTTTTCTGGTGTACAGGAAACCATTTGGCTTGTCACTCAGTGTAGAGTCACCCACAGGCAGAAGGAAGAGGAAAGAATGAAAGAAAGAAAGGCAGAAGAGGGAGTGTAAAGTCACCCGTAGGCAGAAGGACAAGGAAAGAATGAAGGAAAGACAAAAGAGGATGGAAGGAAAGCAGGATGGAGGAGAGGAAAGGACAGATACCCGAGAGCAGCACTACATCGAGTGAGTGCATGGTGATATATATATATATATATATATATATATATCTATATATATATATATATATATATATATATATATATATATATATATATATATGTATGTATGTATGTATGTATGTGAATATATATGTAGGTATTTTCTTCAACGCTGAATCGGTAGAGAGGTGGCCTGCAGTTCTAACGGACCCAGGTTCAAATCAACGCTGGGGCAAGCAACAGGTTAAAGATCTGAATTTCATACAGCAGACTTTACTGATCTACCAAGAGACCCGCCGACATGTCGTGAAAGTACCCCAGCTAATACCAATACACCAGTCCTGTATGAAATAGCCCTAGCGTGTATTCAGTTTGAACGGTGGGGGTTAGCACCGAAGTGGTGACATGTGGAGGGGTACTGTATGGTATGTAGGAGGACTACTGGACCTTAGAAGCAGACTGTGAAGCCTATGCCCGTGGTTGGACACATTAAAAAAGGAAAAAAAAAACTGTGCAACTCGGTAAGCATATCCACAACAGTTATTTCAATCGCTTCAGTTAAATTTACTTCTATACATGAGTAAAGTTAGTCTCACCCCACTGGTAAAACTCCACTCACACAGATTTTTCTGGCTTATTTGATTTCTCACAAGCAAATAAAAATACTTTCGATTAGATCTTATCATTTCTCCATAATATGCATCATTTGCCTTACCACTTTTCTGATTGTATTCACAGAAATCTTCAATTACAGCAATGAAATAACGTCGATCAGTCCTCTCTGTATCTCTCTGCGCTAACAAACTTTTCACTGTAACCTTTGTTATTCTCTACTTATGCTCATTCATTAGTATTTTCAAAATAGTTTTCCAGCTGTCCATTACTTCCCTTATAATGTAAGTATATACCTTGGCAAACTGAATACAACATAATTTTATCACAGTGCATATAAACTGACATAACATTGGTATGAATCATTATTGTGGAAAGTGACACGTAACGTTAATGTTACTTTTGACAGGTAAGTTTAATGACTGCAATACAAGGCGAGTTATAGCCAACGAGGTAGTGCTTTAGTTATGAGTAAGTCTTCCTTTTATCTGCTGAATGATGTAAAGTGCCTTGGTGTGCAGTTTTACAGTTAACGCTCTTTTTGCTTTAATTTCATTGTAATGTTTTGCTCATCACACTATTGCATTAAATTTTATATTGAAGCACTGAATAACTGGATTTTGATTTTATTTTTTTTATCTTGCTTCAACTGGAAAGGGGGAGGGTGAAAGACAGTTTTTCTTTGCCATCTTTTTCCTACTTTAAAAACATAACTGTCATGATCTAAACTGGGTCTAGCAGGAAACAGTCTACTGATTCGAATTTCATTAAAACACACTTGTCTGACTTTCCCCAAAACACACAGCATGTCACAACCCCCCCCCCCATACTATCATACCAGGCTTAATGAGACAGCCCCGGGATGTATTTAATATGGACTGTGTGTATGAGCGCCGAGATGGTGACATGTGAAGGTGTGTACCACGTAGGACAGCTGTTGGGCCTTAGGGAAGAGACTGTTAAATGCCCAAAATCAGGCACATTGTAAATTCTGTCCACTTGCTGTTTGATTTGCATTTTACTAGCACGAGTAAAAGCTCGCCGACAATCCGCTGTCAAAATTGTGTCTTGCTTTCTTTATATCTCATTCCTCACGGAAAAACAGAATATCCTTCCTTCCCTTGCTCTTTTATTATGTGCTTTGAACATCTGTTACATGAAAATACTTTATGCAAAACCTCCGATCGTCACATGGTTGATGTCACCCACACTCTGTTTGGCTGCCCTCACTAGTCTCCCTGACAGACAGTTGCTCTGGAATCACACGTTGACATTCAGACCAGCCTTCCAGCCACAGATTGCAAGCCCTTCCTCGCAGCCGTACCCTCAATACCCAACCCCATCCCACCTCCATCCCCACCACCCCTGCCAGTCCCTCCCATCCCCATATCCCCTCCCCGCATCCCTCCTACCCTGTACCATCCCGCTCCAGCACATCCACCTCCACTCACCCCCCCTCTCCCTTACCTCAGCGAACAACAACCACTGCTCTCAGCTTTCGACCGCTCACCCTAACTGGACAGAGTCGCGTTCGTAGACTCACAACGGTATTTCCTGCTTAGGTCCGAGTCTCTTCTCTCTCCCTCTTATTACTCATATAGTGAAAGTGTCTAAAGTCCTTGGAGTATTGTCTAACCAGGACCAAAATGATGTCAAAGGCGACTTAATAGCTAGAAAGTTACTCATCCTAATAATGCTTAAAGCTCACAACATTTTCAAACTGCTGTTGATTACATTAAATTTGTTATAATAACCAGTGTGCTCCAGAAATAGAAAAAAAAGATGAGGAAGGGAACGAGGCTATTATCAACCGGAAATATTGACCAGTAGTAAAGTGACAACGGATCTACGAACATTGTCGAAATTCTTATGAGATTTTAATAGGTGTTACTGAAGCTGGTATTCCCAAAACTTGGAGATGTTAAATATAGGCTTTTAGCGGTAGGTGGGGACGCTCACCATTCACTCACTGGATATAGTGCTGCTCTCGGGTGACAGCCATTTCCTTCCTTCCTCTCCTGTCTTTCTTTCCTTTATTCTGTCCTCTTCCTTCTGTCTACTGATGACTCTACACTGAGTGACAAGCCAAATGGTTTCCTGTACACCAGAAAACCATTTACTACACGGGGTGGTAACCATATAACCAAATTATGGCACCTGGTGGTTTAGTGGGTAATTAAAGAGCTCCAACGGGATTGAGCCTGTGTAGTTTTATATCCTAGGGGTGGTTGGGTTTTACTGCTCTTGTAATGCCACTCAGTGATGTGTGAGGCTGGTCACTCTCGTCTTAAATGTCGGGATCAACTTGCCTAGCCCCGGGCTCCTATGCACTTCATGGGGCAACACATAATTAAATGATGATGATGATAATTATTGGTTTCACTAGTACCCTCGCTGACTAACATTATTCTAAAGCCTAAACTCGTCTGGAAATAACAAGCATACTAGACTCCCACAAAAACTGTCATTGTAGTCGATGAATCAAAGGCTTTCATTACCATTCATTAAGACCCCCAACTGACATTATCATCTTCCACCAGACCTCCTTTTCCACCACAAAGTAGGGGGTGAGGTAGGGTCTAGAGAGCAGAAAAAAAATGATGGAATGAGATACTTACCAAAGTTTGCCCATATTGAATGAGCCACACTCCCATTCATTCATCACTGAAGCTCCAAGAATCCTGGCTCCACCTGACAGGTTCACACATATTCCACGTGTTGCATCACATCCACCCAACTGACACGTCACAAAAATATCCGTGCTACTATCCTCAGACCAGTCATTAATGTGGCATCCCTTGCATATCACGACAGTGCAGAGGCGGTGGGAATTAGTGACCATGTGTTGAATTATTGCAGCTGTTGTGATTCATCATCCGCTGGTATCAGACAACCCAATCAACCGGTTTTTCAGTCTATATACAGAACTGGATACAGCTTAACACTTCACTGCATTGAAGGATTTTGTAGTTTATTTTGTTAACAGTACAGATAATTTTATACAGGTTGGGGAGGCCTTTTTTGGATAAAGATGTTGATTAAGCATACATTTAACCTTTCCAGTTCGTATAAACTAATCAGCGCTCTCCTTTTCTCCTCCATCTCTCTTCCTTACCTAATTCTAAATTTCCATTCACCCTTCATATCTTCCTTATATATCTGACACACTTCTCTTCATCCCTCTCCCAGGCATCGTACCTTCTTAAAAAGGTCACAACGATGACTTCCTTTAAATTTCCATGTTTTTGACCACTGATGATTTTATTCAACTTAAACACTTTTCGAACCGGAGGGAACAGACATAACCATAATTAACCTCGTCACGGTAAGAAATCCCTTCACATAAAAAAATAAAAAAAATAGATCTAGCAAGACCAGTGTAAAGACATCAACAGGCTGCAGAATTTAAGTGGTATTTATTTTCTCTCGTTCTCCGTTTTTCCTCCTTTCCCTTCTTTCCATTCCCTCTCTCATCATCCCTTTCTTCGCCCTCTGTTTCCTCTCCCCTTTCTCGTACCTTTTTATTTTTGTCCCTATTCCAAAACTAGAGAGAGGGAGAGAAAGAAAGAAAGGAAGTAGGAAAGAGTAAAGTGGGGCAGGGCGCGTCCAGATTAGCTGATCAGAGAATGGACAACCAGTTATACAGTACGTTTTAGAAAGGGATACCAAAAAAATTAAGTTGTTACGAAATAGCTGTCTGAAATTACTGTACATGAACGCACAATGACAAAGGCGTATCCAGTTTTGTTAGGGGGGAGGAGGGAGGGGGCCAGCTTGGAAATCTGCCTTCTCTCCTCAATGGATGCATCATTCAAATGACACTACAGTATATAGTTTTTGATAGATTTTGCCAGATAATAGTCATGTACGAGTATTTGAGAGGATCCTCGCAATGTCATAATTCTCTCTCTCTCTCTCTCTCTCTCTCTCTCTCTCTCTCTCTCTCCCTGTCTGCCCCTACCCTCCCATCCATCTCAGCAATGTGGATCAAAGATATTTGCCGAAAAAACACCTACTCCTACATTTATGAATACACCCCTGTAGAGGAACAGTAACAAGTCAGCTCAAGTTTAATTATCAATAGTACGGTAGTGTTATACGTAAGAATGGGCAGGAAATAGCACAAAAAAAAAAAAAAAAAAAATCAGCTAAGAAAGATTAGCGAATTTTGAGTTGATATTGATAATTGTCTTGTAATTTTGTGTTTGTATGCAGAAAATGAAGTCAACTGAGCCATCCACACTGGAGTTATGGCAGGTTAAAAGCTTTATAAACGAGCGATTTTGTCAATTCGTATTCTTCTTCTCAGTTTTTAAGCTCACTTAATCTGACTACGTATGTACAGCCTGTAAGAAACTCACCATAAGACTCGCTATCACCAGGGGTAGTTCAATGACTGAGCGCTGTGTACAGAAAGAAAACTTGCCATCAATTACGCAGCTGCTTTTAACTAATGTTCAAAGGTCAAGTGCCCCGTGTCTGAGGTTATACGCATTTGCAGTTTTGTTTTCCAGTAATGCTCAGCTGCAAATGTTAAGTGTGGAGGGTTGAATTTTTGAATGCAGAGGAAAATGAAGACCAAATAGGATGACCCCCCTCCCCCAGCTCCAGAAGGTGGTAGTCGGGGTGGCCCCAAGTATATAGTGAGTAGCCATGGTTACTTACCCTCTAGTACAATACAGCTCAACATCAGTGATGCTTTCATTGCTGCAGATGTACATCAAGAATGTTAACTTATATTTAAATTGAAACACTACAGTACGTAATTGACTGTAAACACACACACACACACACACACACACACACATACACACACATACACACACACATACACACACACACACACACACATATATATATATATATATATATATATATATAATGAAAAATGAATTGTCTATAAATGATTATGTGAATAAATAGCACACACAAGTGCAAAAAATAAAAAAATGCAACGGGTGCAGGACTAGGAGTACCAAAAACTAAGAAACAAGAGGGGATGGGCATTCATACCATTACGCACATGTCATGTGATAGCCTACAACATGCCCTGAGGCCCAGCACTACTCCCCATTTTTTATTGGACAATGGCACGGGGTGATGAGCACATTGATAAAAAAAAAAAAATAAAAATAAATCCTGGTATATATTTCTTCAGAAGATGTCCCTCACCCGAAATCATTACAATGCAAGCTTAGTTTAATTCTTCATTCTTAAGTCTGTTGACACATGGGTTAACGTACGCAAAGTATTTTTTTTTTAAAGTGGCAAAGAAAAGCCTTCTCAATGTTATTTCGTTTTGGAGGAGACTTGGATTATTCAATATCCTCCGAATAGGGAATATTAGGAGGAAATTTTATCTACCAACGAAAAATTAAGGGGGAGTAGTGCTGGGCCTCAGGGCATAATGTATTACATGAAATGTGCGCAATGGTATCAGTGCCAAGCCCTTCTTGTTTCTTTGCATTTTGGTCCTTCTGTTCCTATTCCCACTCCATTATTGGTCAGCTCCATGTTGTCCTTACTGTTAGTTTTCTTTCTTTCTTTCTTTCTTTGTTGTATTCTTTATTTCTTTCTAAATTGTGGCAGGAGCTCCTACCCTTCAAAATTAACTGATTCTGACCAAACCTGGACACAATGACCGGCCTATGACCTAGCTGTGTTCGCAAGGTTTTGGTACCTAGGCAACTACTCATTGCCTAGCAACGTTCGAAAAACCGTTTTTCACGTTTTGAACTGTAAAGCATTACTAATGGGCGTAGAAAGCTCTGACTTCTTTAGACGTAATCTTGAGGTCATTCCCTATCCGAAGTGGGCCATCCATTTTTCTCCTCTATCCTCTAATTTTCGAGTGGCAACCCTGCCAAGATTGGCCTCGGCATCCCAAGCAGTCTCGTTTAGTTGTGGCAGCACTTCTACCTTTTAGAATTAACCAATTTCATCTAAACCTGGACACAATGACCAGCCTATGACCTAGTTGTGTCCACAAGGTTTTGGTTGCTTGGCAACTACTCTTTGCCTAGCAACAGCCCACTTAGTCCATGCATAACCATGGGTCCAGAAGTTCTCGGGACACAGTGGCCGGCCCCGGCACCATTTTTCCATGTTTCGAAAATCTAATTTTTTTCTTACGAAGTTGAAGAGATACGTCTAATGCACCTGGCAATGCAATTTTTACTTTCCTGGACCCATCCTTTGCTTCGTAATGAAGCGCGAAAAAATATATATCAAAATTACAGAGTAAATGCCGGAGAAAACTAAGCAGAGGACTGCAAAAACATCAAACTAAGAAATATCCTTATTTTTACCCAAAATATAAAACTTCAGTGGGGCTGAAATGGTTTGGAATTACTAGATATGTCACTGGGCAAAATCAGTGCATACTATGGGAGGTCTAAGAAACAATTAAAATGATTTTCTTTCACATATTTTAAATGTTTATTGTGTTTATGCAAGTATCGACTTATTTCCGTTGTCTGTGTGGTTTAGTTTGTGTCCAAAGAGAGGTGAGAGATGATATTTTTAAATTCTAACAAGATTACAGTTCTCCTTTGTCAGTACAGGCTGACAGCAACTGCCAGTTAGAGCTGGCCATCGCCTCTTACCCGTTTGTTTCAAAATGCTTTTTACACTTGTATGAATATACTGAGGACGCTGTGGATTCCAGTTCCAAGACACTCTGTTTAGACCTCTAATGGTCGTGATAGCACAAGCATTCTATACCAACTAACGTCAAAATACTCGATGTTTATTGTTCTGTAAGAGCCTGAGCATTAGTACAGCCACCATTAACCCTCCTGTGGTAAAAGCAGCTTTAGTATTCTACTGCAGTTGATGTCTGATGTTTACATTTAACTCACAGGAACCTAAGAATACTCAGATTTGCCATGAATGAAAGTATTTATAAGCGATTATGAAGGAAAGTACAAAGTCTAAATATACAGACAATAAAATAGAACCAGATTCCACACGCACAAAAAAAAAAAAAAAAAATACAAGGAAGTTGAACGCTGTACGACCCCACCCTCGCACCTCGAGAACATGACAAGCAAATGTGGTTTTTACAAAACTACAGATTTACGAGACTGCACTAAATGAAAATCACATACTCTTAGCCCATAGTATTAAAGCAAAAGATATCACCATGTAGAAAATGAAGAGAAGCCAGTAGAGCCATTAGACAGACAGACAGACAGAAACAGAGACATAGAAAGTCAGACAAAAAAAGGGGAGGGAGACAGACAGACAGACAGATAGACAGACAGACAGAGTTTTGCCTTTCACTTTCCAAAATTCTGTGAGTATAATTGATACAATGTTTACAACCCACACTGTCTCACCATCTTCCCTTTCCTTCTTGATTCTCCCTCTTCTCATCAACTCTCTCTCTCTCTCTCTCTCTCTCTCTCTCTCTCTCTCTCTCTCTGACCTCATCGCTCTACTCTCTCCCTACTTTCCACCTGTTTCTCATCCCATCTGTCTCTCAGCCCATCCGTCTTTCCACTAAGCTATCTTGCCGCCAGTCTGTCTCTCCACCTACCTTCTCTTCAACAGTCTGTACCTTTCTTTCCATCAATCTCTATCTCCACCTGTCTGTCTCTCTCCCACATGACTCCTGTCCTAACCAGTCTATTTCCATCAGTCAGTCTTTCTGCCAGGCTGTCCCTCCAACCATCAATCTCTCCACCAGTCTATTTCTCCATCTATCAGTCTCTCCATTAGTCTGTGTTTCCACCCACGTCTCGACCAGTCTGTCTCCACCAGCCCATTTTCACCCGTATGTTTCCACAAGTCAGTATCTCCATCAGTCTGTCTTTCCACCCACTTGTCTCATCACCCACCAGTCTCTTCACCAATCTATTTATCATCCTATCAGTTTTACTTCTCACCTACCCACCTACCTGTCTGCCCAACCAACCTATTCATCTACTTAACTACCTCCCCACCTTCCTTCCTACCTACCTATTCGCCTACTTACCTGCCTCTCCAACCACGTACTTATCTCTCCACCCACCTACCTACCTCTTCACCTACCTACCTACGTGCGGTACATACCTTCCCGTCTACCGACTTACCCACCATCGCAGCCTTCCATTTACAGTTGTACTCAATAACTCCTCTACAGTCTCAAAGCAGCCGACACCTAATGAGACCTAACCAAGTTAATCAGTAATATTCTGAACGTTGGAAAAGTCTCGCTGCACTCGACCAGAACCCTTGTCTCGTACAAGAATTGTTGACCATAAATTTCCCTAACTCTTCACTTCTCTGCTTCTCTCCCACAGCTCTTCCTCTATCTCCAACATTCTGCATCTCCCCCACAACTCTCCCTACCTCTCCACCATTCTGCATCTCCTCCATAACTCTCCCTACCTCTCTATCATTCTGCAAATTCCTCACAACTCTCTCCAGTCATCCATCATTCTGCTTCTCCATCACAGCTCTCCCTACTTATCCTTCATTCTGCTTCTTCCCCACAACTCTTCCTACCTCTTCATCATTCTGCTTCTCCCCGGCAACACTTCCCATCTCTCCACCATTCTGCCTTTCTTAACAACTCTTCCTACCTCTCTACCATTCTGCTTTTCACTCACAGCTCTCCCTGTCTCTCCACCATTATGCTTCTTTCCCACAACGCTCCCTACCCCTCCACCATTCTGTTTCTTCCATCACTCATCTGTCCACGTTCCTTCGTCTTCATTCTTAACAAAAATCTTTTCCAATCTTCCTGGTGTTAGAGAGGGATGCCTTCACCAGACGGCGCCTATATAATTGGACAGCTCCTGTGCCTGGGTATACACACATCCCCCAACTTCATCCCTGTCCTCCAGAACGAAGAAATGGACAGGAGGAGAATGGTAACTTCAGCCTGCATTCCACCTGCTTCGCGTCCAAATGAGTCTGGGACCAAAACAATATCTGTCTTCCTCATTTACCTACCATTTTACCAAACCATCTACTCACCTTCTTAGGTACGAGTTTAGGCAGAGATCTCTGCCTAAACTCGTACCTAGTCACCTATCACGTGGCTACCAAGCTCTGACAATCTCAGTACCTGTCTTTTTTGCTCCTCATTCTTACTGTCGGTATATTAGTTTTGGTCTGAGATTTTCCGTCAGCAACGCTTTTCATGCTAGTGTGCCTTTATCAGCCTATCGAATTATCCTCTGTCTGTCTGTCTGTCTGTCTGTCTGTCTGTCTCTCTCTCTCTCTCTCTCTCTCTCTCTCTCTCTCTCTCTCTCTCTCTCTCTCTCTCTCTCTCTCTCTCTCAATCTCATTACCTTCATATCCCTCGTTCTCCTCCAGCTCGCCCGTCTCTTGCCCTCTTTTCCTTCTTCCCTGCCACTGGCTCCAGTTTTTCCCCACTTCTATCCCTCCCCCCCTCCCTCCAGACTTCGCCACGTCCCTCCCTTCCTCCTTCTCTCTCTCCCACCCTCCTCCCTCCCTCCCTGCCTTTCTCTCTCCCCCACCCTCAGTTCCTCTCCATCCTTGCAACACACCTTCTCCCTCTTCACCTTTCTCCAGCATGCTCCCTTTCACCCTCTCATCATCCACACCCTCGGCTGCTCTTCTTTTTTTCTTCGTCTTCTTCTTTCTCTTCCTCTTCTTTTCTTGTATCATTATTATTAGTAGTAGTAGTAGTAGTAGCAGTAGTAGTATTTTTATTTTTATTATTATTATCATTGTTATTATTATTATTATTATTATTATTATTATTATTATTATTATTATGATTATTATTATTACTATTGTTACCGTTATTATTTCTTATCCACTCCTCTTGTCACTAAGGATGGATACCCGACGTTGCTTGGGTATAATCCTGTAATCCTGAATACCGGCATTGTCTGGGACCCTGGATGGCAACTTCCCCTGTGGGAGAAGGCCTCCGGGTTCCCATTTTATCCAATGAACCTATATTCCTCTTTGGGCCCATTTCCCCAGGGGTATATTCCCTATGGACCTATT